>NW_024044915.1:2183042-2484534 GCF_015852505.1 Tachyglossus aculeatus | reverse complement strand
GGTAGAACACGGACCTGGGAGTCACAAGACCTGGGTTCTAATCCTGGTTCTGCTATTTGTCTGCTGTGTGACCTTGGGCAAGTCACTTTACTTCTCTGTGCCTCAGTTACCTCAGCTGTAAAATGAGTATTAAAATTGTAACCTCCATGTGGGATAGGGACTCTATCCCACCTGATTTGCTTGAATCCACCCCAGAGCTTAGTACAGTGTCTGGCACATGATAAGCACTTCACAAATATCACAATTATTATTGTTATATTATTATTATTATAATGATCGTTATTGGTATCTCCCTCCTAACATTCCTTTCCAAATTCCTCCAATGAGTTGTTTAAACGAACTGCTTCCACTTTCTCTCCTACAACTCTCTTCTTGACCCCCTGAATTATGGGTTCTGCAGCCTTCACTCCATGGAAACTGCTCTCTCTAAGGCCACTAATGACTTCCTTCTTACCATATCCAATGGTCTCTACTTTATCCTAATCTTCTCTAGCTTCTCAGTTGCCTTTGACGCTATGTACCAATTAATCAATCAATCAGTGGTATTTATTGAGCTTTTATTGTGAGCAGAGCACAATACTCAGCCCTTGGAGTAGTATAATGCAATAAAGTTGGAAGACATGATCCTTGCCCATAAGGAGCTTACAGTCTACAGCATGGGTTTACACCCCTGTCCTCCATGTCCTCCCAGTCTTCCCAACATCCTGTGGGAAGCTTTCCATTTCTCATCCCTGGGATTGAAATGCATTTCTGCAGGAAAAAAAGGTGTGTGAACAGCCTGTGGTCAGGTCCATTTATGCTCAGATTATTGGGAAAAAAGGATGGTAAAACAAAGGTCATAAGCCACTGGGCACTGAAATTAGGACAAAGAGAGGAACCTGAATATACTCACTTTATCCCAGGATGGCCCTGCCTGAGGCCATGACTAAGGTTTTAGTTTAACAAAAATATTTCATTATGATTCACCACCACACTGGAAGGATGCTTTTGCCATGCTTTCCTGCTCTTCGAAGGCAGATGAAGCCCTGAAGATCCTGGTGTTGGAGATAGGATGGGATGACAGTGATAACAGCTGCAGGGGTGAGTTTTCAGGTTTTCTGGGGGAGGGGCATGACCATCCAAGCATGGAAAAAGATTTCAGGAAGCAACTCAGGGCTTTACCTATGGTTGCTAATGACCAAAAATATAGCAGACAGCAAGGGGTGGGGTAGGGGTTGGGCAGCACAGCCACTCCCCTCCTGAGCCCTTTGTTAACAGGAGCACTGTCTCTCCATTGTTGATACTCTCACATTGCATCTCCATCATCCGATAATGCCCACTCCTGGGCCTTGGCTTTTATGAGATTCAAGTACAACTGATTCCAAATTACTTCCAGCACTTCTAGAGCGAGTCACACTGATTTGAGAAGCAGTGGTCATCAGATTCTTTTATGCAACAACCATGGTGAAATAAAAAACCTGGGAGGTTTGGATGGTGAGTTTGGAGAATAAAAGGGAAGAATGGAGGGGTGATATGGAGGGGAAATGAGCACAAACTGAAAGAGCAGAGCACAACCGTTTCCTTCCACCTCCACAGTGCCACTGTAGCCTCGAGACACCTCTGTGGTCCTGCTCCCCTTGGCCACCTAGCTCACCCTACTCCAATGCGATGTAGGATTATGAATTGTGGCAGTAAAGTCCCAGTAGGTGGTAGCAAGAAATCAGTATCTGGTTTCTCCTGGGCCTTTATCACTGCAACCTTCCTGCCCCAGGAAACATGAATGATACAGAAGGAGAGAGTGTGGAGTCTTTCAGATGTTGGTTTTTATGGTATTTGACAAGTGGTTACTATGTAACAGGCACTGCACTAAGCTCTGGGGGTAGATAAAAGCTAATCAGGTTGGACACAGTCCAGATCCCATGTTGAGCTCACAGTCTTAATTCTCATTTTTCAGTTGAGATAACTGAGGCCCAGAGAAATGAAGTGACTTGCTCTCTAATTCTGTGCGACTCTCAATGGCCATACTGGAAGTAGGTCGTAATCAGTTGGAACTCGAATCGGGCAGACAAGTGGCAGAGTCGGGATTAGAACCCAGTCCCTATGACTCCCAGGCCTGTGATCTATCCACTAGGCCATGTTGTTGTCCCCTGGGACCCTGGGAGGTGTGTGCTCAGCAGGCATCTCTCTCTGCCTCTCTCCTCCCCATCAATCAGCACCCAGGAGCCATCTGAGAACCATTCTATGCTCACAATGGCTTTTATGTGTCAAGATTAAAACTGATTCTTTTCTGAAACCCCTGACAAGAGGTGAGCCAAACTAAAATCGAGGGGTCTTTGTACCTGAGGTCCTGGAAATGGGAAGATTGGATACCTGGAAGAACGCTCTTCAAGGATAAGCAGTCATGTCTCCAACCCTAAAGCTGTGGTTAGGAGCTATAGAGTTTCTACTGAAATCCCTGAAATCTTATTAGCAGAGAAAGGGTTTTATTCATTATTTCATTCATTCAATAGTATTTATTAAGCACTTACTCTCTGAGGAACACTGTACTAACTTCTTGGGAGAGTACAACAGTAAGCAGACACATTCCCTGCCGACAAAGAGCTTACAGGCTAGAGGAGGAGAAAGACATTAATATAAACACATATATTACAGAAATGTAAATAGGTGTTGTGGGGAGGGGCGGCAGGATGAATTGAGGGAGCAAATCAGGGCTATACAGAGGAAGAGGGAGAAGAGGAAAGGAGGGCTTAGTCAGAGATGGTATCCTGGAGAAGATTTCCCTTCAGTAAGGCTTTGAAAGGGGAGAGAGTGATTGTAGGTCAGATATCAGGAGGGAGGGCATTCCGGGCCAAGGGCAGGACATGGGTGAGAAGTTGGCAGCGAGATAGATGAGATCAAGCTACAGTGGGTAGCCTAGCATTTGAGGAGTGAAGTTGTGCAGGCTGGGTTGTAGTAGGAGAGTAGCAAGGTGAGGTAGGAGGAGGCAAGGTGATTGAGTGGTAAACCAATGGTACCGAGATTCTATTTGATGTGGAGGTGGATGGGCAGCAACTGGAGGTTCGTGAGGAGTGGGGAAGCATGGTCTGAACGTTTTTGTAGAAAACTTATCTGGGCAACAGAGTGAAATATGGGCTGCAGTGAGGAGAGACAGGAGGCAGGGAGGTGATCAAGGAGACTGATACATTAATCTAGGTGGGCTAGGATAAGAGCTTTGACTAATATGGTAGCAGTTTGGATGGAGAGGGAAGGGTGGGTTTAGCAATGTTGTGCAGACTGAACCAACAGGATTTAGTAATGGGATGAATACGTATGTTGAATGAGAGACAGGAGTCAAGGATAACACCAAGGTGATGGGCTTGTGGGTCAGGAAGGATGGTGGGGCCATCTACAGTGATGGGAAAGTCAGGGGGAGGACAGGGTTTGGTGGGAAGACAAAGAATTCTGTTTTGGACTTGATACGTTGGAGGTGATGAGATGGCATCCAAGTAAAGATGTCTTGAAGGCAGGAGGAAATATGGGACTACAGAGAGATCAGGGGTGGGGATATAGATTTGAGTACCATCTTCATAATAATAATAATAATTTTGGCATTTGCTAAGCGCTTACTATGTGCAAAGCACTGTTATAAGCGCTGGGGAGGATACAAGGTGATCAGGTTGTCCCATGGGGGGCTCACAGTCTTCATCCCAATTTTACAGATGAGGTCACTGAGGCACAGACAAGTGAAGTGACTTGCCCAAGGTCACACAGCTAAGTAGCAGAGCCGGGATTAGAACCCACGACCTGTGACTCCCAAGCCCGGGCTCTTTCCACTATGCCACGCTGCTTCATAGACGTGGGAGTATCTCTCCACCGACCCTTTGCCCACACCCTGCCTCTGGCCTGAAATTAACTCCCTCCTCAAATATGACAGACAATTACTCTCCCACATCTAAGCCTTATTGAAGGCACATCTCCTCCAAGAGGCCTTCCCTGATTAAGCCCTCCTTTCCTCTTCTCTCACTTCCTTCTGTGTCATCCTGACTTTGTTATTCATCCCCCTTCCCAGCCCCACAATACTTAGGTACATATCAGTAATTTATTTATTTATATTAATGTCTGTCTTTCCCTTTAGACTGTAAGTTCATTGTGGGCAAGGAATGTGCCTGCTTATCATTACGTTGTACTCTCCAAAGCACTTAGTACAGTGCTCTGCACACAGTAAGCACTCAATAAACATGATTGAATTAATGAATGAAAGGATAAATGATCTGAGAGGTGGGTAGATATGAGGGTTGAAGGAGATAAAATAGTTATGGATAATACTGAAATTTCAGGTTTGTGACACCAGGAGGAAGGCGATCCTCGGTAGTCAGTGGTGATAAGAAAGTCTGGGACAGGAGAGGATTTCAGTGGAAAGTTGAATTCATTCTTATTCGTGTTGAGTTGGAGGTATTGGCAGGACATTCAAGTTGAAATATATTGATTACTGGAGGAAATGTGAGATTGCAAAAAAGGAGAACTCTCTCCTCGACCCCGTCCAGTCTGGCTTCCGTCCTCTACATTCCACAGAAACTGCCCTCTCAAAGGTCACCAATGACCTCTTGCTTGCCAAATTCAACGGCTCATACTCCATCCTAATCCTCCTCGACCTCTCGGCTGCCTTCGACACTGTGGACCACCCCCTTCTCCTCAATACGCTATCTGACCTTGGCTTCACAGACTCCGTCCTCTCCTGGTTCTCCTCATCTCTCCTGTCGTTCATTCTCAGTCTCTTTTGCAGGCTTCTCCTCCCCCTCCCATCCCCTTACTGCGGGGGGTCCCCAAGGTTCAGTGCTTGGTCCCCTTCTGTTCTCGATTTACACGCACTCCCTTGGTGACCTCATTCACTCCCACGGCTTCAACTATCATCTCTACGGTGATGACACCCAGATCTACATCTCTGCCCCTGCTCTCTCCCCCTCTCTCCAGGCTCGAATCTCCTCCTGCCTTCAGGACATCTCCATCCGGATGTCTGCCTGCCACCTAAAACTCAACATGTCCAAGACTGAACTCCTTGTCTTCCCTCCCAAACCCTGCCCTCTCCCTGACTTTCCCATCTCTGTTGATGGCACTACCATCCTTCCCATCTCACAAGCCCGCAACCTTGGTGTCATCCTCGACTCCGCTCTCTCATTCACCCCTCACAGCCAAGCCGTCACAAATCCTGCCGGTCTCAGCTCCGCAACGTTGCCAAGATTCTCCCTTTCCTCTCCATCCATACCGCTACCCTGCTCGTTCAAGCTCTCATCCTATCCCGTCTGGACTACTACATCAACCTTCTCTCTGATCTCCCATCCTCGTGTCTCTCCCCACTTCAATCCATACTTCATGCTGCTGCCCGGATTGTCTTTGTCCAGAAACGCTCTGGGCATATACTCCCCTCCTCAAAAATCTCCAGTGGCTACCAATCAATCTGCGCATCAGGCAGAAACTCCTCACACTCGGCTTCAAGGCTCTCCATCACCTCGTCCCGTCCTACCTCACCTCCTTTCTCTCCTTCTACAGCCCACCCTGCACCCTCCGCTCCTCTGCTGCAAATCTCCTCACCGTACCTCGTTCTCACCTGTCCCGCCATCTACCCCCGGCCCACGTCATCCCCCGGGCCTGGAATGCCCTCCCTCTGCCCATCCGCCAAGCTAGCTCTTTTCATCCATTCAAGGCCCTACTGAGAGCTCACCTACTCCAGGAGGCCTTCCCAGACTGAGCTCCTTCCTTCCTCTCCCCCTCGTCCCTCCTTCCCCTCATCTTACCTCCTTCCCTTCCCCACAGCACCTGTATATATGTATATATGTTTGTACATATTTATTACTCTATTTATTTATTTATTTATTCATTTTACTTGTACATATCTATTCTATTTATTTTATTTTGTTAGTATGCTTGGTTTTGTTCTCTGTCTCCCCCTTTTAGACTGTGAGCCCACTGTTGGGTAGGGACTGTCTCTATATGTTGCCAACTGGTACTTCCCAAGCGCTTAGTATAGTGCTCTGCACACAGTAAGCGCTCAATAAATGCGATTGATTGACTGATTGAGAAAGGTCAAGGCTGGAAAGGTCGATTTGGAGTCATCCATGTTGAGATAGTGATGCTTATGAGACCTGGGACTGAGCCTGTAAGATCCCCTCAGTTAAGGGGGTAGAAAGCAGAGGAAGAGCAGTAGAAAGTAACCAAGAAGAATCATCCAGAGAAGTCGGAGGAGAACCATAAAGGACAGTGCAGAGAAATCAAGGCTGGACCAAGTTTACAGGAGAAGGCAGCAGTAGTAGTGGTGGTAATAGCAGTGGTAGTTGTACAAGTCGTAGTTATAGTAGTAATAGTAGTTGTCACAGTAGTGTAGTAATAGTACTGATTAAATACATACTTTGTGTAGAACTCTGCACTAAGTGCTGGGAAACAATATACACGTGAGAATTAGACATGGACCCCGTCCATGGAAGGTCTCACGATCCATGAATCTAGAAGGTCAGGGAGGACTGAAAACAGACAAATTAGGAGCAATAAAACATGAAAACATCAAAATGGCAATAGGACAAAGAGACTATGCAATACATAAAATGTGCCTATTGTATGCAGCACATGGGAAAGTGGTCCACAACTATCAAAAATAGTTATAATATCAATGAGGAATTAGGATGGGGTAGCTTATTTATGCCTCTCACAGGGTCGCACCTGGAGAGTTTCCAGTACTCTACCAGTCTCGACTACAGGAGGGAGAGGGAAGAAGAGGCATATCCATTCCGTTCCTAGATTGGTCAGTGGCTCACAAGTGCAAGGCAATCTGCTAGAAGTCAAAACTCACCTGTTCTGGGCATCAGCGGCATGGGAGAGAGTCGAGGGTGGAGACTCAAGTTTACTGCATGGAAGGAGGCAATGTTAAACTACTTCCATATTTTTACCAAGAAATCTCTATAGATACCTACCAGAATGATTGCAGATGGAGGTGGGGTGTTCTGGGAGAAATGTATCCATTGTGTCACTATGGGTCGGGGATCACTCAATGGCATAAGACAAGACAAGACAAGACCCGGGTCAACCAATTCTGGTACAAGTACACGTACATGGAGGAGATGTTGGGGAAGGTCGCCGGAGGCCAGCAGGTGTTCGAACGCTGGATGGAGTGGCAGCCTGAAGAGCAGGCCTGGCATTCCTACATCAATTTCGAGCTGAGGTACAAAGAGGTGGACCGGGCCCGCTCCATCTACGAGCACGTCGTTATTGTCCACCCCGATGTGAAGAACTGGATCAAGTATGTTCGCTTTGAAGAGAAGCATGACTGTTTTGCCCACACGAGGAAAGTGTGCGAGAGAGCTGTGGAATTCTTTGGAACGGAACATATGGACGACCATCTCCATGTGGCCTTTGCCAATTTGAAGAAAATCAAAAACAACCCAGCCCGCACCCTCCGCTCCTCTGCCGCTAATCTCCTCACCATGCCTCGTTATCACCTGTCCCGAGGTGGACCCCCGGCCCATGCCATCTTCTCGCCTGTCCCACCATCGACCCCCGGCCCACATCATCTTCTCGCCTGTCTTGCCGTCGACCCCCGGCCCACGTCCTCCCCCTGGCCAGGAATGCCCTCCCTCCCAATATCCGCCAAGCTAGCTCTCTTCTTCCCTTCAAGGCCCTACTGAGAGCTCATCTCCTCCAGGAGGCCTTCCCAGACTGAGCCCCCTCTTTCCTCTCCCCATCGTCCCCCTCTCCATTCCCCGGTCTTACCTCCTTCCCTTCCCAACAGCACCTGTATATATGTACATATGTTTGTACATATTTATTACTCTATTTATTTCACTTGTACATATCTATTCTATTTATTTTATTTTGTTAATATGTTTTGTTTTGTTCTCTGTCTCCCCCTTCTAGACTGTGAGTCCACTGTTGGGTAGGGACCGTCTCTATATGTTGCCAACTTGTACTTCCCAAGCGCTTAGTACAGTGCTCTGCACACGGTAAGTGCTCAATAAATACGACGGATTGATTGATTGATTAATTTATTGATATGGATTGAGTATATTGCTCAAGTGGGGAAATAAGAAATCAGCTAATGCCAAACACGTAGCATTAGCAATCTTTACATTTGATGTTTCAGGCATATGATTGTAATAATTCTGATATTTGTTAAAGGCTTACTATGTACCAAGAGCTATATTAAGTGCTGTGGTAAATACAAGATAATTGGTTGGGACACAGTCCTTATCGCATTGAGGCTCATAGTTTAAGTAGGAGGGAGAACCTGTATTTAATTTCCATCTTATTGATGTAAGAACTGAGTTGGTGAGAGTTGGGATGCTGGCTTGAACTCTTCAGGTAAGAGACCAAGTGATCCCACCGCCCTTCATTAACACAGGCTCCCTAAAATAGCCCCTGCTCCTCCTCAGTCCCTGCCCCTTGCGGCCCCCTCTTCAACTCTCCCATCTTTTCCAGAAGTTTCTCTGGAGGAGATTTTCTGCCTCCTTTCAAAAACCATTTCCTTCACATGAACAATGGACCCCATTCCTTAGCACCTTATCAAAACTCTCACTCCCTCCCTTCTTCCCTCCCTAATAGCCATCTCGACCTATTTGATCTCCAATGACATCTTCCCCACTGATGTCAAAAATGCACGTCTCCCCTACCTAAAAAATACTTCCCTTGATCCTATGGCTCCCTCTAGTTAATGTCCCATTTCCCTCCTACCATTCCTCTCCAAAATCCTTGAGCAAGTTTTCTGTACCTTTTATATCAAATTCCTTTCCTTCAATTCTCTCCTGGACTCCTTCCAATCTAGCTTCCATTCCCTTAACTCCACAGGAACCGCCTTCTCAAAGGTCACTGATGATTATCTTCTTGCCAAGTCCAATGGCTTCTACTCCATGCTAATCCTCCTTGACCTCTCAGCTGCCTTTGAGATGGTTGATCACCCCTTTCCCATGGAAATGTTATCCTACATTGGCTTCACTGACTGTACTATCCTGAGACTTCTCTTATCTATCTTGCTGTTCGTCTTCAGTTTCCTTCATAGGCTCTTCCTCTGCCTCCCACCCCCTAGCTAATAAGGATGATATTTGTTAAGCACTAACTACATGCGAAGTACTGTTCTAAGTGCTGAATAGTAATTGTGGTATTTGTTAAACGCTCACTATGTGCCAAGCACGGCACTAAGCGCTGGGGTAGATACAAGGTAATCAGGTTATCCACGTGGGGCTCACTCTCTTAACTCCCATTTTGACAGATGATGTAACTGAGGCACAGAGAAGTTAAGTGGCTTGCCCATGGTCACACAGCAGACAAGTGGCAGAGTGGGATTAGAGCCCATGACCTCTGACTCCTAAACACGTGCTCTTTCTACTAAGACCCACTGCTTTGTGAGTCAAGGCTTCAAGGCTCTCCATCACCTCGCCCCCTCCTACCTAACCTCCCTTCTCTCCTTCTACAACCCAGCCCACACCCTTGCTCCTCTGCCGCTAATCTCCTCACCGTGCCTCATTCTCGCCTGCCCCACCATCGATCCCCGGCCCACGTCATCCCCCTAGCCTGGAATGCCCTCCCTCCCCACATCTGCCAAGCTAGCTCTCTTTCTCACTTCAAGGCCCTACTGAGAGCTCACCTCATCCAGGAGGCCTTCCCAGACTGAGCCCCCCACTTCTGCTCCCCCTCCTCCCGCTCTCGATCCCCCCGCCTTACCTCTTTCCCTTCCCCACAACACCTGTATATATGTATATATGTTAGTACGTATTTATTACTCTATTTTAGTTGCACATATCTATTTCTATTTATTTCTATTTATTATTTCTATTGATTGATTGATTGATTGATTTGTGGGGTCCCTCAAGAATAAGTTCTGGGTTCCCTTCTATTCTCCATCTAAACTTACTCCCTTGGAGAACTCATTCACTCCCATGGCTTCAACCACCACTTCTATGCAGATGACACCCAGATCTACATCTCCAGCCCTGATCTCTCTCTCTCTCTCTCTCTCTCTCTCTCTCTCTCTCTCTCTCTCTCTCTCTCTCTCTCTCTCTCTCTCTCTCTCTCTCTCTCCAGTCTCACACCTCCTCCTGCCTTCAAGATATTTCTACTTGGATGCCTGCTCATCACTTTAAACATACCATGTCCAAAACAGAGGTCCTTATTTTCCCATCCAAACCCTGTCCTCCCCATGACTTCCCCATCATTGTAGGTGGCACCACCATCCTTTTTGTCTCACAAGCCCATAGGCTTGGCATTATTCTTGACTCCCTTCTCTCATTCAACCCACAGATTCAATCCATCACCAAATCCTGTCGTCCCCACTTTCACAACATCGCTAAAATCTGCTCTTCCCTCTCCATCCATACTATTACCACGTTAATACAATCACTCAACCTATTCCACCTGTATTACTGCTTAGGCCTCCTTGCTGAGCTCCCAGCTTCCTGTCTCTCCCCTCTCCAGTCCATACTTCACTCTGATGCCCATATCATATTTCTACAAAAACATTCTGAACGCCATCGACCCCCGGCCCACGTCCTCCCCCTGTCCTGGAATGCCCTCCCTCCACACATCCGCCAAGCTAGCTCTCTTCCTCCCTTCAAAGCCCTACTGAGAGCTCACCTCCTCCAGGAGACCTTTCCAGACTGAGTCCCCTCCTTCCTCTCCTCCTCCTCCCCCTCTCCTTCCCTCCCGCCTTAAATCCTGCCCTTCCCCACGGCACCTGTATGTACATATTTATTACTCTATTTATTTTACTTGTACAAATTTACTATTCTATTCATTTTATTTTGTTAATATTTTTTGTTTTGTTATGTGTCTCCCCCTTCTAGACTGTGAGCCCTCTGTTGGGTAGGGACCGTCTCTATATGTTGCCAATTTGTACTTCCCAAGCGCTTAGTACAGTGCTCTGCACACAGTAAGCGCTCAATAAATACGATTGAATGAACGAATTTAGTGTTGTACTGTACTTTCCGAAGCGCTTAGTTCAGGGCTCTTCACACAGTAAGAGCTTGATAAATACGATTGAATGAATGAATCATAGTCCTGTCCAGAGGAAGGTGTTTCTTATGCCATGTAAATGGAAGCATGCATAGAGCTGTAGAAAGACTTTCTTGTGACAGTGTGGATTTGGGTGATGAAACAGAACTGAGCCTTATGAGATTTAGTGCCATAGAAAAACCATTATCTAGTTAATCTCAAACTACAGACGTTAGGCTTAACTGTCAAATTCCCTAAGGCATTATGCCATAGAGACATGCACTGAGGCCTTGTTAATATCTCTTTACTGGTAAACATGATCAAGGAAGAAAATTGACATCAGTTAAAGAATTAGGTACCTTTTCAGCTTGTGATTGTCAAGTAATTCTTCAATCTCTAGTTATGTGATACCCTAGCTCTCCTCCAAGGAGTCCTTCCTGACTAACCTCTCATTCTCCCACCCCATAGGTCTGTTACCGCTCCCTGCCCCCTGCCACTCCCTGAGTTTCTCCAGCTACCAGACTACACTGGAGCAACTCCTTTCCCTGAGTGGCTATGGCCCATACCCACTGGTCCTGAGCTCAAGCTGACCCTAAGTGACTGAGGCCCAACCTCACCAGGCCTGAGCCCACCCTTCGGGACCCTACATTGGGGGCTGAGAGCTGGAGGAAACCTGATAGGTTCCTGTACTCTCAACCTTCCCGCTGTCTGCCCCCTCAGCCCAAACCCTGCTCCTCCTTTCTCAGAAATGCTCTGCAGGGTCAAGGGCCCGAATTCTATTGGTGGAGAGGTCGTGACTGAGGATCCTTCCAATTGCTCCCCTGTCACATCCACTGGCCCTGTCTCATCCAATGGCTTTGAGTCTTGGAGCAAATAAGCATATGTTAATCATCACTTCAAAGCAGACATTCCAGCAGCCTCTGAGGTTTCGTGCACCAGAATAAATTTTAATGCTCTTTGTTTGATGATGTGAGATTCTCAAAACAGGGAGATATCTAGAGAAAGGATTATTTTCCAGAAAGCACAAGAACATGTACGAACGCTTGAAAAGAAAAAACTGTCATCTGAATAGGTGTAAATAAGGTGAACTTTGAAAACCTGCATGCGAGCTACTAAAAGATTGCTAATTTTGGCAGCACATGTAATAAAATTAGAAAGATCCACAGAATATTAGATATGGCTTCTGTGCAAGGAGCCTAAAAAATGTGTGAAGTGTCCCATATTCATCTTCTTAATTTCTCCTAGATGGTTTCAATCAATTGAGTTATTGGGAAAACTATGTGCATATCAATTATTTGTATTTGCTGAGTGCTTACTCTGTGTAGAACACCACATTAAGCACTTGGGAGAATTAATATATTAATATAACAGACACTACCTGCCCACAATGAGCTTACAGTCTAGAGGGGGAAATGGACATTAATATAAATGAATAAGTTACAGATCTGTACATAAGTACCTTTTGGCTGGGTAGGAGGGATGAATGAAGGGAGAAAGTCAGGGCGATGCAGAGAGAGTAGAGGAAAAAGAAAAACCATGCTTAGACAGGGAGGGCCTCTTGAAGGAGCTGTGTCTTCAATAGGGCCTTGAAGGGGGAAAGAGTAATTGTCAGATATGAAGAGGGAGGGCATTTCAGGACAGAGGCAAGATGTGGACAAGCGGGTACATGAGATCAAGGTAGAATAAGTACATTGGCATTAATGGAGCAAAGTGTGCAGGCAGGGTTGTAGGAGAAGAGCAGGTAGGAGGGGGAAAAGTGATTGAGCACATTAAAGCCCAAGGTAAAGGAGCTTCTGTTTGTTGCAGAGATTGAGGGACAACCACTGGAGGCTCTTGGAGAATGGGGAAATATGGACTGAACATTTTTATCAGAAAATGATCTGGGCAGCAAAGTGAATTATGGACCAGAGTGGAAGAGACAGGAGGAAGAGAGGTCAGTTGGGAGTCTGATACAGTTATCAAGGAGGGATAAGATAAATGCTTTTATTAACATGGTAGCTGTTTGGATCGAGAGGAAATGACAGATTTTAGCTATGTAGTGAAGGTTGAAACGACAGGATTTAGTGATGATGTTGAATGAGTGGGTTGCATAAGAGAGATCAATCAAGGATAACATCAAGATTACGGGATTTTGAGGTAGGAAGGACGATGGTGCTGACTACAGTGATAGGACAATTGGGGGAAGACTAGGTTCGGTGGGACGATAAGGAGTTCTGCTTTGGACAGGTTAAGTTTAAGGTGATGGTAGGGCTTCCAAATAGAGATGTCTTGAAAGGAGGAGGAAATACAAAACTACAGAGAGGGAGAGGGATCATGGCTGGATATTTGCATTTGGAAATCATCTGCATAGAGTTGGTAATAATAACAATATTTGTTAAGTGCTTACTATGTGCCAGTCATTGTAGTAAGCACTGGGGTGGATACAAGCAAATTGGGTTGGACAAAGTCCCTGTTGCAAAAGGAGCTCACAATCTCAATTCATATTTTACAGATGAGATAACTAAGTCACAGAGAAGGAAAGTGACTTGCTCAATGTCACATAGCCGACAGGAGGCGAAGCCCTTGCTCTTCTGACTCCCAGGTCCGTTCTCTATCCACTACATAATGCCTGTGAACATGCTATGCCATGCTGCTGGAGTAGATGGAGCCATGTGAAAGAATGAATTCTTCAAGGTAGTGGGTGTAGATAGAGAATAGAGGAGACAGAGAACTGAACCCTGAGGGACCCCCACAGTTAGAGGGGAAGGAGGCAGAGGAGAAGCCCGTGAAAGAGCCTGAGAATGAGTAGCTAGAGAGATAGGAGGAGAACCAGGAGAGGGCAGTGTCAGCAAAGCCAAAATTGAATAATGCTTCCAGGAGAAGGGGATGGTCGACAGTGTCGATGGAACCTGAGAGGTGGATTAGGATGGAGTAGAGGCAATTGGATTTGGCAAGAAGGAGAATATTGGTGACCTCTGAGGGGGTGGTTTCTGTGGAGTGGAGATGAAGCCAGATTGGAGGGGGGTCAAGAAGACAGTTGAAGGCTAGGAACTTGAGACCATGGGTGTAGACAATGCACTCATGAATTTTGTAATGGAATGGTAAGAGGGAGTTGGGTGATAACTGGAAGGAGCTGAAAGCGACCTACATTCCCTTTTCCAGGCTTAATCTTGGTCTTGGTCCAGGGATGGTGTCATTTTAGGATAAGGGAGTCATGGACATCTTTAAAAGTAGGGGGAAAGAAGTTATTCAAGAGAGAACTGTTGAAGATGGCAGTAAGGGAGGGAAGAAGGGATGGGGAAAGTGTTTTGAGAAGGTGTGAACGGATATTGTCGGATGCACGGGTGGAGGGGTGGATTTTGAGAGAAGGCAGGAGATCTCTAGAGTTCGCCATCTCTCTTCTCGCTCTCTCTTTGGGAGATTCCTCTCACACTTTGGAATTTATCCTCCAGTTCTGTCCTACCCTCATTTGTCAATATATTGTGTCCTCTTACTAAATGACTTCAGTTATTGGATGGAAATGGAGCCCCTCTCAGAAAAGTGTAGGGAGTTCGTGAAGGAAAATGTGTCGACTGCCATGCGCTGGGATAGTGAATGACTTCAAGGAGCATGCAGAGATCAGAAAGCCCTCGACGCCGAACAGAAGGTGACCAGGATTCAGCCAGGGAAAGAGAACGGAAGTCGCCATCAGCCTGCTTTTCTTTGCCTTCCCAATGGGAACCATGGAAACCCTATGGGGGTCCATGGTCAGAGCAGTGACTCGGGTTCACCCAGAACCTCCTCTAGGAGACCTTCCCAGACTGAACCCCCTTATTCCTCTCCTCCTCCCCTCCCCAACGCCCCCTCCCTCCCTTTGCCCTACCCCTTCCCCTCCCTATATAGTATATACATACACAGTATCTTCCCTCCCCCGCAGCACTTGTATATATTTGTACATATTTATTATTCTATTTATTTTACTTGTACATATTTACTTCTCTATTTATTTTATTAATGATGTGCATATAGCACCCGCTCCGTTTTAAGTAAGACCCTTTCATCCTGGACCTATTCCTTTCCAGCTCTCTACTCCTCCTCTCCCTAACTGAAACATGGTTGTCTCCGGATGACACGATCTCTTCTGCTGCTCTCTCCAGTGGAGGCCTCTTCTTCTACCACTTCCCCAGACTCACCGGAAAAGGAGGAGGTGTCGGTTTCCTTCTCGCCACCCAATGTCGCTTTCGCACTATCCCTCCTCCCCATTCCCTTTCCTTCCCCTCCTTTGAAGCCCACGTTATGCGCCTCTACCAGCCCCTCCAGTTTCTTGTAGCCATCATCTGCCGCCCCCCCGGCCCCACCTCCAACTTCTTTCACGATTTTGACACCTTCGTCACCTTTCTTCTCTCCTTTTCCATGCCCACTCTGATCCTCGGAGACTTCAACATCCACATGGATATCACTGATTACTCCTCTGCCGCCTGGCTTCTCTCTCCTTGACGCTGCCAACCTCTTGATCCACCCCACCTCACCTACTCACCAACTTGGTCATACCCTCGACCTCATCATCTCCTACCGCTACACTGTGTCCACCCTCACCAACACTGAAATCCCACTCTCTGATAGTAATCTTCTCACTTGCCTCCTCACTCACACTCCTTTCCCCTGTAAATCCATATTATTCCCTCACAGAGATCTCCACTTTCTTGACCCCATACCTCTTTCTGAGCGCCTCACACCCCACCTCGCCTCCCTCTCCTCTCTACCCAGTCTTGATGATCAGATTACTGCTCTCAACTCTACCCTTTCTGCTCAGCTAGACTCACTCGCTCCCCATTCCCTTCGACGCTCTCGTACCACTAACCCACAGCCCTGGATCACAGCCACTGTCCGCCTCCTTTGCTTTTATGCTCGAGCTGCCGAACGCTGCTGGCGAAAGTCTAAACACCATGCCGACCTCGTTCACTTCAAGTTTATCCTTTCCTGCCTTAACTCAGCCCTCTCCTCTGCCAGACAAAACTATTTCTCCTCCCTTATTGACACCCATGCCCATCATCCCCGTCAGCTCTTCCGGACACTCAACTCCCTTCTCAGGCCCCCGGTTCCTCCCCCTCATCCTTCCCTCACCCCCAACGATCTGGCCTCCTACTTCATTAATAAAATTAAATCCATTAGGTCTGACCTCCCCAAAGTCACTCCCCCCATTCTCCAACCCCCCGGCTCTCAACACTCTCTGCTACTCTCCCATCCTTCCCAGCAGTATCCTCAGAGGAGCTCTCCTCCCTCCTCTCAAGTGCTACTCCGGCCACCTGTGCTTCTGACTCCATTCCCTCTCATCTCAGGAAATCCCTCGCTCCGTCCCTTCTCCCCTCCTTAACTTCCATCTTCAACTGCTCACTCTCCACTGGTTCCTTCCCCTCTGCCTTCAAACATGACTATGTCTCTCCCATCCTAAAAAAAATCCTCTCTTGACCCCACCTCACCTTCTAGTTATCGCCCCATCTCCCTCCTACCATTCCTTTCCAAACTCCTTGAAAGAGTTGTCTACACGCGCTGCCTCGTATTCCTCAACACCAACTCTCTCCTCGACTCCCTCCGGTCTGTCTTCCGTCCCCTACATTCCAAGGAAACTGCCCTCTCAAATGTCACCAGTGACCTCCTGCTTGCCAAATTCAACGGCTCATACTCTATCCTAATCCTCCTCGACCTCTCTGCTGCCTTCAACACTGTGGACCACCCCCTTCTTCTCAACACGCTATGCAACCGTGGCTTCACAGACTCCGTCCTCTCCTGGTTCTCCTCTTATCTCTCCGGTCATTCATTCTCAGTCTATTTTGGAGGTTCCTCCTCCTCATCCCATCCCCTTACTGTGGAGGTTCCCCAAGGTTCAGTTCTTGGTCCCCTTCTGTTCTCGATCTACACTCACTCTCTTGGTGACCTCATTCACTCCCACGGCTTCAACTATCATCTCTACGCTGATGACACCCAAATCTAAATCTCTGCCCCTGCTCTCTCCCCCTCCCTCCAGACTCGCATCTCCTCCTGCCTTCAGGACATCTCCATATGGATGACTGCCCGCCACATAAAACTCACCATGTCCAAGACTGAACTCCTTGTCTTCCCTCCCAAACCCTGCCCTCTCCCTGACATTCCCATCACTGTTGACAGCACTACCATTCTTCCTGTCTCACAAGCCCGCAACCTTGGTGTCATCCTCGACTCCGCTCTCTCATTCACCCCTCACATCCAAGCCGTCACCAAAGCCTACCGGTCTCAGCTCTGCAACATTGCCAAAATCTGCCCTTTCCTCTTCATCCAAACCACTACCCTGCTCGTTCAAGCTCTCATCTTATCCCGTCTGGACTACTGCATCAGCCTTCTCTCTGATCTCCCATCCTCGTGTCTCTCCCCACTTCAATCCATACTTCATGCTGCTGCCCGGATTGTCTTTGTCCAGAAACGCTCAGGACATGTTACTCTCCTCCTCAAAAATCTCCAGTGGCTACCAATCAATCTGTGCATCAGGCAGAAACTCCTCACCCTCGGCTTCAAGGCTCTCCATCCCCTCGCCCCTCCTACCTCACCTCGCTTCTCTCCTTCTACAGCCCAGCCTGCACCCTCCGCTGCTCTGCTGCTAATCTCCTCACCGTGCCTCGTTCTCGCCTGTCCCGCCGTCGACCCCTAGCCCACGTCATCCCCCTGGCCTGGAATGTCCTCCCTCTGCTCATCCACCAAGCCAGCTCTCTTCCCCCCTTCAAGGCCCTACTGAGAGCTCACCTCCTCCAGGAGGCCTTCTCAGACTGAGCCCCCTCCTTCCTCTCCCCCTCGTCACCCTCTCCATCCCCCATCTTACCTCCTTTCCTTCCCCACAGCACCTGTATATATGTATATATGTTTGTACATATTTATTACTCTATTTATTTATTTATTTTACTTGTATTTATCTATTCTGTTTATTTTATTTTGTTAATATGTTCGGTTTTGTTCTCTGTCTCCCCCTTCTAGACTGTGAGCCCACTGTTGGGTAGGGACCGTCCCTATATGTTGTCAACTTGTACTTCCCAAGCGCTTAGTACAGTGCTCTGCTCACGGTAAGCGCTCAATAAATACGATTGATTGATTGATTGATTGATACAGCTATAATTCTATTTATTCTGGAGGTTTTGACACCTGTGTACTTTTTTTATTTTGTTGTCTGTCTTCCCCTTATAGGTTGTGAGCCCGTTGTGGTAAGGACCACCCCTAGATGTTGCCGACTTCTACTTCTCAAGCGCTTAGTAGAGTGCTCTGCTCACAGTAAGCGCTCAATAAATATGACTTATTGATTGAATGAATGAATGAATGAATGAATGAATGAAGACCTGTATATGGAGAGTCTGGTCTTCCTAGGAAAGCTTAATAGTAACTCGGGATCCCCTAAGGGAAGTAGTGACTGACACCACCCACGGAGTGCTCGCGGGGCTGCCCACGATGACCCCCAGTTCCTTGTGATGACTTTAGACAGTACCCCAGGAACCTATGGGACAGATCCAACCACCCTGAGTTTATTGGAGTAGTCGGGGGAAGGCTGGCATATTCAGATGGGAGACTGTCAGGTGCTTCCCAAGATGACAAAAGTGTCGATGGAAAAGAATGATAATAAAGATAGTAGTAATAATAATAATTATGGCATTTGTTAAGCTCTTACTATGTGCCAAGCACTGTTCTAAGCACTGGGAAGGACACAAGATAATCATGTGACTGAGAAGCAGCGTGGCCTCAGTGGAAAGACCACGGGTTTGGGAGCCAGAGGTCATGGGTTCTAATCCCGGGTTCACCACTTGTCCCCTGTGTGACTTTAGGCAAGTCACTTCACTTCTCTGGGACTCAGTTACCTCATCTGTGAAAAGCAGATTAAGACTGTGAGCCCCACGTGGGAGAACCTGATCACCTAGTATCCCCCCCCACCGCTTAGAACAGTGCTTTGCATGTAATAAGCGCTTAACAAATGCCATCATTATTTTTATTATTATTATGTTGTCCCATGTGGGGATCACAGACGAGGTAAATGAGGCACAGAGAAGTTAATGACTTGCCCAAGGTCACACAGTAAGTCACTATGAATCCTACACTCTACACTGAATGTTCCTGACAGGATTTCCCTCTCCTTTTGTCCTGGCATTGCTATAAAATCGGGATTGAGAAAAACGATGGGTGAAAACAACAGCCTTGAACTAAAGTACCTGAGATCATTTCCTCTTCAACCACTGCCGGGTGTTCCTGTCAGGCCACAGCAGGGTCACGTAGCATTTGGGGATGGAGATGAAGCTGAGAAGCCCAGCACCAGGTGCCAAGCCCCAGGTGAGACAGGCACTGTATCCAAACTGATTATTATCTTTGTACCCTACCACCTAGTACAATGCGTGGCTTATAGTAAGTGCTTAACAAATACCGCACATAAAAAAGACCTTTTCCCCCATTCATTCATTCAGTCATATTTATCGAATGCTTACTGTGTGCAGAGCACTGTACGAAGCAATTGGGAAGGTACAGTTCAACAATAAACAGACACATTTCCTGCCCACAAAAAGCTTCAAGTCTAGAAGGGTAGAAAGACATTTACATAAATACATAAATTACAGATCTGTATTTAATTGCTCTGAGGCCGGGAGGGGGGAAGAACAAAGGGAGGAAGTTCGGGTAAAGCAGAAGGGAGTGGGAGAAGAGAAAAGGAAGGCTTAGTCAGAGTAGGCCTCTTGGAGGACATGTGACCTCTGTAATGCTTTGAAGGAGGGGAGAGTAATTGCCCCTCGTGTTTGAGGTGGGAAGGTGTTCCAGGCCAGAGGCAGGTTGTAGGTAAGGGGTTGGTGATATGATAGGTGAGATTGAGACACGGTGAGAAGGTTAGTATTAGAGGGCTGAAGTGTGCGGCCTGGATTATAGAAAGAGAGTAACGAGGTGAGGTATGAGGGGCCAAGGTGGTGGAATGCTTTAAAGAAAATAGTGAAAAGTTTTTGTTTTATGTGGAGGTGGTTGGGCAACGACTGGAGGTTTTTGAGGAGTGGGTGACACGGCCAGAACGTTTTGGTAGAAAAATGATCCGGCCAGCAGAGTAAGCATGGACTGGAGAAGAGCGAGACAAGAGACTGGGAGGTCAGCAAGGAAGCTGTCGCAGTAATCCAGGCAGGATAGGATGAGTGATTTAATTACTGTGGTAACAGTATGGATGGAGAAGAAAGGATAGATTTTAGCAATGTTGTGAAGGTGGGAACAACAGGATTTAGTGATGGATTGAATCTGTGTGTTGAAGAAAAAGAAGAGTCAAGGATAATGCCAAGGTAATGGGTTTTTGAGACAGGAAGGTTGGTGTTGCCATCTACAGTGATAAGAAAGTCAGGGGAAGGACAGAGTTTGGGTGGGAAGATAAGGACTTCTGTTTTCAACATTTTAAGCTTGAGGTGATGGGTGGACATCCACGTACAGATGTCGTGAAGGCAAAAGGAAATATGACTGCAGAGAGGGAGAGAGATCATGGCTGGAGATATAGATTTGGGTACCACCCTCATAGAGGTGGTAGTTGAAGCCATAAGAGTGAGTGCATTCTCCAATGGAGTGGGTATAGTTGGAGAATAGAAGGGGACTCAGAACTGAACCTTGAACAACCCCCACAGTTCGGGGGTGGGATGTAGAGGAGGAACCCATTCAGGAGCCTGAGAATGAGCACCTAGAGAGATGAGGAGAACCAAGAGAGGATAAAATCAGGGAAGCCAAGTTTGGATAACATTTCCAGGGGAAGGGAGTTAGGGAGTGCCTTCCCCTCGACCCCCACCCCCACCCAACCAGCTCCAAAAATCTGGCATCCCAGGAGCTTCTGGGAATTTCTCCACCGCTCCCACCAGAACCTTTCCTGCAAGGACAATTGTCCAAGACCCTTGGACTTGTGTTGCAAGGACAATTGTCCAAGACCCTTGGACTTGTGTCTCCAGAGCATCCACTGCACTGCATTAGGGATTATTTGATCCCAATCTGCAGTGGTCTCCAGGACAACCAGGCAGGTGATGTCAGCCTTCTCTGTAAGAATCCAGCCTCGGGGAGGGAAGGGCCCAGAAGGCCAGGGAACAAACACCCCAGTGATCCACGGAGCATCCAGTCCTGATATCTGATTCAGGTTGGCCACCAAATCCCTGCTGGATGTCCCTGACAGGATTTCCCTCTCCTTTTGTCCTGCCATTGCAATAAAATCAGGGTTGGGAAAAATATTGGGAGATAACAATAACAGCCTTGTACTGGAGATCATTTCCTCCTCAAACACTCCCGAGTGTTTCTGTCAGGCTGCACCTGGATCACATAGCATTTGGGGACGAAGATGCAGCCGAGAAGCCCGGCACCAGAGGCCAGGATGGAGAAGATCTCCATGGCTACTGTGGCCTTCCCCTTGGTGCTGTGGTATGCGAGGAGGAACGAATCCCAGAAGCTGTAGAACACCAGCATACTGAATGTGATGAACCTGGCCTCGTTGAAGCTGTCGGGCAGCCTCCTGGCCAGGAAAGCCACAGTAAAGCTCACCAGGGCCAGAAACCCCAGGTATCCCAGAAGGCAGTAGAAGGCAGTCACGGAGCCCTCGTTACACTCAACAGTGATGAGTCTGGGCTCAGAGTGCGTGTCCACCTCCAGGAAGGGGGGAGCGGTGCCCAACCAGATCATGCAGATGGTCACCTGGACCAGGGAACAGGACGGGACTGTTGAGGTCGTGGCTCTGGGCCCTACCTACCTCCTGACACTGCTCCTCAAGCTCGTGGTCCTGAAGGCCAGAACCATGGTGAAGGTTTTTGCCAAGATGGAGGAGATGGCCACGTTGAACACAACCCCAAATGCCATTTTTCGAAGGAGGCAGGAGGGTGGTGTGGGTTGGCTGATGAAGGTCAGAGCACAGAGAAAGTAGAGCATGAGGGAGAGGAGAAGGGTGTAGCTGAGATTGTGGTTATTGGCTCGGACTATGGGGGTATCTCGGTGCTTAATGAAGATCCAGAAAACCAGGGCTGTGAGAAGAGAGAAAGAGAGAGACGTGCAGACCAGAATCAGTCCCAGAGGTTCCTTGTGGGACAGGAAAGTCACCACTTTGTGGAGGTAACCATCTCTTTCCATGTTTGAATACTGATCGTCAGGACACTTCACACACTACTCTGCATCTGAAAGGAAAGAATCATTCACTCACTCAATCAATCCATAGTATTCATTGAGTGCTCAATGTGTGCAGAATGCTGTACTAAGTGCTTGCAGGAATACAATGCAACAGTGTGGGTAGACACGTTACTTGCCCAGAAGAAGTTCACAGTATAAAAGGGAACACAGACTGTAAGATATATATAAATTAATAAATAATGGATAGGCACATACGTGCTCTGGGGGTGAGGGCGGGGTGACTATCAAGTACATACAGCAGGAGAAAAAGAAGAAGGAACAGAGTCTTACTGCCCCCTATAGCACATATTTCCTTCCCCCTAGGTCAGGGTCACAGCCCAGGTTGAGATTTTTGCCTCTACATCAAACCCAACCTGTCTGGTCTGAACACTCTCTCCTACCCCTATCCCCCCAACCCCTCGCCCAGTGCCTAGTTTGCTTTTTCCATCCCTTGCTCTCACCCTGCAGTCACACCAGTCCATTGGCAGGGAACTGCTGAGGAAAGACTCCTGGACATCCATGTCTGTCATCAGGCATAGCTGTCCCTTTGCCTCCAGGCTTTACTGCTGCCTGTCTCTGTCTCTCCACGCCCTAGGTCTCTCACCATCTGGCTCATGTCCACAGGCTGTGGGGCAGTGAAACCCGTTTGGGGGCAGACTGTGGTCATGCAAAGAGCTGGGTCTCTGCACACACCTACCTGTCTGGTTGGAAATCTCCCCGTCTGGGCACCGGACACAAAAATAGCAGCAAATGCCGCCTCCCCCCCCCCCCCCCCCCCGCCTTGCTGGGCACGTTTTCTGAATCCGGGTCCACAGCTCCTGCTGCGCCGTGACCGTGGAGCCTGAATTCTCATGACAGGGGACAATGACAGTGAGAGTGGAGCACCACTGCCCCGAACCCACTTGGGTGATCCTGAGACCTTCCCACCCAGAGGCTTCCCCACAACCTCCCAACAAGTTTGAACTCCAACAAGGGCTGGGCTACAGCTACCCCCTTCTCCACCTCCCTGCTTTTCCTCCTCCCTGCTCAGAGCTTGGGGCTGCAGAGGGCAAGGGGGACCAAGTCCCATTTATAATCCATAGAGAAGGTCACCCTGAGCCTACCACAAGGTCAAGAATAATTTCCAGACATCCCTTCCTCCTCCCACCCCTGTTCACTGCAGGAAGTTTTCTTTCCCTGACCTCCACCACCACCCCCGTCTCAACCCGACAACATAAACCTTAAATTCTTGACTGTATTCGGGAAGTTGTGTCTGAGAAACCGTGCCAGGAAGGTGCAAGGTTCCGAATAGATGAATACTAAAATATTTTCATTTGTCTTTGACTGTCTTGGGGCTGTTATTCCACTCCTGGAGTTCTCACTAGGGAAATTGCTCTGAGATTCCCTGTTCACCAAGTTTGGTTGCTGTGATCATCAGTATGGGATCTCACCGTAACTATGTGGAGATCACATTCCTCAGGTGACCCTTTGGCAGGGTGACACACCCATAACCAACTCTAGCCCTAGGAGATGACTAGAGGGAAGCCATGACAGTTCAGGCTTCTCTCCACATGAACCCCTCTCTGAAAGAGCCAATCCCTACCTAACCCAGCCCAAGAGATGGACAAGCAAAGACACCAGCAATTACCATCTCCCCTCAAGGACACCTGGGACCCAGCTCTCATGGTGATCTCTTCATGTCAGGCTGTATGGATTTAAAGCTCAGCTGAGGCTCTTCAGTATCAGTGGCACTCACCAGACTGCTACGTTGCATCCCCAGAAACCCATGCCACGGGAGAAGCACTATGGTGTAGTGAATAAAGTACAGGCCTGGGAGTCAGAAGGTTATAGGTTCTTATCCCATCTCTGTCACTTGTCTGCTGTGTGATCTTAGGCAAGGCTCTTAACTCATCTGTGCCACAGTTCCCTCATTCACAAAATGGGGATTGAGACTGTGGATAGGGACATGGGATAGGGACTTTGTTCAACCCCATTTACTTGTATCCACCCCAGTGCTTAGTACAGTGCCTGGAACAAAGTAAGCACTTAGGAAATACCATTATTGTTATGATGATTATTATTATTGGCAGGGAGCATTCTGGAGGGAGGGCACTAGGCTGGCATCAGATGGCATCATATGACAGGGGAGAGAGGATCGATACCATTTTGAGTTGTAGCTCTTCCCCTTCACCTCGGGATTGGCAGAATTAATAGGACTCCCAAGCACCTCCACCTGGGCCTAGTTTGAGTGTTTAATTGCCCCTGATGTGTCTGACTACAGCCCCCTCTACCCCTTTTAGTCTCAGATCATTCTCCCCTTGAGGATCAAGGTCAATGTTTCTTTTCCACCTAAGTGTTCATTCCCAGCACTAGTTACAATGTTGTGCACACAGTAAGAACTCCCTCAATACAATCATTACTAGAAGTCTGGGACTACTGCCCCAGGAAAGCTGGGAATTCCCATTGGCTGTTTACCTGAGAGGATCCCCCGGGCCACATGACTATTGCTTCATTGATGAAAACATCTTGGCCAGGGGGTGCCTGGGGGGTCCACCTCCCCGACTTTCACCAACTTACAAATTCCATTGGAAAACATCACAAATTTCAGAATCTCAAATTTTCCATTATATCTGTGGTTCTCATCCAGAATCACTGGTTCCCCTGCAGGGTTGTCAAACTGGACTTTGCTCAGAAGCTCATGGAGCTGAAATAGATAAAAGGAAGCTCTGGAGACTCCTGACCCCAGGGAAGGTGACATTAGCTGCAATGGAATTCGATGTGTTCAGTTGGTTGTTTGATAGTACAGTCTCTGCACACAGTAAGCACTTAATAAATCCGATTGATTGAATGAATGAATGATAGAACTTGTTAAGCACTTACTATGTGTAAAACATTTTTCCAAGTGCTGGGGTAGGTGCAAGTCATTTGGGTCAGACACAGTCCCTGTCTGGCATGGGGTTCACAGCCTTAAGTGGGAGGCAGAACAGGAATTGAATCCCCATTTTATAGTTGAGGAAACTGAGGGACAGAGAAGTTAAGTGACTTTCCCAAGATCACACAACTAATAATTGGAACAGCAATTGGTA
This sequence comes from Tachyglossus aculeatus, assembly GCF_015852505.1. NCBI lineage: Eukaryota > Metazoa > Chordata > Mammalia > Monotremata > Tachyglossidae > Tachyglossus > Tachyglossus aculeatus. The sequence goes on along the minus strand of NW_024044915.1, from coordinate 2,459,428 downwards.
GAGTTGGGATTAGAACCTAGGTCCTCGGACTCTCAAACCCACGCTCTTTCCACCTGGCCATCCCGACAGTTGGGTCAGTGATTCAGAGGTTGGGATTGGATAGCCAAATTTGCCCTATGTGACAACTGAAAGTCAGCATGACTTAGTGGAAAGCACTATGGCCTGGGAGTTGTAAGGCCTGGATTCTAATCCTGGCTCTGTCACTTGCCTGCTGTGTGACCTAGGGCAAGTCACTTAACTCCCTACATCTCAACTGTCTCATCTGTAAAATGAGGATTCAATACCTCTTCTCCCTACCACTTGAACTGTGGGTCCTATGTGGGACAGAACTGTTTCTGTCTTCATTATCTTGTATCAACATTCATGTTTAATAAAGTGCTTGGCACCGAGTAAGAATTTAGCAAATATCACTATCATCATGACTTCTGAAGGAAAATGAAACTGCTTGTCAAAAAAGGAGACCAGGAGCCTGGGAGCAGTCATCCCAAGGGGTGGTGATTTCTGCTCTCCCACCTTTGCCCCTGCTGATGACTCTACTTCTCCAGATCCCTCTTCCTCCCTCCCACCTCAGTCACCCTTCCCAGGAGTCAGGGTAGTCTTTGTCTCTCCCTCTCCCTCTCTCTTGACAGGAAAGGGAGAACAAAGAAGGTAACCCAGGGACAACTGACCTCCTCATGAGAATATTCTTCATCTCATCCATACATAGAGAAGGAGGAGGAAGGGGAAGGGCATTGTTGTCTAACAATAAGGGACCGCCCCACCCCAGAACAAGTTACCCTGCTGACCCCTTGCACTCTGCAGTTAGTTTGTGGAGACTGAGAGCAGGGAGCAGTGCACAGGAGAGACAAGGGCAGGGGTGATGACTGAGATGATGAGGATGAAGACATCCTCTGTCTGTGCTTTGCTCTGTGACCACCCCCTAAACCCGACCATCTCCAATGGGACAACATTGGTTATTCTAATGGATATAAATTTGAAGCAAGCAGTACTCATGGTGATAGTCACCATCTGAGCACATGGGTGGCTGAAAAGTCCATTCTGAGATGCAGGGTCCCAGCCAAAAAGGCTCTCCCGTGTCATGTTCTTAAGTTTAACGTTTGCAGCTCCTAGAACTGTGTTCTCTTTTCCCTGAAATGGATAAACTACATCCTAAATCAGTATTTGCATCAATAATATTTGTGAATTTCAAGTTCTTTATTCAATCAATTGCATTTATTGAATGCTTACTGTGTGCAGAACACTGTACTAATGCTTGGAAAGTACAATTCAGCAACAAATAGAGGCAATCCCTACCCAACAATGGGCTCACAGTGTAGAAGGGGAAGACAGACGGCAAAACAAACTGAAACAAGTAGACTGGCATCAATTGCATCAATACTAAATAAATAGAATTGTAGTTATATAAATAGTCAGATAATGTATCTACCAAATCTGTTGTGCTGTACATGCCCAAGAACTTAATACAGTGCTCAGCACACAGAAAGCATTCAGTAAGTACCATTGTTTAATTGATTGATTGATTTAGACCTTCCATTTTTGCAAGGATGTGTCTGGCTGGGCCAGTTGAAACACCACTGATTATAATTAAAAGAAACCAATTTTTATTGTCCGAACCTTAGCTACAGTTTAACCAGATGCCCAAGAGGTATTTCTCGCATTAAGGCAGTGTTTCTCCATTCTCCTACCTGCGATTTTATTTCAGTGCATGGATTTCTAGGACTTGGTCTCTGAACCCAGTCCTGTATATGTCAGAGGTTAAAGGATGAGGTTTCTCTGAAGGAGTAAGTTTCGACAAGGCCCTCCACTTCTTAACTTCGGAAGGACCTTCCTCTTGTGACCTCTAGACTGAAAGCTCCTTGTGCACAGGGAATGTTTAGACCAACTCTGTTATAATGTACTTTCCTAAATGCTCAGGACTATGCTATGAACAGATTAAGCTCTTTATAAACACCACTGGTCAACTGATGGATTATGCTGCTCTCTATGGCAGTGGGAGAATATTACCTGCCATGGACGAGGCACCAGGTAGTCCCCATTTTCTAGAGATTCCAGGTCTGAGCTGAATAGGAAAAAGTCGTGGAGCCCCTGGGCCACGGCGTATATGGCATTGTGCAAACTGTAACTCAGGGCAGATATTGTCAGAGAAAAAATGTGCATAGGCAGCATCTCCAAAGAAGCATTTTCTGAGCATTTTCTTCCACACAGTTCAGGCAGTGAAAAGGAACAGTCAAAGACAGACTCCCAGAATTCCTTCAAGATAATGGCTTCTGGATATTTTGCTGGTTTAACTGTCTGTAGAAAATCTCTGAAACCAGGAACCTCTTAGCAAGGTTCGCCAGAGTCAAAGTCCCATGAAAATCATAGCTGTTTGTTTCATACATCGTACTCAAAGTAACGTCCCAGTGAAAAATGGTGACCAATACCATCTTGGACAGTCCCAAAATCTCTATAACAAATCTCAGAAGGTTCAGGGACTCTGCATCCACATAGGCAGCCATTACTGAAGCTGATGTAGCCATGACACTGGAGTAGATTCCCCGGGCTGAATATAAGTTGAACTTTCCACTAGGGATCTTCTTGGTAAAAGCTCCACAAGTAATGTTCCTGACAATCTCCCTGGTCACATCCAAGAGGAATCTATCTTCTCTCATATCACCTGACATCACGAACCCCACCGAGGTCCAGCTGAAATGCACCATTAATAGGACCATCCCTCGAGACAGAGAGGAGAACCTGGGGGACACCTGATAGAGAGATGGAAACTCTACCTTGTCACTCAGGATCGGGTCAAATGGGCCATAGGTGATCTGGATAGAGAACAACAGAACTAAGTGGGAGGTGTGAGAATGTAGCAAATCCATCAAAAGTATTTACTTAGCTCCTGCTTTGGAAAGCACACTGTTCATACCACCAGGGAAGGATAGATAATGATGGAGTAGAGGCTGTTGGATTTGGTAAGAAGGAGATCACTGGTGAGTTTTGAGAGGGCAGTTTCCATGGAGTGAACTTGGCATAAGCAGAAAGTCTTAGTGGATAGAACACAGGCCTGGGAGTCAAAAGGACTGGGTTCTAATCCTGCTTCTGCCAGATGTCTGTTGTCTTGCCTTGAGCAAATCACTTAACTTCTCTTTGCCTCAGTTACCTTGTCTGTAAAATGGGGATTAAGACAGTGAACCCCATGTGGGACACTGATTGGGTCTCAATCTAACTTGTATCTACTCCAGAGCATAGTACAGTGCCTGGAACATAATAAACATGTAACAGAAACTACTAAAAAAGCAAAATTCGTGGAGTGTCAAGGAGGGAAATGGAGGAGAAGAAGTGGAGACAGTGAGTGTGGACAACTCACTCATGGAATTTGGAAAGGAATGGAGGAGGGAGATAGAACAAGAACCAGAGAGAGATGAGGGGTCAGGAGAGGGTTATTATTAGGATAGAGGATATGCAAGACTATTTGAAATCAGTGGGGAAGAAGACATTGGAAAGAAGAAGCCATTGGAGAGTGAACAGTTGAAGATAGCAGTAGGGGAGGAAAGAAAGGAGGAGATGAGTATTTTGATAAGGTGTAAAGAGATGGGGCTAGAGGAGCAGGTAGAAGGGGTAGATTGGGAGAGTAATCCATTAATCAGTTGTATTTATTGAGTATTTACTGTGTGCAGAGCACTGTACTAAGTGCTTGGGAGAGTACAATATAAAAACGTAACTGGCATTCCCTACTCACAATGAGCTTACAATCTAGAGGTGGACTTATGGTGTAGAGGAGGAATAGGAGATGTCTTCGTGAGACACTTCAGGGAAACGTGGGAGAGTCAAAGAAGGGGCAGGAGGAGAGAAGAACCAGATAGGGGCAGAGGAGATTTTAAAAAGAGCACCCCTGATAGTTCCAATTTTATCCAAAAAGACATGGCCAGGTGAGGGAAAAGAGATGGGTGGGGCGGGGTGACAGGGGATTGAGGAAGGAAACCTGCAAAGGCAATCGGCATGGTAGTCAATAAGGATGGAGCAATATTGTTGCCAGGCTGGGAAGAGGGCAAGTTAAAGCTGGTGAGATGCATCTGACGTGGACTAGGTTGGCCTGATGTCTGGATTTCCACCAGTACAACTCCACGACATGTCCACAGGAGAAAAAGAGGAGTGCTCTAGGGGTGATCCTGTACTGCAGGTTAGTGGTGCAAGATTAGTAAAGGGAGAGGGAAGTGAGTGAGTTGAGTCTGTTAGAGAGGGTGGTGTTGAGGGTGTCAATTTGCACATTAAGGATAGGTAGTTTGAGTATGGAGACGCAATACACAGTAAGTGCTCAATAAATACGATTGAATGAAAGAATAAATGGGGCATAACGAGGAGGTTGTGGTTGGATAGAATGTTGTCTAGTGAAAAGAGAACACCTGGGTTCTAATCCCAGCTCGAAGTCACTTGGGCAAGTGACTTAACTTCTCTAGGCTTCGGTTCCCAATGGGGATTCAAAAACCTGTTCTCCCCACAACTTAGACTGCTATCCCCATGTAGGACACGACCATCTTGCATTACTATCCCCTGCTCCTATCTGGTCCTTTTCTCCTCTGCCCCTTCTTTGAATCTCCCATCTTTCTCTGAATTGTCCCAAGGAGAGATCTCCTGCTCCTCTTTAGACTGTAAGCCCTCCTCTAGATTGTAAATTCGTTGTGGGTAGGGAAAATCTGTTATGTTGCTATATTGTATCTCCCAAGCACTTAGTACAGTGCTGTGCCCCAAGTAAGGAGAAGACACGGTAAAGAAGGTGAGATGCATTTGACATGGACTAGGTTGGCCGGATATCTGGATTTCTGCCAGTACAACTCTACTGCAGGTCCATGGGAGAAAAGGAAGACTGCTTTTTAGGTGATCCTGTACTGAGGGTTAGTGGTACGAGATTGGTAAAGGGAGTGGGGAGTGAACAAGTTGAGTCCAGTAGAGAGGGTCGTTTTGAGGGTGTCAATTTGTGCATCAAGGATAGATAGTTTGAGAATGGAAACTAAATGGGGCATAATATCATGAGAAAATTGGTGCAGATTAAAAGAATGAAGTTCTCGATGGAGAACAGGAGAGAGTTCCTTGTGGGGGCAGGAAAAGGACAGGTGTCAGGTGAGGAGGTTGGATTTGGATAGAGTGTGGTCTTGTGGAAAGAGAACACCTGAGTTCTAATCCCAGCTCCAAGTCACTCGGGCAAGTCACATAACTTCTCTAGGCCTTGGTTCCCAAAGGGTGATTCTAAAAACCTGTTCTCCCCACGACTTAGGCTGTGAGCCCCATGTGGGAACTGGTCATCTTGTAGGGCAAGCGTTTAGCCTATAATAAGCACTTAACAAATACCATAATTATTAATTATTACCACAGGGAAATGTCATAGTTGAGGAGGGGAGAGTTGGGGAGGGTGAGGCTAGTGCAATCACTAGGGAGGATGAGATCGAGTGCATGTCCAAGGTGATGAGCGAGTCAGTGGAGTTGAGGAATAAGAGGAAGTAGGCAGTGGAAAGGTCTTTGGGAACATCCACATGGATATTGAAATCCCCAAGGATCAATGTAGGGATGGAGAAAGAGAGAAATAATTTGAGAAAGAGATCCAAATGGCTCAGAAAGTTGGGGGTGGGACCTGGGATTAGTAAGTGGATTGGGTGGTAGAGATTGGTGAGGAGTAGAAGGGGGAATTGGAGGAGAGGAAGTGGAGGCAGTAAGTGTATACAACTCACAGATGGAGTTGGGAAAGGAATGTTAGGAGGGAGATGAAGCCATAACCAGAGGGATCTGGGGCCGGGGTGTGAGGGGTTAAGGGAGGTTTATTTTTAGGATAGGAAATACAAGTGCACATAGGAAAGCAATGGAGAAGAAGCCACTGGAGAGTGAACAGGTGAAGGTGGAAATCAGGGAGGAAAAAAAGGAGAGGGCAAGTGTTTTGATCAGGTGCAAAGGGAGAGGAATGAATCTAAGGAGTACAGTTTGAGAGGAAGCAGGAGATCTCCTCTTGGAACGTTACAGGGAAAGATGGGAGAGTCAAAAAAGGGACAGAGGGACAGGCTGGACAGGAGCAGGGGAGATTTTAGAGAGATCATCCCTGATGGTTTCAATTTTGTCCATAAAATATGTGGCCAAGTTAGGGACAAAGGTTAGGTGGGGTGTGGTGGCAGGGAGTTTGAGGAGGAAATTAAGTGTCTGAAACACCTTGCAAGGGCAATGAGCATGGAAATCAATAAGGATGGAGCAATATTGTTACCAGGCAGGGGAGAGGCCAGGTTAGAGTGGCAAGAATGCATTTGACATGGATTAAGTTGGTGTGATCTCTGGATATCACATTGTGCAATAAGGGTAGGTAGTTTGGGTATAGAGCAGCGTGGAAAGCAGCACGGATTAGTGGAAAAAGCCTGGGCTTGGGAGTCAGAGGTCATGGGTTCGAATCCCGGCTCTGCCACTTGCCTGCTGTGTGACTTTGGGCAAGTCACTTAACTTCACTGTGCCTCAGTTAACCTCATCTGTAAAATGGGGATTAAGATTGTGAGCCCCATGCAGGACAACCTGGTAACTTTATATCAATCCCAGCGCTTAGAACAATGCTTGGCACATAGTAAGCACTTAATAAATACCGTTAATATTATTATTATAGAGACCAAATGGGGCATGGTGACTTGACAAAATTGGTGCAGATTAAAGGATTCCCTGCCCAGAACTAACTTACAGTCTAAGGAAATCAGTAAGGAGGCCAATACAGGATCCTAGCTAGTAAACTATGGGTGGCCAGACCAGCTGATGGCCATTTGGATGGAACAGGAGTAGCCGGTTTGGGGAAATGCTGTGGAGGAAAAACCAGCAGCAACGATTAACAGGCTGGATGTGAGAGATGAAAGAGAACAAAGAATCAAATTTCATGTCACTACTGTGGGTCTTGGTGACAGAGAATGGTGATGCTTTCAACTTCGATTGGAAACTTAAAAGGAGAAATTGATTTGGGAGGGAAAATGAAGACTTCACTTTTATTCTTATTGAAATTGATGCCCAAGGGACCCATCTTTGCGGAGATCTCAGGGAGTGATGTGGGAATGTGAGATGACACAGGAAGTGGGAATTCGGTGTTATTGAGACAGCTTTGAGAGTTACCACAGGGACTAGGTAAATGAAGGTAAATGAAACCATAGTAGTGGATGAGTTCTCCAAAGTAGCAAGTGCAAAGTGAGATGACATGGGGAACAAGAATGGAGTGTTGAGTGACACCCATTGGGCGGTGAGAAACAGACGAGACAGGGGACGGGAGTGAGAAGGATCAGCCAGAGAAGCAGGAATAATATCAAAAGAGACTGTGACAGAGAAAATAGTTACAGGTAGTATTTCCAAAGGAGGTTGTGGTCCATGGAATCCAAGGTGATTGAGCGGTAGAGGAATATTAGGATAAAATAGATTTCTTATAGAGTGTTTCCTCAGTGGAGAAAAGTGGGCAGAAAGCAGATTGGAGTGGGTCAAGAGGGGAGTTGGAGAAGAGATAATGGAGGCAGAAGGGCAAAATATCTGATCGAGGAGACTTGACAAGAAAGGGAGCAAGGACAAGATGGAGTAATATGTGCTGTGCATAATAGATCCAGGGAAAGTGTTCTGAGACTCAAGGAACTTTGCACATGATAGAAGGTAGAGAAAAAAATAGCCCTCAGAGAGGGAACAGTTGAAGCTGGCAGGTAGGGAGATAGAAGGTGGATCATAGCAGTGGTTCCTAAAGAGGTCAAGGGAGGAGGGAAATGGGGGCTTCAGGAGGGGTTTGAAATCCCCCTGGAGTAGAAACCCCAGAACTATAGTGAGTGAAAGTGACCTTGTGTTCCCTGTCCCTAGCTCCTTCACACATCCTGACTCTATGCCCCATATTTATAATTTTCCTTTTACCATTTCTTTTTGCCCCTCTAAAGGGAAAGTTGCAGAATGAGCAGGGTGTGCTCTTGGAGCCAGAAAAAAGTAACAAAGGAACTGATTCTGATAGAAATTCACTTGGACAGTTTCATCTTCTCGATTAGTGAACGCACAGGACGTGGCTTGTCCTTTAAGGACACACAGCTCTAGGTTTTGTCTGAAAATATGCTCTTATCCAAGAACATTTCTTCTCAATGGGCAGTGTGGGTTTGAAAGAAGTAAACAAAAACTGCTTTACCTGAGACAAATCTTCAATCTGGTCATTCCTTAACTACACAAGGAAGGAACCAGACTGTTTGAATGGTCTCCTACCTGCGGGAACTGGTAGGGTCCCAGGATGTTCGCCATGGAGATGGACAGGGCAGACCTGGCTCCTCCAGTGAAAGCCACAGTCTTTTCCTGCTTCCCACAGCTGTAGTTAGGGATGGTCTGTCCTCCTTCTGACATCCCCATCAAGGCACCCTCCATGGCTCTTTCGGCATTGTGGTAGATTTCATGGACATCGAAGCCCAGTGATATATTGGGGAAAACGCTGGGATCCTCGTTGATCTCATCCATGGTATATAGCAGGGCCAGGAAGTGCTGGAAGTCTTTGTGAACCCATCTGAAATGGGAAAGACAGTGTAAGCCCCCAAGATCTACCCTGTGCCCCACTGCACATTACAGGGGACATGTCCTACCAAGAGAACAGATAGGGTACAAAGTCCAGTGGCAGCATCACCCAGCCTAGAACCCTGAATCACATCACCTCCTGCACTGGCCACCCTGCATCGTCTCCCGCACCACCCAGCCCCAGGTCCTCCCTGGCTCTGAGACACAGCTCCAGTGGCAACAAGGACAGAGAGGGAGTAGAGGGAAATATTTTCCCTTGAAACACAGAAGAACGATCTGAGGGACAGAACCTGAAGGGAAAGAAGGAAGGACAGAGAATCCAGACTAGGAAGTGATGCTGGAGACTCAGAGTACAGGCTGGACCTGTATCAGGAAAGATGTCAGAAACTCAGTGTTGAATACAGTCCCTGCTCAATTATCAAGTGCCATCAAAAGAGAAAAAACAGAAGAAATAGCGAGGCCCAAGCTTTGAGTCATGAGACTTGGGTTCTAATACCAGCTCTGCCACATTTCTGCTGTGTGACCTTGGGCCGGTCACTTAACTTCTCTGTGCCTCAGTTACCTCATCTGTAAAATGAGGATTAAAACCTAGTCAGAGTGTGAGCCCCGTGGGTGACAGGAACTGTACCCAACCAATGTTTAGGACAGTGCTTTGCATAGCAAATGCTTAGTAAGTACCATAATTTAATTAAATGGATTTAATATGACCGCTAGCACACAAAAAACTTACCTAACAGTGTAGTCCTTTCTGTAACTACAGAGTGTAACTTTTCACTCTGAAAAACAATCATGGTCTGCAGAGATAAAGTCCCTGCAATTACCAGGTCCTCATCCCTACAGTAGGTGGCCGGATACTGTCTGTCGAGGCAGCAGGGAGGCTTCTCTCCCCCCCTGGTGGAATTGGGAAGCTGGAGGAACAGCAACAAGTTAAGCTGAGAGAACATCAGGTTAGGCGAGTCTAGGATAAGCAGTGAGGATCACCAGAATTAGGAGACTGACTCTTCTCCACGGGCAAAGGGACTGGGGCTCCAGCATCCACTCCTCTCAGAGGGAAACTGTCAATATGTTGTTGGGCAGCCCACATCCCGGACAAACTGAGATCTAGGGAAAATTGGGAGGGGAGGGTTACGAGAGTTTGCCTGGACTTGTAGTTAGAATGATGGCTCTGTTTTTATGCCATAGTTTGCTTGTAGTTGGGAATGGGCGGAACACTGGGTTCCTTCTCCTGTCCCCAGTCTGGGAAAAGAGAAATCATCGATGCATGGGCTCTGGGGATTATCCTTGCCTGGAGCCCTGCACCTGCAACCCTGAAACATTCTCACAAACACCAGAGGAAAAAATAGTTAGAAATTGCCCTCCTTCATGGGTCCCCAGGAAGTTTGAAAACATAGAGAGGTTTGGGGGAATCAGGGATGATTCTAGAATTGGGGAGCCTCCCATAGCTCTGTCCTCCCTGCCCTGAGCCCCACAATATGACCGGTCCCCACAGCAACTCCAGGGTTGACATCCCTTGAATCAGGCAGGAGGCTGGGAGTAGTGACGAGGACAGAAAATGATCTTGAAAAAGTAGGTCATAGGCCTTACACACACCTACCCCCACTACCCAGAGCAAAAGACCCTGGGCGTGGTCAATGCCAAACCATCCCAACAGTCCAGGACACATCCAAAGATCAAAAGCTCCATCTTCTGACAAGATTGGACAGCAAGGAGATAGTAAATACACTCAAATCCTGTGTGTGTGATCCCTTCTTCCTCCTCCCACACTTTCAGTATAATTCTGGCTCTGAGGCCACAGGCCCACGATCCATTCCCACCCTAGCTCTTCTTCCATGAATCCCCCCTAAATACTCCTGATGCTTAGGGTATGTGGAGGATGGCAGTTTCTGTTGGACGCTGGCCTCTCCTGGAAACTCCAGGGACAATCACATCCTACTGAGGATTCAATCATTCAACCCCCAGATTGTCAACTGCTCTGAATGGTCCATACATTCAACCAATCATATTTTTTGACCACTTACTGTGTGCGGAGCACTGCACTAAGCACTTGGGAGAGGACACTCCAATAGAGTTGCTAGACACAATCCCTACCCACAACTACTCACAGTCTACAGGAGGATTTCATTCTCTGGAATCTCATATCTAGGTGACTTTCTGAGGGTCTGTGGGACCTCACGTCCTGGGGAGCAGAGGGCAAGCTCAGCTGATGGTTCCAGAAGCAGCAGCCTGAGGTCAGCTCTGGTCTGGAGGGAGCAGTTCTCTATCAGGCCTGACCTTGGTTCATCTGGTAGTCCTCCAAGAGTCAGAATCCCACGGTTCCTCAGCACGAGTCTACAAAAGCAGACCAATTGTTTGGTCTCAATCCTACTGGCCGTGGACTGGGAGAGTCTGCTCTGGTGCTGGCAGTAAATACTGCTGTTTTTAGCCTGTTGGGCTGGTGGGAGAACCTGCAGGGAAACCTTATTCAGCTGAGCGAATGGCCAGAAAAGTAACAGGTATGCATTACTGTCAGTGAGGGCAATGCAATGCATTTTGGGGAACGTGAGCCAACCTCCATTGACCATGGTTTGGGGAGATTCACTGCTATGGGAAATGGTGCCCCCACTTGCCTGTGGTTTAGAGGAGGGGACCCGTTTTCTTCTGACTTTGTGAGAAAGTTTCAGGGACTAAGGTTCCCACACTAAGCCCCTCTTTTTCCTCTGATCCCCCTCCCCTCCCCATCTCCTCCTCCCCATCCCCCCACCTTACATCCTTTCCCTCCCCACAGCACTTGTAGATATTTCTACAGATTTATTACTCCATTTATTTTACTTGCACATATTTAGTATTGCATTTATTTTGTTAATTATGTGCATATAGCTGCAATTCTATTTGTTCTGATTATTTTAACACCTGTTTACATGTTTTGTTTCGTTGTCTATCTCCCCCTTCTCTACTGTAAGCCTGTTGTTGGGTAGGGACCATCTCTATATGTTGCCGACTTGTACTTTCCAAGCGCTTAGTACAGAGCTCTGCACAAAGTAAGCACTCAATGAATACGATTGAATGAATGAATGAATGAAGATTCAGGTAGATCTTTGCCAGCCCCAGTTGTTGAGGGAAGAATGTAAGGCCATTAGCTGGTCAGACAACAGGGAAGCTGATTAAATTTTCTTCTGTCTAAGAGAGTAACTGCCTGAGTAGGGGGCCAGTTTGGGGAGTTTTTCTTGATGAATCTGGGACACAATTCCAGCCTACTAGGACGATCCTGACTTGGGCCAAGTTAACTCCGACCAACAGTCAGTTTATCTCACAAAATCTGGAATCTCCATTCCTGGGCTTAGTGTACTGCTGTCATTCATATTCATTTGTTGAATTCCTCAACTGTTTCTGTTGGTGGCATCAGATCTTGCCTGAACAGCTGGCTCTGGGTCTTTGGTAACAAACAGATTGAAGTTGAAAAGACATTGGGCAGGGCCCCTCCAGGACTCCCACAAAAACCACTGCCTTGGGGGAAGAAAAAGGTCACCTAGTTTCTCCATGATGTGGTCCAGAAGCTGCCTGCCTGTCTGGCTGGAGTCCTAGTTAGACATATCTGAGGTGCTTGGGGACACTTTCAGCTCCTTAGCTCCCTCCCCCACCACCCCATTTTGAGTTTCCCTTTCCACCCCTCTGAGAGACTCGTTTCAAGACTTCAGTTTTGGTATGGCTGGGAAGAAGAGAGAGAGAGAAAATGAAACAGAGAGAGAGAGAGAGATAAACTTATAGTTCCTCATTCAGTATCCACTTAGGCAAATCAGAGAATCATCATGGCCTAGTGGGAAAAGCCTGGACCTGGGAATCAGATGACCTGGCTTCTATTATCAGCTCCATCGTTTGTCTGCTGTGTGGCCTTAGGCAAGTCACTTAATTTTTCTGTGCCTTAGTTTCCTCATTTATAAAATGGGGATTAAATCCTACTCTTTCCTTCTTAGATGGTGATCCCCCATTGGGACAAGGAGTGTGTCCAATCTGAGTATTGGAGTGTGTCCAATCTGGTGTATCTACCCCAGCGTTTAGTACAATGCTTGGCACATAGTAAACGCTTAACAAATACCATAAAAAATTCCCCCAAGGGCCCAGCCATATTTTTCTCAAAGTTGGAATGGTTATTCCCGGCTTCTCTTACCCTTCCCATCTGAAAGGTCTCTGCGTAAGTCTGGCACCTGACTGCAGTGTCTGTAGTTCTCCATCCCGTTGTGCTCAGTCACAAGGGCTTCAGAAATGAAGCCACACCTGTAGCTCCACAAACTGTCCCGCTGTGTGCCCCCCCCCCTCCCCCGCCGGCCTCAGAACTGCTGTGAGTCTCATGGTTTTGTCCACCTCCTGAGAACAGAACTTTCTGAAGCAGCAGATGTCAGAGCTGATAAGGTCCAAAAGAACTTTGGCCAGGGAGACCAGGTGTGGGATGGGATGAAAAGCAGGAAATTTGAATGGGAACCATGTGTTTTCTGTGACGGGTTAACTGAATGTTGATTTTATGAACCATTTTTTTGTAAAACTTAATCAATCAGTCATTTATTGAGTGCTTACTGTTGTGCAGAGCATGTATTAAGCATTTAGGAGAGAACAATAAAACAACAAAACAGAGTTGGTAGATAGGTTTCCTGCTCACAGCAAGCTTACATTTTAGAGGGGAAAACAGGCATTAATATAAATAAATGATTTAATGCTACATACATACGTGCTGTGGAGTTGAAGCGGGGGTTAAATGAAAGGAGTAAATCCAACTGCAGGGGCAATACAGAAAGGAGTGGGAGAAGAGGAAATGAGGGCTTAGTCAGGGAAGACCTCATGTAGGAGACGTGCTTTCAGTATGGCTTTGAAGATGGGGAGAGTAATTGTCTGTTGGATATGAAGAGGGAGGGAGTTCAAGGCCAGAGGTAGGATGTGAGTGAGTGGCAAAATAGATAAGATCAAGGTACTTTGAGTAGGTTGGCATAGAGGAGTGTGATATGTGGTCTGATCTGTAGTAGGAGAACAGAGAGATGAGGTAGGAGATAAAGAGATGAAGTCGAGGGGGCAAGTTGATTGAGTTCTTTACAGTTAATGGTAAGGAGTTTCTGTTTGATGCGAAGGTTGAAAGGCAACCATTAGAGCAGGGGAGATTTTAGGGGGAACAATTCTGAAAGATTCCATTTTCTCAATAAAGTAGGTAGCTAGGTCATTAGGGACGATGGATGGGGGAGCTGGAGAGGAGAGTTAAATTTTTGGGCCAACTGGTGAGGACAACAGGCATGGATGTCAATTAGGGTGGAGAAATAATTTGGCCGGGCAGAGAAGAGGGCAGCAAAGCAAGCAAAGGTGAACTTGATCCAGGCAAGTGATCCAGGCAGCAAAGTGAGGTAAGGGCTGAAGTGGGAATAGACACAGACAGGAAGGTTAGTAAAGAGGCTGACATAGAAACTGAAGCAGAATAGGCTTGCCATGGTATTTACCAAGGATTAATGTTGTCACAGTTTGGATGTAGATGAAAGGGAGGATTTTAGTGATGCTGTGAAGGCTGAACCAACATGATTTAGTGAGTTATTGAATATATGATTTTAGTGAGGCATAGTTAACACCAAGATTTTGGGATAGGATGGATGGTGGAGCTGTCTTGAAGTGATGGGAAAATTGTGGGGGAACAGGGTTTGGGTGTGAAGACAAAGAGTTCTGTTTTGGACATGTTAACTTTGAGTGGTTGGGAGGATATCCAAATAGAGATGTCCTGAAGGCAGAAATAAATGTGAGACTTCCGAGGAGGAGAGAGATCAGGGCTGGAGTTGAAGATTTGGGAATTCATTCATTTGCATTTATTGAGTGCTTATTATCTTCAGAGCACTGTACTAAGCACTTGGGAGAGTACAAAACAACAATAAATACACAGTCCTTGCCCACAGTGAGGAATCATCCGCATAGAGGTGATAGTTGAAGCCATGGGAGCAAATGAGTTCTCCAAGGGAGTGTAGATGGAGAATAGAAGAAGACCCAGTGAGTGACTCCCACATTTGTGGGAGGAGAGAGGAGGCAGAGGAGGAACCCATGAAAGAGACTGAGAATGAGCAAGTAGAGAGACAGGAGGTGAGCAAGGAGAGTACAGTGTCAGTGAAGCCAAGGAGAAGGTGGTGGTCAACAGTATTGAAGGTAGCTGAGAGGTCAAGAAGGATTAAGATGGAGTAGAGACCACTGGATTTGGTAATAATAATAAGTGCCAGGCACTGTTCTAAGTTCTGAGGTAGATACAAGGTAATTGGGTTGAACACAGTCCCTGTCCCACATTCGGTTCACAGTCTTAGTCCCCATTTCACAGATGAAGTAGCTGAGACAGAGAGAAGTGAAGTGACCTGCCCAAGGTCACATGGCATACAAGTGATGGAGTCGGGACTAAAACTCAAGTCCTTCTGACTCCCAGGCCTTTACTCCATCCACTAGGCTGTGAGATGATTATGACCTTTGAGAGGGTTGTTTCTTTGGCACGAAGGGGACGGAAGTCACATTAAAGTGGGTCAAGAAAAGAATTGGAGGAGAGAAACGTGAAACAGCCACTGTAGGCAAATCACTCAAGGAGTTTGGAGACGATTGGTAGGAAGGAGATGCGACAATAATGGGAGGTAGTCGAAGGGCCAATGGAAGGTTATTTTAGGATAGGAGAAACATGGTCTCACCTTTATAACATTACTAAAATCTAGCCTTGCTACTATATTAATACAATCACTCATCCTATCCCACCTAGATGACTGCATCAGCCTCCTTTCTAAACTTCCAACCTGCTGCCTCTCCCCACTCCAGTCCTTAATTAACTCCGCTGCACGGATCATCATTCTACAGAAACGTACAGGATATGTCACCGCCCCTCTCCTCAAAACTCTCCAGTGATTACCTATCCACCTCGATAGTAAACGAAATTCCTCACCATTGGCTTTAAAGCTCTCCATCACCGCGCCCCCTCCTGCCTCAATTCATTTCTCTCTTCTACAACCCAGCCTGCAACTTGACTCCTCTGGTGCTAACCTTCTCACTGTGCCTCCATCTCATCTGTCCCGCCTCTTACCCATGGCCCATGATCTACCACTGACCTGGAACACCCTGCCTCCTCAAATCTGCCAGACAATTACCCTCCCGTCCCGACTTCAAAGCCTTACCGAAGGAACACCTCCTTCAGGAGGCCTTCCCAGGCTAAGCCCCACTTGTCCTCATCTCCCATTCCTCTCTGTGTCTCCCTGATTTGCTCCCTTTGCTCTTTCCACCTCGCTGCCCCAAATAACATATATATCTATATCTATATGTAGATATATCCATCTATCTGTAATTGTATTTATATTGATGTCTGTTTATTTGTATTGTCGTCTGTCTCCTGCCTTCTAGACTGTGAGCTCTTTGTGAGCAGGGATTGTCTCTCTTTATTACTGTATTGTACATTCCCAAGCGTTTAGTACTGTGCTGTGCACAAAGTAAGTGCTCAATTAAAATGATTGAATGAGTGAATGGCACTGTGTGGAAGAAGCCATTGGAGAGTGAACAGTTGAAAATGGCAGTTAAGGAGGGGACAAGTACTTTCTAAAGTGCAAAGGGATAGGGTCTGGTGCAAAGTTGGTGGGATTAGATTTCGAGAGAAGGAAGGAGATCTCTTCTTGAGATACTGCTGGGAAAAATGTCGGAGTTGAAGAAAGGGCAGGAGGGAGGAGGGAATGGAGAGAAGCAGAGGAGATTTTAGGGGGATCAACTCGGAAGGGTTCCAGTTTTCTCACTGAACCCTTGAAAGAGGGTTCTTTCTCATTTAAAGAGGCCAGGTCGTTGGGTGTAAGAGAAAGAGATGGGGAAGCAGGGTAGGAGGTTGGGGGGAGGCAGAGGTTAAAAAAGGAGACACTTTCACCCCGATGAATAGGTCAGTAATTCCAAAAATCCACGACGTTTATTGAGCACCCAATGTGTACAGAGGCTTGCACTAAAACTCTGGGAGATTACAATACAATAGAATTGGTAGATACCATCCCTGAGCACAATGAGCTTACACTCTAGAAGAGGAGGAAGACATTAAAATAAATTATACATAGTAGAGGTGACAGAAGATAAATATATGCACTACAGTGCAGAATGGCTTTAGGTGGTGTATGTCTCAAGTGAACTGCATACAAGGCTGTCTGCAGAATGAGTGGTCGACACACTGAGCACAAATGGCTTAATAATAATTATGGTATTGATTAAGCGCTTACTATGTGCCAAACACTGTTCTCTGCGCTGGGGTAGGTAACAAGGTCATCAGGTTGTCCCACGTGAGTCTCACAGTCTTAATCCTCATTTTCTAGATGAGGTAACTGAGGCACAGAGAAGGTAAGTGGCTTGCCCAAGGTCACATAGCAGGCAAGTGGTGGAGTTGGGATCAGAACCCACGACCTCTGACTCCCAAACCCGTGCTTATTCCACTAAGCCACGTTGCTTCTCACATGGGCAGGAGTTTAACACAGCCTTTCCTTTACGTAAACCCACTCGTGGCTGACAGGCAGCTCCCCTTGGCCCTTCCGAAGATGCTCCTACAGGAGCAAACCCTCCTTAGTCTCCGTATTGTTCGACAGGTTCTGAGACTTCTCACTGGTGATTGAGCAGGAAGTTGGCATCCCTTGTTCTCCAGTGGTCTCCGTTCATCATGCTTAGTCCCTCCTCCAATGGTCCATTGATCTCCGTGTCGTGGTCTGATCCACCATCTTAGAGCCATGTGGCCTGGCGTTGGTTTGGAGGCACCCCCAAAACATCAGGGTTTTGTCGAGCCCCATCTCTATGCTGCCGGGCCTCCTTGGACCCCAGGGGACAACAAGGAAGCTTGAATTTCCCTGCCCACACCTCAGAAGAGCACAATCCAGACCGCGATTTGGCCAGGGAAGGGAAGGAACGACGAGGAAAACTACTTTTGGACTGTGCTCCGTGTTAGAAGCAGCCTGGGGATGCCCCGAAGCAGCAAAGACTCTATGCGTGGGGCTCTGGGTTAGAGATTAGGTGGGGCTCACCTCTCTGACCCAGATCACAAGCCTGGGAGAGGAAGGGTAACATCCACCTCCGAGCCCAAAATCCTACTGAAGAGGCAAAGGGCCATACAGTCAATTGTTATGGGGTCAGGTTTGGGTCACGGCTGAGGGCTCTGGGAAACGGAGGAGTCACAGGAAAGAGAACAATTCAGGGAATTGAAGGCAACTACCAGAATCAAACGGAGCCAAGCTACCTTCCATAGGGAGATTGAGGGTCTGTCTTTGAGCATGATGGGAAACACTCTGATCCTGTCTCCCAAGACATCAGTTAGGGAAAGAGCAGAGCCCCAGCCCTGGCCCCTAGTGTCCTTGAGCCAGAGGCCGGGCAGGAGAGGGAGCCTCAACCCCCTCCTCCCTCAGGGCCCTAAACTCAGAGACTGAGTTGCCCCAGATGGTGGCTCCTCTTTATCCCACCTACAGGGAGGAGGGTGTGGGGAGCAGGTCTTGGTGCCAGTTTCTCTCCCACCTCCCCATTAGACTCTGAGGTAGAGCACTGCCTCGACCCCGGCTTCAAGCATCTGCTCACCTCAGGAACTTCTTCGAGTTTCTCCACTATATCTGCCAGACCCTGCTTTGCAATTGCATTTGTTCAAACCCATGCAGATGTGTGTCCAGAACAGCCACTCCACTCCATTGGGAATCATCTGGCCCCGGCCTGGGGTGTTCTCCCAGACAACAAGGCAGGTGGCAGCAGCCATCATGGTAGGAATCCAGCCTGGAGGAGGCAAGAGTCCAGGAGGTCATGGGACAAAAACCCGAGTGATCCACAGGAACATCCAGGCCTGACATCTCTTTCAGATTTGGCCCTGAATCCCTCCTGGTTGTCCCTGACAGGATTTCCTTCTCCTTTTGTACTGCCATTGCAATAAAATTGGGGTTGAGAAAAATGGTGGGTGATGAAAACAACAATCTTGAACTAACGTATCGGAGATCATTTCCTCTACAACCACTCCCAGATATTCCTGGCTGGCCACAGTAGAATCATGTAGCACTTGGGGACTAAGTTTCAGCCAAGATGCCCGGTACCAGAGGCCATAATGTCTGTCTCCCTGCTTCTAGACTGTGAGCCCGTTGTCGGGCAGGGATTGTCTCTATTTGTTGCTGAATTGTACTTTCCAAGCGCTTAGTACAGTGCTCTGCACACAGTAAGCATTCAATAAATATGATTGAATGAATGAATGAAAGAAGAAAGATCTCTGTGGCCACCGTGGCCTTCCTCTTGGTGCTCTGGTATATGGGGAGGAAGGAGGCCGAGGCACTAGAGAACACCAGCATACAGAACATGATGAACTTGACCTTGCTGAAGCTATCAGTCAGCCTCCTGCTGCCTGGCCAGAAAAGCCACAGTGAAACTCACCAGAGTCAGATCAAAGATATTCCCAGAATTACAGCTTCTTCTGACTTCCCCAGTTTCATTCATTCATTCAATCAGGCATATTTATTGAGCACTTACTGTACACAGAGCACTGTACTTTGTACTTAGTAATAGATCCAAAAGGTGTCCCCAGTCGGAGGCAAATCATTTCAGGCCCAGAACAGTTCTGGAGGACACTATGGCCAGACAGACTTTCATCTTCCCTGTACCCAGAGCAAGGCCTAATCTTATCCCCTTATCCCTGCAGTCAATCAGTGGCATCTACTGAACAATTTCTGTTAGCAGAACACTATTCTAAACCCTAGGGAGTGAACAATACAGTTGGTAGACACCCTCCCTGCCCACAAGCAGCCTCCAATCTAGTCAGTGAGACAATCAAGAAAAGCAATTACAAACAGGAGAAGCAACAGAAGATGTATATACGAGGGCTCTGGAGTGAATATCAAAGTTCTAGGGAGAAAGTACACAAGTGAAAAAGTGATGCAGAAGGGAGAACTACAGTGAGGAGGTGAGAGGTTAGTCAAGGAAAGTTTCCTAGAGGAGATATGATTTTAATAGAGCTTTAAAGGTAGAGAGAGCTATAGGTTGTCAGATATGAAAGGGGAGGGAATTTCCAGTAGAGAGAGAGAATGTGAACAAAGAGCGAGCTGAGAGAGAAATAAGGTGAAATACAGTAAATAACTTCCCTTAAAAGGAGTAAAGTGCATGGACTAGGTTGCAGTGGGAGATTAGAGAGGATAGTTAGGAGGGGGAGGGTTGACTGATTTCCCCCTCCTTCCCCTCCCTCGACAGCTGCTGCCAAGTGTGACCTCTGGAACCCCCGCTCCGTTTTAAGTAAGATCCCTTTCATCCTGGACCTATTACTTTCCCGCTCTCTACTCCTCCTCGCCCTAACTGAAACATGGCTGTCTCCAGATGACACAGTCTCTTCTGCTGCTCTCTCCAGTGGAGGCCTCTTCTTCTCCCACTCCCCCAGACTCACCGGAATAGGAGGAGGTGTCGGTTTCCTTCTTGACCCCCAATGTCGCTTTCACACTATCCCTCCTCCCCCTTCCCTTTCCTTCCCTTCCTTTGAAGACCACATTATTCGCCTCTACCACCCCCTCCAGATTCTTGTAGCAGTCATCTACCGCCCTCCCGGCCCCACTTCCAACTTCTTTAACGACTTTGACCCCTTCCTCACCTTCCTTCTCTCCTTCTCCATACCCACTCTGATCCTCGGAGACTTCAACATCCACATGGATATCCCTGATGATTCCTCTGACGCCTGCCTTCTATCTCTCCTCGACGCTGCCAACCTCTTCCTCCACCCCACCTCACCCTCTCACCAACTTGGTCATACCCTCGACCTCATCATCTCCCATCGCTGCACTGTGTCCACCATCACCAACTCTGAAATCCCTCTCTCTGATCATAATTTTCTAACCTTCATCCTCACTCACACTCTTTCCCCTGTAAATCCATATTACTCCCTCACAGAGATCTCCGCTCTCTTGACCCCATCCAGCTTTCGGAGTGCCTCACACCCCACCTCGCCTCCCTATCCTCTCTACCCAGACTTGATGATCAGATTACTGCTCTCAACTCTACCCTTTCTGCCTAGCTAGACTCACTCGCTCCCCTTTCCCTTCGACGCTCTCGTACCACTAACCCACAGCCCTGGATCACAGCCACTGTCCGCCTCCTTTGCTTTTATGCTCGAGCTGCCGAACGCTGCTGGCGAAAGTCTAAACACCATGCCAACCCCGTTCACTACAAGTTTATCCTTTCCTGCCTTAACTCAGCCCTGTCCTCTGCCAGACAAAACTATTTCTCCTCCCTTATTAAAACCCATTCCCATCGCCCCCGCCAGCTCTTCCGTACATTCAACTCCCTTCTCAGGCCCCCGGTTCCTCCCCCTCCT
Source organism: Tachyglossus aculeatus (assembly GCF_015852505.1). NCBI lineage: Eukaryota > Metazoa > Chordata > Mammalia > Monotremata > Tachyglossidae > Tachyglossus > Tachyglossus aculeatus. The sequence goes on along the minus strand of NW_024044915.1, from coordinate 2,438,622 downwards.
CCTTCCCTCACCCCCAACGATCTGGCCTCCTATTTCATTGACAAAATTAAATCCATCAGGTCCGACCTCCCCAAAGTCACTTCCCCCCCTTCTCCAACCCCCCGGCTCTCAGCACTCTCTGCTACTCTCCCATCCTTCCCAGGAGTATCCTCAGAGGAGCTCTCATCCCTCCTCTCAAGTGCTACTCCGGCCGCCTGTGCTTCTGACCCCATTCCCTCTCATCTCATGAAATCTCTCGCTCCATCCCTTCTCCCTTCCTTAACTTCCATCTTCAACCGCTCACTCTCCACAAGTTCCTTCCCCTCTGCCTTCAAACATGCCCATGTCTCTCCCATCCTAAAAAAACCCCCTCTTGACCCCACATCACCTTCTAGTTATCGCTCCATATCCCTCCTACCATTCCTTTCCAAACTCCTTGAACGTGTTGTCTACACGCGCTGCCTCGAATTCCTCAACAACAAAACTCTCCTCGACCCCCTCCAGTCTGGCTTCCGTCCCCTACATTCCACGGAAACTGCCCTCTCAAAGGTCACCAATAACCTACTGCTTGCAAAATCCAACGGCTCATACTCTATACTAATCCTCCTCGACCTCTCAGCTGCCATTGACACCGTGGACCACCCCTGTCTCCTCAACACACTATCTGACCTTGGCTTCACAGACTCCGTCCTCTCCTGGTTCTCCTCTTATCTCTCCGGTCGTTCATTTTCAGTCACTTTTGCAGGTTCCTCCTCACCCTCCCATCCCCTTCCTGTGGGGGTTCCCCAAGGTTCAGTGCTTGGTCCCCTTCTGTTCTCGATCTACACACACTCCCTTGGCGAACTCATTCGCTCCCACGGCTTCAACTATCATCTCTACGCTGATGACACCCAGATCTACATCTCTGCCCCTGCTCTCTTCCCCTCTCTCCAGGCTTTCATCTCCTCCTGCCTTCAGGACATCTCCATCTGGATGTCTGCCCGCCACCTAAAACTCAACATGTCCAAGACTGAACTCCTTGTCTTCCCTCCCAAACCCTGCCTTCTCCCTGACCTTCCCATCTCTGTTGATGGCACTACCATCCTTCCCGTCTCACAAGCCCGCACCCTTGGTGTCATCCTCCACTCCGCTTTCTCGTTCACCCCTCACATCCAAGCCGTCACCAAAACCTGCCGGTCTCAGCTCCACAACATTGCCAAGATCCTCCCTTTCCTCTCCATCCACACTGCTACTCTTCTCATTCAAGCTCTCAACCTATCGTGTCTGGACTACTGCATCAGCCTTCTCTCTGATCTACCATCCTCGTGTCTCTCCCCACTTCTATCCATACTTCATGCTGCTGCCCGGATTGTCTTTGTCCAGAAACGCTCTGGGCATGTTACTCCCCTCCTGAAAAATCTCCAGTGGCTACCAATCAATCTGTGCATCTGGCAGAAACTCCTCACCCTGGGCTTCAAGGCTCTCCATCACCTCGCCCCCTCCTACCTCACCTCCCTTCTCTCCTTCTACATCCCACCCCGCACCCTCCGCTCCTCTGCTGCTAATCTCCTCACCGTACCTCGTTCTCGCCTGTCCCGCCATCGACCCCCGGCCCACGTCATCCCCCGGGCCTGGAATGCCCTCCCTCTGCCCATCCGCCAAGCTAGCTCTTTTCATCCATTCAAGGCCCTACTGAGAGCTCACCTACTCCAGGAGGCCTTCCCAGACTGAGCTCCTTCCTTCCTCTCCCCCTCGTCCCTCCTTCCCCTCATCTTACCTCCTTCCCTTCCCCACAGCACCTGTATATATGTATATATGTTTGTACATATTTGTTACTCTATTTATTTATTTATTTATTTATTTTACTTCTACATATCTATTCTATTTATTTTATTTTGTTAGTATGCTTGTTTTTCTTCTCTGTCTCCACCTTTTAGACTGTGAGCCCACTGTTGGGTAGGGACTGTCTCTATATGTTGCCAATTTGTACTTCCCAAGCACTTAGTACAGTGCTCTGCACACAGTAAGCGCTCAATAAATACGATTGATGATGATGATGATGATGTATATATGTTTGTACATATTTGTTACTCTATTTATTTATTTTACTTCTACATATCTATTCTATTTATTTTATTTTGTTAGTATGTTTGTTTTTGTGCTTTGTCTCCGCCTTTTAGACTGTGAGCCCACTGTTGGGTAGGGACTGTCTCTATATGTTGCCAATTTGTACTTCCCAAGCGCTTAGTACAGTGTTCTGCACACAGTAAGTGCTCAATAACTACGATTGATGATGATGATGATGATTGGTTGATTGCTTTAAAGCAGATAGCAAAAAGTTTGTGTTCGATGCAGAGAACGATGGGCAACCACTGGGGTATGTTGAGGGGTTGGTGGCTCTTATCTCTCCGGCCGTTCATTCTCAGTCTCCTTTGTGGCTCCTCCTCCCACTCCCATCCCCGTACTGTAGGGGTTCCTCAAGGGTCAGTTCTTGGTCCCCTTCTGTTCTCTATCTACACTCACTCCCTTGGTGAACTCCACGGCTTCAACGATCATCTCTACGCTGATGACACCCAAATCTACATCTCTGCCCCTGCTCTCTCTCCCTCCCTTCAAGCTCGTGTCTCTCCTTCTTCAGGACATTTCTGTTTGGATGTCAGCCCGCCATCTAAAACTCAATATGTCCAAGACTAAACTCCTTATATTTCCTCTCAAACCCTGCCCTCTCCCTGATTTTCCTATCAATATAGACAGCACTACCATCCTTCCCATCTCACAAGCCCGCAACCTTGGTGTCATCCTCGACTCTCCTCTCTCGTTCACCCCTCACATCCAATCTGTCACCAAAACCTGCCGGTCTCAACTCCACAACATCGCCAAGATCCGCCCTTTCCTCTCCAACCAAACCGCTACCCTGCTGGTTCAATTTCTCATCCTATCCCGACTGGATTACTGCATCAGCTTCTTCTCTGATCTCCCATCCTCCTGTCTCTCCCCACTTCAATCTAGACTTCACGCTGATTCCCGGATTATTTTTGTGCAGAAACTCTCTGGGCATGTTACTACCCTCTTCAAAATTCACTAGTGGCTACCAGTTAACCTATGCATCACGCAAAAACTCCTCACTCTCAGCTTCAAGGCTATCCATCACCTCGCCCCCTCCTACCTCACCTCCCTTCTTTCCTTCTACAGCCCAGCCTGCCACCCTCCACTCCTATGCCGCTAAGCTCCTCACTGTGTCTCATTCTCGCCTGCCTGCTGTTGACCCCTGGCCCTCGTCCTCCCCCTGGCCTGGAATGCCCTCCCTCCACACATAGGCCAAACTAGCTCTCTTCCTCCCTTCAAAGCCTTGCTGAGAGCTCACCTGCTCCAGGAGGCCTTCCCAGACTGAGCCCCCTCTTTCCTCTCCCCCTTCCCATACCCCCCGCCCTACCTCCTTCCCCTTCCCACAGCACCTGCATATATGTTTGTACAGATTTATTGCTGTATTTATTTTACTTGTACATATTTACTATTCTATTTATTTTGTTAATGATGTGCATCTAGCTTTAATTCTATTTATTCTGATGATTTGACACCTGTCCACATGTTTCGTTTTGTTGCCTGTCTCGCTCCTCTAGACTGTGAGCCCGTTGTTGGGCAGAGATTGTCTCTATTTGTTGCTGACTTGTACTTCCCAAGCACTTAGTACAGTGGTCTGCACACAGTATGTGCTCAGTAAATACGATTGAATGAATGAATGAATAATTTTTCAGAGAAATGATCCAGGCCGCTGAGTTGAGTATGGACTAGAGTGGGGAAAGCCTGGAGGCAGGGAGGTCAATGAGGAGGCTGAGCCTCCTTGGGGGATAAGACATATGCTTGGACGTGCATGGTTGCAATTTGGACAGAGATGAAGGGGCAGGTTATAGAGATGCTGTGAATGGAGAACGGACAAGAGTTAGTGACTGATTGGAGATGGACACTGAAAGGCACTAATGAGTTTTGGGAACCCCAGAACTCCCTTCACCAACAGACACCACCCAGTGATCACTGCCTGGGAAAGCTGCCAATATGACAGGCTTCAGGATCTTCCATGAACTGAGGAGGAGCTCAAAACATATAGGATCTATTCATTCATTCATTCATTCAATCATATTTATTGAGCACTTACTGCGTGCAAAGCACTGTACAAAGCACTTGGGAGACTAAAATGCAACAGTAAACAGACGTTCCCTGCTCACAGTGAGCTTACAGTCTAAAAGGGGGATACTAATAATTGCACTTTCTAAGCACTTACAATGTGTCAAGCACTGTACTAAGTCAACTAACTACAAGGTAATCAAATGGGACAAAGACCATTTTTCTCATGGAGCTCATAATCTTAATCCCCAATTTACAGATGTGGTAACTGAGGCACAGAGAAGTTTAGAGAGTTGTCCAAGTGGTAGAGCTGGGATTAGAACCCAGTTCCCTCTGACTTCAAGGCCAGTGCTCTATCCACTAAGCCATGTTGCTTCTCCCAGTTCAGGCTCCCTTCCCTTTACCTGCTCCTACAGAAAGATTCCCAGGCTGTGCCTTAATAATAATTTGTTGTTTGCTTATTATGTGCTCAGCACTGGACGAAGCACTGGAAGAAATAAAATATAATTATGCTGGAACAGTCTCTGTCCCACATAGGGCTCACAGCCCATCTCCCTGAGTCTAACCACAGTTCTAAGGGCCATGTCTAAAGCAACGAATTCAGTTGGGGATTGTCAGTGTCTCAGCCTGACGTATTCTGGGAAAAGCAGTCGAGGTTGTGGACATGGGATGAAGCTGGCATCATCCTTCTGCACATGCATAAAAGGGATGAGGGGCAGTGTCCCCAGAGTCTGGCAATGGTTGTAAATATTGTTATCTTTTTCTTACCAATAAAGTGGAAGCACCTTGTGGTCCAGGAATGTATCATTTCATTACTCTGCATTTCCCAACAGCCTTGTGGAGTACTCCTCTCATTCACTTACCAGTAATTATAATTGGGGTATTCATTCATCACTTAATGTATGACGAACACTGTAGCCAGCACTGGGGTAGATACAAGATAATCAGGTGGGGCACAGTCCCAGTACCACATGGGGGCTCATGGCTAAAAGTGGAAGGGAGAATATGTAATTAATCTTCAATCAGTGATACTTATTGAGCACTTAATTTGGGTAACATACTATACTAAGTATTTGGGAAACTACAGTACAGGTGGTAGGCACAATCCATTATCCTCAATCCTAGTTTATAGCTAGTGATCCAGAAAAACAGAGAAGTTAAGCAACTTGTCTAAGGTCAAGCCATAAGCAAGAGAGAGAGACAAATTTAGAATGCAGGTCCCCTGACTGACAGACATGCGCTCTTTCCAAAGGCCACACTGCTTCTTGATAAGAGATCTGGCACTCATCATCAAGGTGCTTTACTGTCTGAGAAATCAGGAGGGCGGGGAAACGGAGTCTAGCCTGGCTCGGAAAGAATGAGTGCAGCTCTGGATGGCCACGCTCCAACTCGGGAAGGCCCAAGCCCCTGGTGGAGTTGAGAGGAAGAACCACAGATGATAAATCCATCCAGACCTGTTTCTATCCAACTTTCCCACAAGTCTGTGGTCTGGGGCTCATGGACCAGAGTTCATTCCATATCCAAGTTTGCTCTGTGAGTGCAGGTGGCCTCCCCCTTAGCCCATAGTGGGAATGTGCCCTGAGACTCTGTCTAGCCCCTCACCTCAGCTATGCAAGATGTTCTCCTTGCCTGGAGGTGCAGGATGAGGCTGTGGATGAGCTAGAGCTGGGGACTTGGTTGACCAGGCTGAGTGGGGGCTTGGCTGGTTAGGGTGAGGGGCAGGACTGGAATGAATCATAATAATAATAATAATAACAGTATTTGTTAAGTGCCTACTTTGTGTAAAGCACTATTCTATCGAATCCGGTTCTGCGGGACACAGTTAGGCACAAGTAACTGGCTCTTCCTGAGAAACATTTTGGCCTTGTACCTGGATTGTGTCTGAACAGAAAATCTGCTACTGGACAATTCTTTCCTGATGCTGGACCAGCCTCATCCAGAGCTGGTCCCAGGAAAGTCTTAGTAACAATAATACTAATTATGGTATTTGTTAAGCAGTTACTGTGTACCAAGCACTGTTCTAAGCTCTGGGGTAGATACAAGGTAATCAGGTTGCCCCAAGTGGGGTTCACAGTGTTAATCCCCATTTTACAGATAAGGTAACTGAGTCACTGAGATGTTAAGTGGCTCGCCCAAGGTCACACAGCAGAAAGGTGGCAGAGCCAGGATTAGAAACCACGTCCTCTGACTCCCAAACCCGGGCTCCTTCCACTAAGTCACTCTGTTTCTCTTAATTATGGTATTTGTTAAGTGCTAGCTATGGCCAAGCCCTGTGCTAAGCGCTGTAGTAGATACAAGGTAATCATGTTGTCCCAAATGGGGCCCACACTCTTAATCCCCATTTGACAGATGAGGTAACTGAGGTCCTGAGAAGAGAAGTGGCTTGCCCATGGTCACAAAGCAGACAAGTAGCAGAGCTGGGATAAGAACCCACATCCTGCAACTCCTAAAACCGTGCATGCTATTTCCTAAGAACCCACTTCCTCCAACTCCTAAGCCATGCTTTCCTGCTTCATCATTATAGCTGAGGCAGCCCAGATCTGAGGGGTGCAGTTTGGGAGGGCAATTTAGGGGAGAGAAGTTCAGGCTCACGCCCCAAATGGACTCTGTGCTCTGTTGTTAGAGAAAACATAAGAGAGATGGAGCCGCTTTCCCAGGCAGTGACGTTGTGGCATTGTCTGTTTTGGTGCCAGGTACACTCAATGTAGGAAGCAGTATGACCTCACAGCTTAGGTCAGGATGTTGGGAGTGGCCTCCTCCCAGAGGGCTGTCTTTCCTGGCTACAGTAGCCTCTGCTCTGGGCACCAGGGAAGGGAGCCTGGGAGGCTCAGGCTCAGTACCTGACACTTTATGACCTTATCACTCTTCCAGCCTCCTGCATGATGCCCCTTACTGACCTCGCTGTGACAGACGAGATAGACACCGCTGACAAGGGAAATACTCCTGAGAGGTGCCCCACCACCACCTCTAACTCTACCTTTGAGCCTGGAGCAAAACTAAACCAAGTTTTGTTGTTTTCTGAGGAAGGACCCAATCTCCCCCTCCCCTTCCCATTTTATCAGGTCCCAGCCTGAACCCGTGGCCTTGGTGGAGCCGGGGAGCTCTGGGGACTGTTTCTGCCTGGGAGCTCCACACCTGCATCTCTCTGCACCTTCCACCAAAACACAAAATGGAAATAAACTTCTCATCTTCTCTGCCGACGCTGGCTCATCAGGAAGCTGATGACAGGAGTGGGAGGGAGTTGTTTCACTAGTCAACAGTGTCCGTGCCATGCTTGATGATGGGTTGGCAGCGATTGCATCAGGCAGGAGGCTGGGAGAAGTGACAAGTTCAGAAAGTTTCAGGGCGAATGATGAGCTCAAAACTTACCGATTTCCATCCCCAATCCCCCCCAGCAGAGGACCCTATAGTCAGTTTTGGCAACCCCCAACACGCAGGGCGAGGTGGGGAGGGGAAGATTGTGGGTTTGACCCGAGCTGTGGAGGGTTACCCTGATTCCTTCACCCCCAACTCTCCCTACACTAATACAGACATCACCCTCTGGTTCTTACAGTCTAGCCCTATAGATTATATGCAACTTGTAGGCAGGGAATATCTCAAATAACTCTGTACATTGTACTAATTGATTAGTTCAGTGCTTTACACACAGTAAGCTTTCAATAAATAAAACTGATGGATTCATTGAATGATTGATTCGTTCTAACCTGCTCATGTTACTCCCCTCCTCAAAAATCTCCAGTGGCTACCAATCAATCTGCGCATCAGGCAGAAACTCCTCACCCTGGGCTTCAAGGCTCTCCATCACCTCGCCCCCTCCTACCTCACCTCCCTTCTCTCCTTCTACTGCCCAGCCCGCAACCTCCGCTCCTCCACCGCTAATCTCCTCACCGTACCTCGTTCTCGCCTGTCCCGCCGTCGACCCTCGGCCCACGTCATCCCCCGGACCTGGAATGCCCTCCCTCTGCCCCTCCGCCAAGCTAGCTCTCTTCCTCCCTTCAAGGCCCTGCTGAGAGCCCACCTCCTCCAGGAGGCCTTCCCAGACTGAGCCCCTTCCTTCCTCTCCCCCTCGTCCCCCCTCCATCCCCCCATCCTACCTCCTTCCCTTCCCCACAGCACCTGTATATATGTATATATGGTTGTACATATTTATTACTCTATTTATTTATTTATTTATTTATTTGTTTTACTTGTACATTTCTATCCTATTTATTTTATTTTGTTGGTATGTTTGGTTCTGTTCTCTGTCTCCCCCTTTTAGACTGTGAGCCCACTGTTGGGTAGGGACTGTCTCTATGTGTTGCCAATTTGTACTTCCCAAGCGCTTAGTACAGTGCTCTGCACATAGTAAGCGCTCAATAAATATGATTGATTGATTGATCATGTCTCCCCTATCCTAAACAAACCCTCCCTTGATCCCATGACTCCCTCCAGTTTTCTTCCTCTTCCCATCCCTCTCCAAACTCCTTGAAGGAGCTGTTTACATCTGCGGCATTCACTTCCTCTCCTCCAATTCTCTCCTTGCCCCCATCCAATCTGGGTTTCACCCGCTGTGTGTCACAGAAATTGTCCTCTTAAAGGCAGACATTGATCTCCTTCTTGCCAAGTCCAATGGCTTCTTTCCTATCCTAATATCCTTCCACCTTTCATCTGCCTTCGACACTGTCAACCACCACCTTCTCCTGGAAACATTATCGAACCTTGGCTTCACTGACACTGTCCTCTCCTGGGCCTCCTCCTATCCCCCGGTCGCTCTTTCTCAGTTTCTTTCGTGGGCTATTCCTGTGCCTACCACCCCCTAGATGTGGGAGTTCCTCAAGGTTCAGTTCTGGGTCCTCTTGTATTCTCCATCTAAGCTCACTCTCTTGAAGTACCCATTCATTCCCTTGACTTCAACAACCATCTCTATGTGGATGTTTCCCAAATCTACTTCTCCATCCCTGTTCTCTCTCCATTTCTGCAGTCTCACATTTCCTTCCTTTTTTAGGACATCTCTACTTGGATATCCCACCAACACCTGAAATTAAGCACATCCAAAACAGAACTCCTTTTCTTTAAAATGGTTTTTATTCAGCACTTATTATGTGTCTGACACTGTACTATCACTGGAGTAGATACAAGGTAATCAGTTTGGACAAAGTCTTAGTTCCACATGAAGCTCAAATCTTCATCCCCATTTAAAAAGATGGGGTAACTCAAGTGACTTGCCTAGGGTCACACAGCAGAGAAATGGCACAACTGGGATTAGAACTCAGATCCTTCTGATTCCCAGCCCTTTTCTCTATCCATTAAGCTGCACTGCTAGAACGGTTCAGTCCATGTTTCCCCACTCCTCAAGATCCTCCAATGATTGTCCATCCAACTCGACATCGAACAGAAACTCTTTGGCAATGGTTTTGAAGCACTCAATTACCTTGTCCCCTTCTGTCTCACCTCCTCAATTTCCTATTGCAACTCAACCTCCATATTTCTCTCCTCTAATGCCAACTTACTCTCTGTATCTTAATATCAATTATCTCACAACAGACCCCATCTCGCCCATGGCCTGCCTCCATCCTGGAATGTTTTTCTTCTTTATATCCAACAGTCAACAATTACCCTTTTACACTTAAAAACATTATTAAATGCAAATCTCCTCCAAGACCTCTTTTCTGACTGATCCCTCCTTTCCTCTTCTTCCATTCCCTTCTGTAACACCCTGATTTATTCCCTTTTTTTCCCTGCCTCCAACTCCACCGTACTTTTGTACATTTTTGTAATTTCTTCATTTATATTGATGTCTTTCTCTCCTTCTAGAACGTGAGCTTGTCATGGGCAGGGAATGTGTCTGCATATTGTTTTACTGTACTCTCCCAAGTGCTTAGTACACTGCACACAGTAAATGCTCAATAAATCAGTTGAATGACTGATCACTATCTCTGCCTTCAAAGCCGTTATTACAAGCAGATCTCCTCCAAGAGGCCTTCCCTGCCTAGGCGTTCATTTCCTCTTCTTCCACTCCCTTCTGTGTCTCCTTAGTATTTGGATTTACAACCTTCAAGAACACAACAGCACTTATGCATATATCCACAATTTATTCATCTGTGTTAATGTCTATCTCTCCCTGAAGACTGTAATCTCGTTGTGGGCAGGGAACATTTCTGCCAACTCTGATATACTGTAGTCTCCCAAGCACTTAGTACAGTGCTCAGCACACTGTAAATAGTGCATTTGATCGATTGATTGATCAATTGATCAGACTTTATAATCTTCTGTATAGAGGGGCCAGGTTTGGCAGCTGGGTCTCAGACTTTATAAGCTTTGTATAGGCTTCCTGAGATTTGCTGTTTTGGGGTCTGAATGGGCAGAATGGGGAGGTTAATAATAGTAAAGCATATGGCTACCGATCAATCTGCGCATCAAGCAGAAACTCCTCACCCTCAGCTTCAAGGCTCTCCATCACCTCGCCCCCTCCTACCTCACCTCCCTTCTCTCCTTCTACTGCCCAGCCCGCACCCTCCGCTCCTCCACCGCTAATCTCCTCACTGTACCTCGCTCTCGCCTGTCCCCGCCATCGACCCCCGGGCCCACGTCATCCCCCGGGCCTGGAATGCCCTCCCTCCTGCCCCATCCGCCAAGCTAGCTCTCTTCCTCCCTTCAAGGCCCTGCTGAGAGCTCACCTCCTCCAGGAGGCCTTCCCAGACTGAGCCCCTTCTTTCCTCTCCCCCTCGTCCCCCCTCTCCATACCCCCCGTCTTACCTCCTTCCCTTCCCCACAGCACCTGTATATATGTATATATGGTTGTACATATTTATTACTCTATTTATCTATTTATTTATTTATTTTACTTGTACATTTCTATCCTACTTATTTTATTTTGTTGGCATGTTTTGGTTCTGTTCTCTGTCTTCCCCCTTTTAGACTGTGAGCCCACTGTTGGGTAGGACTGTCTCTATGTGATGCCAATTTGTACTTCCCAAGCGCTTAGTACAGTGCTCTGCACAATTCAACTTGGGCTATTGTTACTTAATAAGTGAGTAAAACATACTGGCATCTGACATTCATTCATTCATTCAGTCAGTCGTATTTATTGAGCACGTACTGTGTGCACAGCACTGTACTAAGAGCTTGGGAAGTACAAGTCGGCAACATGTAGAGATGGTCCCTACCCAACAAAAGGCTATCTACCCCAATGCTTCAGTACAGTGCCTAAAAGTGTATAAACAGTGACTGGAATATAGCAAGGACTTGACCAATACCATTACACAAAGAAGAGTGGTAGCCCACATTGGGTCTCCAACAGTGCTCGGCACACAATAATAATAATAATGATGGCATTTGTTAAGTGCTTACTATGCACAAAACACTGCTCTAAGCATAGGGGGGGATACAAGGTGATCAGGTGGTCCCACGTGTGGTGCACAGTCTTCATCTCTTAGACTTCTCTTAGACAAGCAGTGTGGCTCAGTGGAAAGAGCATGGGCTTTGGAATCAGAGGTCATGAGTTCAAATCCTGGCTCTGCCAATTGACAGCTGTGTGACTTTGGGCAAGTCATTTAACTTCTCTGTGCTTCAGTTACCTCATCTGTGAAATGGGGATTAAGACTGTGAGCCCCCCTGTGGGACAACCCGATCACCTTGTAACCTCCCCAGAGCTTAGAACAGTGCTTTGCACATAGTAAGCACTTAATAAATACCATTATTATTATTGTTATTAATCCCCATTTTACAGATGTGGTAACTGAGGTTCAGAGAGGTTAAGTGACTTTCCCAAGGTCACACAGCAGACATGTGGCAGAGCCGGGATTAGAACCCATGACGTCTGACTCCCAATCCCATGCTCTTTCCACTGAGACATGCTGCTTCTCTATAGGCTCTCAACAAATACTACTGTGTGTCCTAGTGGAAAGATCATCGAGCAGAGTCAGGAGTTTATCAATGAAAATGCATCTTTACAGAAAGCAATCCTGGTCTCAGGCAAATTTTTCCAAGTTAATATCACTGCTCAGAGCTGATTTTGCCCTGGTTCATCAGGGATTTCTAGGACAGACCAGCCAGGAGGTGAGGCAGGGTTGTGTTTAGGACCTTGAATCAAGAGGAAGGGTAACTGGAGTGGGGAGTGGGAATTATGACTTTTGGAGTCAGTGGCAGTGTGGTGTTGGGCCACCATGAGGGATGTTAGGGTTTATGGACTCAGTCGTGAGGTGGAGTGGGGCTGGATGGAGGGTTATAGTTTATAGGTTATAGTTTATGGAGTCAGTGGTGGAATGAAGAGGGGAAAGGGTGAGGGGTGGAAGTCATGGTTTATGGAGTCAGTTGTGGGGTGGAGTGGGCAGTCATGATGTGAGTCAGTCCGCCATATTTATTCACTGCTTACTTTGAGCAGAGCACTCTACCAAGTACTTGGGAAAGTATAGTATAACAATATAGCAGACCACCCACAATGTGCTTAGAGAGTATAATGGGAGACAGGCAGTAATATGAATGAATAAAATTACAGATATGAACATAAGTATGGGATGGGGGGATGAGTTAAAGGAATGTCAAGGTGATGAAGAGAGAAGTGGGAGAAGAGGAAAGGAGGGCTTAGTCAGGGAAGGCCTCTTGGCAGAAGGTGAGGAGAGTAATTGTCTGTCTGATAAAAAAGAGGGAGGGCATTCCAAGCCAGAGACAGGATGTGAGCAAGAGGTCGGCAGTGAGATGGATGAAATCGAGGTACAGTGAGAAGGTTAGCGTTAGAGAAGCAAAGTGTGTGGGCTAGGTTGTAGTAGGAGAGTAGTGAAGTGAAGTGGGAGGGGACAAAGGTAATTGAGTGCTTTAAAGATGATGGTAAGGAGTTTTTGTTTGATGCAGGGGTATCACACCAGCAATCATGAAGCACAGCACAGGAACACAGCAGAAGCATTGTGGACCCATATCCCTTAGGAAAATGTTTCATCCGACTCTCATTGCTGTTTGCCTAGCACCCACTACCCATATCTTCTCCTTCTCAACGGTCTTAGGACCCAAACCCGAATGACGTGATACAGATATCTCATCCTCCACCTCTGACTCCTTCTTTGTATAATTGTGCCTCTCAGAAAGGTGGGCCAATCAGATGGTGTTCTGAAAGAGAAATGGTGTCATTCGGTAGGCCAAGACCGCTCCCATGTCCGAAAGTAGGTTGACTCTCATTACTGCGGGGAAGAAGACCCGCCCCTCCCTATGGGGTCAGAACCTCTGAAGCTGGGCTGCTCATGAACAGGACTGTGCTGTTTGAGTATAGGAAGGAGCAAAGAGACAGGGCTGGGGCAGGGTGCAGATGGGAAGACATGAGTCTGAGAAAAATGGTAGGACAGAGGGAGTGGTGGTGATTTCTCAGGCATTATCCAAGACGTCTCATCTATTTCATGTGTAGCTGTGGTGGGGTGGTTAAGGTGATGGACATGAAATCCAATAAGAATAATAATAATTGTGGTATTTTTGGTAATTGTGGTAGAGAAGCAGAATGGCTTAGTGGCAAGAATGAAGGCTTGAGAGTCAGAGGACCTGGGTTCTAATCCCGACGCTGCCACATGTCTGCTGTGTAACCTTGGGCAAGTCACTTAACTTCTCTGGGCCTCAGTTACCTCATTTGTAAAATGGGGTTCAAGACTGTGAGCCCGAAGTGGAACAACCTGATTACCTCCAGATTAACTCCAGATTACCTCCAATCTGGCTTCCATCCCCTACATTCCACGGAAACTGCCCTCTCAAAGGTCACCTACTGCTTGCCAAATCCAACGTCTTATACTCTAACCTAATCCTCCTCGACATCTCAGCTGCCTTCGACACTGTGGACCACCCCTTTCTCCTCAACACGCTATCCAACCTTGGCTTCACAGACTCCGTCCTCTCCTGGTTCTCCTCTTATCTCTCCAGTCGTTCATTCTCAGTCTCTTCTGCAAGTTCCTCCTCCTCATCCCATCCTCTTACTGTAGAGGTTCTTCAAGGTTCAGTTCTTGGTCCCCTTCTGTTCTCGATTTACACTCACTCCCTTGGTGACCTCATTCACTCCCACGGCTTCAGCTATCATTTCTATGCTGATGACACCCAAAACTACATCTCTGCCCCTGCTCTCTCTCCCTCCCTCCAGGCTTGCATCTCCTAATGCCTTCAGGACATCTCCATCTGGATGTCTGCCCACCACCTAAAACTCAACATGTCCAAGAATGAACTCCTTGTCTTCCCTCCCAAACCCTGCCCTCTACCTGACTATCCCATCACTGTTGACGGCACTACCATCCTTCCCGTCTCACAAGCCTGCAAATTTGGTGTCATCCTCGACTCCACTCTCTCGTTCACCCCTCACATCCAAACCATCATCAAAACCTGCTGGTCTCACCTCCGCAACATTGCCAAGATCCGCCCTTTCCTCTCCATCCAAACCACTACCCTGCTCGTTCAAGCTCCCATCCTATCCCGTCTGGATTACTGAATCAGCCTCCTCTCCGATAGCCCATCCTCCTGTCTCTCCCCACTTCAATCCATACTTCACATCGCTGCCCGGATTGTCTTTGTCCAGAAACGCTCTGGGCATGTTACTACCCTCCTCAAAAATCGCCAGTGGATACCAATCAACCTACGCATCAGGCAGAAACTCCTTACACTCAGCTTGAAGGCTCTCCATCACCTAGCCCCCTCCTACCTTACCTCCCTTCTCTCCTTCTACAGCCCAGCCCACACCCTCCGCTCCTCTGCCTCTAATCTCCTCAACGTGCTTCGTTCTCGCCTGTCCACCATCGACCCCCGGCCCACATCATCTCCCTGGCCTGGAATGCCCTCCCTCCCCACATCTGCCAAGCTACTTCTCTTCCTCCCTTCAAGGTCCTACTGAGAGCTCACCTCCTCCAGGAGGCCTTCCCAGACTGAGCCCCCTCCTTCCTCTCCCCCTCCTCTCCCTCTCCATCCCCCGCCTTACCTCCTTCCCTTCCCCACAGCACCTGTATATAAATATATATGTTTTTACATATTTATTACTCTATTTATTTATTTTACTTGTACATATTTATTCTACTTATTTTATTTTGTTAATATGTTTTGTTTTGTTTTCTGTCTGCCCCTTCTAGACTGTGAGCCCACTGTTGGGTAGGGACCGTCTCTATATGTTGCCAATT
This sequence comes from Tachyglossus aculeatus, assembly GCF_015852505.1. Lineage (NCBI taxonomy): Eukaryota > Metazoa > Chordata > Mammalia > Monotremata > Tachyglossidae > Tachyglossus > Tachyglossus aculeatus. The sequence continues at coordinate 2,423,431 of NW_024044915.1, read as the reverse complement.
TGTACTTCCTAAGCGCTTAGTACAGTGCTCTGCACACTGTAAGTGCTCAATAAATACGTTTGAATGAATGAATGAATGAATGAATGAATGACCTTTTATCTACCCCAGCACTTAGAAAAGTGCTTGGCATATAGTAAGCATTTAACAGATACCATGATTATTATTATTATTTGTTAAGTGCTTATTGTGTGTCAAACATTGTTCTAAATGCTGGGGAAGGTACGAGATAATCATGGGAAAAACAATCCCTGTCCCATACAGGGCTCACCATCTAAGTAAGAAGGAAAATGGGTATTTAATCTCCATTTCACAGATGAGATAACTGAGGAATGGAGAAGTTAAGTTACTCGCCCAAGGTCACACAACAGGTACATAGCAGAGTCGGAGTTAGAATCCATGTCTTCTGATTCCCATTCCCAGGCTCATTAATTGATTCATTCAGCCGTATTTATTCATTTATTCACTCATTCATTCAATGGGTAGGGACCGTCTCTATATGTTGTCAACTTGTACTTCGCAAGCGCTTAGTACTGTGTTCTGCAAACAGTAAGCACTCAATAAATACGATTGAATGAATGAATGAATGAAATAGAATTATAGACACGTACACATAATTAATAAAGAAAAATATATTTATAAATGTGTACATATATACAAAGTGCTGTGGGCAGAGAGGGGGGCTTAGAGCAAAGGGCAATGGGGAAAAGGTCGGGGCAATGGGGAGGGGAGGGGGAGAAGAGGAAAAGGAGGGGTCTGGTTTGAGAAGGCCTCCTAGAGGAAGTGAGCTTTCAGTAGAACTTTGAAGGGGGGAAGTGTTTTGGCAGGTTTGAGGAGGGAGGGAATTCCAGGCCAGAGGTAAGACATGGGCCAGGGGTCGATGACAGGATAAGCGAGAAAGAGGCACAGTGAGAAGGTTAGTACCAGATGAGCGGAGCATGCAGGCTACGATGTAGGAGAGAAGGGAAGTGAGTAACGAAGGGGCAAGGTGATGGAGTGCTTTGAAGCCAACAGTGAGGAGTTTTTCCTTGATCTGGAGTTGATAGGCCACCACTGGAGATATCTGAGGAGGAGGGGATTTTTCCATTGGGAAACACTGCTCCATTGTCGAATCCATTGTGGCTTTGAGCCCTACCAAAGGCAAGTGGTTTTTCTTGCTTCTTCAAAATTGTTTGTACTTGGTTCAGCTCCCAATTTCTGGATAACATTGCAAGATCTTCTATACACAGCTCTATGAATTTGGCTTGGTGACCTTTGGACAATCGAAATTTGAATCAACATCTAACCCACAACACTTATCTACATATTTTTAAATTACATAGCATACATCATTTATTCATAGTAGTTTCTGTCTTCTCCTCTAGACTGTATGCTCATTGTGGGCAAGGAAACTGCATGTAAATTTTGTTGTATTGTACTTTTCCAAACAGTACAGTGCTCTACAAACTACTGATTGATACCATTCTGAAAATAGATCTGAGAGCACCCATTGCTAGGTAACTTCCTGGGCTCCAAGGATAATGACAGGGTAGGATCAGGATCCCAACCTTGTCCCCTTTGCAGCTCCCTAATTCTGGTCTACCAAGAAAGGAAAGAGGATGGACAGGGATAGAGTACGGGAGGGCAGCTGTGGACAAGCCCTGTTCTAAGATGTTACTTTTTTTAATAGTATTTATTAAGGCTTTACTGTGTTTCAAGCACTGTTCTAAGTGCAGGGGTAAATATAAGTTAATTAGGATCAGATACAGTCCCTGTCCCACATAGGGCTCACAGTCTAAGATGGAAGGAGGAGGATTCAACCCCCACCTCAGAGATGAGGAAACTGAGGTGCAGAGAAATGAAGTGATTTGCCCAAAGTCACACAGTAACCAAGTAGTGGAGCCAGGATTAGGACACAGGTCCTCTGACTCCTAGCCCTGGACCCTTTCCACTAAGCCATGATGTCTCTCTGCCCATTTCTTGCCCACAGCCTGAACCCACCCATCCTGTCCTCAATCTCAGTCTCCCACCTGGGCCCTGATCACTGAGGTCATCGTAGCCCTACCCTACTCCTAACCATGGGCAGCCCCCTCCTACTCCTGGCCATGACCCTCTCACAAGATTGGGAAAACTGATAGGGGTGAACTTAAGCATGAGGATGTGGATAAAGATGAAGAAATGGAACCCAGGGAGTTGAGAATAAGCTGTAAGATAGGCTGGAATGTAAGCCTGTGGCCAGGGAATGTATTTACCAACTCTGCTGTATTGTACCCTCCCAAGTCCTGAGTACAGTGTCCTGCAAACCGTAAGCCACTCAATAAATAAATACCATTGATTGAGAGGGATTGAGTGAGAAGGTTCTGGGTGATTGCAGCTGAGCCCTGGGGTTGGGGGAGAGTCCTGGTGGATGAGGGAGGAGGGGAAAATCCGGGGGAAATGGAGTGAGGCCTGAAGAACAGAGAGCAGGAGAGGACAGAATAAGAAATGAGAGAGAGGGACTGAGAACTTATTCAGTTAATGAATCAATGTATGGTATTTATTGAGAGCTTATTATGTGCAGAGTGCCGTAGAAAGCACTTAGGAGTATACAATAAAACAGAGTTTGTAGACACGTTTTCGGACAATAATTAGCTTGAAGTCTAGAGGAGGATGCAGGTGTTTATACAAATAAATACATTACAAATAAGTACGTAAGAGCTGCCGAGGGGAGGATGGAGTGAATATAAAGTACTTAAAGAATACCGATTTAAGTGCCTAAGTGATGCAGAGTTAGAGTAGGGGGAAACAGGGTGTAGTTGGGGCAGACCTCTTGGAGGAGATGTGGGGAGAGTGGTGGTCTGTCAGATATGGACGAAAAGGGAGCTCCAGTTAATGGGAGAAGGGGGCAAGGGGTAGGCAGTGAGACAGAAAGGACTGAGCTATAGTGAGATGGTGCTAAAGTTGGAGTAAGATGGTTAGGTTGTAGTAGAAAATCCGTGAGGGAGGGTAGAAGGGGGCAAGCTGAAAGCTGTTTTTGTTTGATGAAGAGGTGAATAGGCAACAACTGGAGGTTCTTGGGGAGTGGAAAAACATGGGCTGAACGTTTTTGTAGAAAAATGATATGATATGAGTGATGTATGGACTAGGCTGGGGAGAGATAGGAGGCTAGGAGGTCAGCAAGGAAGCTGAAGGCAGTAGTCAAAACAGGATAATAATACTGATGGCATTTGTTAAGCACTTATTGCATGTGAAGCACTGTTCTAAGTGAAGGTGTAGATAAAAGGTAATCAGGTTGGACACAGTCCCTGTCCCATATGGGGCTCACAGTCTTAATCCCCACTTTAAAGATGAGGTAACTTAGGCACAAAAAAGTGAAGTGCCCAAGGTAACAGAGCATACAGGTGGTGGAGTCAGGATTAGAACCCAGGTCCTTCTGACTTCCAGGCCTGTGTTTTATCAACGAAACCAAGATAAATAATTGGTTCTGCTTAGTAGCAGTTTGGATGTAGAGGAAAAGGCATATTTTAGCAATGTTGTGAAGGTGAAAGACAAGATTTGGTGACAGAACGAATATGTAGGTTGAGTGACTGTAGATTTTAGCTTGTAAGTTTGATGCCGGAATGGAATGAGTCTGTTTATTGTTATAATGTACTTTCTCAATTGCTTAGTACAGTGTTCGGAACACAGCAAGTGCTCAATAATTATGACTGGATGCATGAGTAAATGTAATGAGTGAGATGAGTCAAGGATAATACCAAGGTTACAGACTTCTAAGACTGGGAGGATGGTGGTTCTGTCTCCTGCAATGGGAAAGTCAGGGAGAGGACAGGGTCTGGGAGTGCAGATGAGGAGCTCTCTTTTGGAAATGTTATTTCTGAGGTGTCGGGGGTGTATTTAAATAGAGAAATTCTGAAGGTTAGAGGAAATGTGAGACTGCAGAGAAAGAAAGAAGTCGTGGCTGCAGCGATAAATTTGGGAGTCATGATGTAGAGGTGATCGTTGAAGCTTTGGGAACGAATGAGTTCTCCAGGGGAGTGAGTGTAGATGTAGAAGAGAAGTGGACTCAGAACTGAGTCTTTCAGAAGCCCAATAGTAAGGGGGTGGGAAGTAGAGGAGGAACCTGCAAAAGAGCCTGAAAAAAGGTGGCCGGAGACACAGGGGGAAAACCAGGGGAGGATAGTGTCAGTGAAGCCAAGGTTGGATAATGTTTCCATGAGAAGGGGGTGGTCTACATTGATGAAGGCAGCTGAGAGTTCGAGGAGGATTAGGATGGAGTAGATGTCATTGGTGACCCTAGAGAGAACAGTTTTAATGGAAAAACGAGGCAGAAACTAGATAGGTGCAAGTCAAGAGATGATTGGAAGAGGCTGTGAGGCCGTTGTTGCAAAGGGAATGTCTCTGTTGCTGAATTGTACTTTCCAAGCGCCTAGAATAATGCTCTGCACACAGTAGGCACTCAAGAAATACGATTGAATGAATGAATGGATGAGACATCGGGTGTAAACAACTTACTCAAGGTGTTTGGAGAGGATTTGTAGGAGGAAGGTGGGGAGATTACTGTAAGGAACCATGAGGTAAAAGGAGAGTGTCTTTTTTAGAATAGGGGATACATGAGCATGTTTGAAAGGAGTGGGGAAGAAGTCATTGGAAAATTGATGGTGGAAGATGATGGTCAGCCAGAGGAGAAGGGAGAGGCAAGTGTTTTGTAAAGGTGTGAAGGGATGGGGTAGGAATGCAGTCGGAGGGATAAATTTTGAGAGGAGGCAGGAGATCCCCTTTTGTGATACAGCTCGGAAAGCTGGGAAAATTGAAGGTGGACAGGAGGAGGAAGGGGCTGGAGAGCAGTAGGGGAAATTGTAGGGAGATCACACCTGATTGGTTTCAATTTTATCAAAGAAATATTTGGCCAGATTGTTAGGGGCGAGAGATAGCAGAGGTGGGGCTCTGTGTGTGTGTGTGTGTGTGTGTGTGTGTGTGTGTGTGTGTGTGTGTGTGTGTGTGTGTGTCAGGGGGAGGGGGGCGGGATTTGAGGAGGGAGAAGTTCATCAGAAATAGCTGACATGGGCAATTGAATGAGAGTCAGTAAGGATGGGGAGGCAGGTAAGTGATTCCCTTTCCACCCCACAATGGGCTGTTGCTGCTGCGTTCATTGTCACCATTGGCTCTCTTTTCCACACAATGCAGGGGAAGATACTGACAGGAATAGGGAAGGCAACTCTCCACCCCTAGTAGCAGCCCTAGCATAAGAAGTCAATTTACCACTTCTGCACATATCCTACTGCAATTTATTTTAATACCTGTCTCCCCCTCCGGCCTGTAAACTTTTTGTGTTCATGGCTCATCTATACCTACTTTATTGCATTGTGTTCTCTCAAGTGCCTAGTACACTGTTCTGCCCACAGTAAATGCTCATTAAATACCATTAATTGATTGATAGATTGATTGATTCTTTAGGGCTTCTATAGAGCATGGCTGGGGGATGAAGGTTAGACTGCAGAAAAAAGGCAGGAACGGGAGAGACCCACAGGAAAGAGACAGATAATAGAGACACATACATGAAGTATGCACCCACTCTCAGCCATACACTATTCCGTTTACTCTCTCTCTGTCCCACAGCCCATCACACACACTCCTTCACCAAAACCAGCGCATATTTGTTCATCCAGTTGTAACCACGTTTTCTCTCATACTCACAATTTAACAGGTGGCCTTTCACCCTCTCAAACAAACAAACGCATGTGCATGACAAGGCACAGTCTCACAAAATGTGCTCTCAAACACTCAGAAACAAGAAGCACACAACATCACTCCTCACTCATCCACAGCAGCAGCATATCATTTTTAGAGGTTCCCAAAGCCAAATAGGGTTTGTCGTGCAGAATAATAATGATAATAATAATGACAATAATGACGTTTGTTAAGCACTTAAGTGCAAAGCACTGTTCTAAGCTCTTGGGAGGATACAAAGTGATCAGGTTGTCCCTCGTGGGACTCACAGTCTTCTTCCCCATTTTAGAGATGAGGTAACTGAGGCACAGAGACGTTAAGTGACTTGCCCAAAGTCATGCAGCTGACAATAGGCGGATCAGGGATTTGAACCCATGACCTCTGACTCCCAAGCACATGCTCTTTTCATTGAGACACGCTACTTTTCCAATCAAAGCAATTAAAATATCCACCCACACACTGGGCATAGCCAGGAAGTGATTAGAAACAGCATGGCCTAGAGGAGAAAGCATGACCCTGAGAGTCAGAGAATCTAGGCTCTAATTCTGACTCTGTCACTTGTCTGTTGGATGACCTTGGGCAATTCTTATAACTTTCTCTGGGCCTCAGTTACCTCATCTGAAAATGGGGGTAGATTACCTATTCTCCCTCATTCTAATACTGTGAGTCCCATTTATTTTATTTTATTTTATTTATTCCTAAATCATATTTAATGAGTGCTTACTGTGTGCAAAGCACTGTACCAAGTGTTTGGGAGAATACAATATTACATCAAAATCACATTCCCTGCCCACAATGAGCTCACAGTCTAGAGGGGAAGACAGATATTAATATGAATAAATAGATAAATAAATAAATTACAGATAGATATAGAGCATACATATGTGCTGTGGGGAAGGGATAATGGATGAATGAAGAAGCAAGTATGAGCATCATAGAAGGGATCAGGAGAAGAAGAGAGGAGGCCGTAGTCAAGGAAGGCTAAATAAGGCTTTGAAATGGGGAAAAGCAGTTATCTGTCTGATACGAGGAGGGAGGGTATTCCAGGCCAGAGGTAGGATGTGGGCAAGAGGTCGGCGGAGAGATAGACAATAGTCCCATGTGGGAATACAACTGTTTTTGAACTCATTATGTTGTATTTTACCCAATGCTCAATACAGTACCAGACACATAGTAAAACGCTCAACAAATACTGCTATCAATCAATCATTCAATCAATCATATTGCTATTATACAAAATAACAATATAACAGGCACATCCTCTGTCCACAAAGAGCTTACAGTATAGAGGATTTAATAACGAAAGGCAAACCTATGGAAATGTTTTAAACCATGTTACGCAGACTTTCATCTGGACTGTTTCATGGAGTTTTAGGAAGGACATAGTAGAGCTGGAAGAAATGAAGCATGGGGAAGGGGCAGCTACTTTAGAGGAAGAATAGGACAGTCAGCAAGAAAAGATGCAGCCAGAGGCCTAAGAAATCAAGGAGGGTGTGAAGTAGGCATACACAAAATTTTTTGAATAATCAAAACCCTCATCATTCAGAGGAGGGGACAAACAATGAATTCTGAACAATGAAAAAACAAAGGGTGCACAAGGAGTCACTTTTCTATATGACAGGATTAGGCAAATGGAAAATGCTTGCCTCTATGGGATTCCCATTGGGTACATATTAATTGATATACTTAAGAAGGGATGAGCTCAATTAGGACCATAAAGAACATGGATGGTCCACTGAGGTTAATCATCTCTCTGATAGTGGTGACAGGACGTTCAGAGACAGAGATTGGTGGTTGCCATTTTTCATATCCATGCTAATGATTCTGAGGAAATTTCTAACATCTTGATATTTCTTTTCTATATTCCAAAACCATTCCTCTAAAAACTCTTTGAGAATTCACCTTCTACCTTCTTCTCCTGCAGAGCAGGAATGGAAAGAAGAGACTCCTCAGGAGTGCTGAAGTCCACTGAAGGACTGGATTGTGTCCAATCACTCAATCCATCACTCAGTGGTATGCATTTATTGAGTGCTTACTATGTGCAGATCACTGTACTAAACACTTGGGAGAATATAATACAGCATCCAACAGAGACGGTATACATATTCCTTGCCCACAAGGATTTCATGGTTTACAGTGATGTGATTGAGCCTCCTGGGTTCTATCTCAAAGCAGACTTAATCAACTTGAATGTCGGTTTAGCATTAGAGTCTGAAGGAAGGAAGGACTTTTTGTTACCTAGGTTTTCTTTTCTCTCTGCCCAGTTCCCTCTTGAAGGGAGCCCCTGGAGTCCTGGTGGAGCAAAAAAAAGAGAGACTGGATCTTGGCTGTAAATAATAATGATAATAGTATTTGTTGAAAGTGCTTACTATGTTTCAGGTACTCTTCTGAGCACTGGAGTAGATACAAGGTAATCAGGTTGTCCCACATGGGGTTCGCCACATTAATCCCCATTTTACAGACACGGTAACTGAGGCACAAGAAGTTAAGTGGCTTGCCCAATGTCAGACAGTGGACAAGTTGTCGAAGGGGGATTAGAACCCATGACCTCTGTCACCCAATCCTGTGCTTTTGCCACTAAGCCACACTGCTTCTCACCAAAGGAGGAATTTGAGAGTTCACTGGATTCCTGAGTACAAATGAACTGTTCAATTGAAAATCACAGTTGTGACTAAATCATCATTTGGAAGAGTGGAATTCTGTGAAACTTCAACAATTTTTTTAAAAGCACCAGACATAACGTGTCAGGTTCTGAACTAAACACTGGAGTAGACACATGCTAATCAGGTTGGACAGTCCATGTCCCACACAGGGCTTATAGTATTAATCTCCATTTTACAGATTAGGCACCTGAGGCATACAGAAGTTAAGGGACTTTCCCAGGGACATAAAGCAGACATGTGGCAGAGTTGCAATTAGAATCCGGATCCTCTGACTCCCAGGCCCATGTTCTCTCTACTGGGCCACACTGCTTCTCAAAAGTGCAAGTGTTCTCAAAAGTATGTGTTCTCAGAAGAGTAAGGCTATAATTATGTGTGCTTGCAGGAACTAGAACTGACTGCACTCTCTGAAAAGATCTCCTTGTGGGTGGTTGTCTTCTTGAGCATGGAAATAAGAATTCGAAGGAATAGTCAGTTACCTGGGGCTTCAACTGTGGAGTGAATACATCCTCTCCTCTTACACTGGAAGTTGGTCATGAACTCTCAATTACTCACAGCCTGTCCACTGAAAATATATAGAGTATAGGAACCAGAAATATCCTCCCCTTGACCTAACTCTATTGCCATTCCTTGCATGCACTGCACATCCTGCCTGGAGTCACTATGTGAACACAGAGAGAGGGGCTGAAACCAATTTAAGTCATTCATAGATCCAAAGCTAAGGAACAATGAGGATGGGATCATCATAATGTAGGATTTACTTAAATTTTAGAAATGAATAAATAAATACATAAATAAAGGTGAGTTTATTATCAAATCCATTAAGGATTGAGATGTGCCCTTCAAGGACCTGGAATACCCCTGAAGATTAGATATAGCTGGGAACTCAAAGGGGTTTCAAGAGGTATCCAGCATAATCTAGTAGTAGAGCATGGACCTACGAGTCAGAAAGACCCGGGTTCTAATTCAGGTTCCACCACTTATTTGCTATGTATCCTTGGGCAAGCTTTTTAACTTCTTTGTGCCTCAGTTACCTCACCTGTAAAATGGGGATTAAGACTGTGAACCCTATGTGGGACAGGGACTGTGTCCAACCTGAGTAGCTTGTATCTACCCATCACTTAGTATGGTGCCTGGTACAGAGTAAGTGCTTAACAAATACCATTAAAAAGTAAATGGGGGTCTCAGGGTGCCCAATGGGGCACAATTACACACTGGATAGAGGAGGTGGTCATGCAGAGTATAAAGGCACATTACGGTAAAAACAAGGGCAGTTATACTGTAGGCCTTGTTGAAGTGGATCAGGGACCTTTAGGAGGAAAAGGAGGTCATGTCCCATTATACCGATATCCAACAGATGATCACTAATCCGTCGATTCGTGAGAGTCGTAAATCTAATTACTTTGCAGTTACAGGAAAAGATGGAAGCGATTCAGAGGCTCAATCGACAACTTTGGGGGGCACAGGAAAAAGTTAGGGATTCCTGGGGAACTCAATCTCAGAAAGGGGGAAGGCCCTCCAAGACCCAACCCTCAGTGAATTTAGAGAAACAGGGGGTGGAGGTGATATCTAGATCTCAGTTGCTCTGAGCCTAACACCACTTCCCTCCTGGGAGTGCCAAGATGATTGTCCTCAACGAGCAGGAAAGGATAAAGGCTGAGCCCCACCGCCATGAACAAGCCAGAAAGTATCTTGTGAATTTGCAGACATAGACATATGGCTTGGGGACAGTCCCTGAGCCCCTGGCTTCGGTTTTCAGATGCACGGGCCTGCATCAGAATCCCCTGGACAGGGACCTGACATCATCACCAGAGAAACAATCACATTCCCCTTTCTGAACTGAGGAGCGGTGTGAGCTCCGGGAGAAACTCAGCTCCTAGCCCCGGTATCGGGAAGCTCAATCCGGGAAAACTTGATAAAGAAGCCTCTGGGAGCTTGGGGACCAGAATAATTGGTCCAGGAATAATCAAACTCAGGGAGGGACAAGGTTTGCCCAAGATGAGTGGGGCCCTTTCTCTGTCTCTATGGGTGTTGCTTTGCTAGAACCCAGCAAGAGGAGGAGGAATAATTCTTTAGATGGGGAGGAAAAGCTGTAGGATAAAATCCTGGGGACTGCTAGGATTACTGGAGCATAAAGAGTTCAGGATGCAGACATTGGCTACTTCTGGGAGATAGTCCACCGCAGGAACTAAAGCCTGCAATGAAATTGCCATTTTATCAAGTGTATTAAATTGCAGGCCCCAAGAGCAGCTGTTCATGACAGATCAGCCAACTTAAGCCAAATGTGACCTGTGGAACCCCACTCCATCATGTGGAAACTTCCCTTCATCCTTGACCTGTTTCTGACTCAGTCATTCCTTCTCCTCGGCATCACTGAAACCTGCATCTCCCGAAATGATACCCTCTTTCCTGCTGCTCTCTCCCACTGGGAGACTCACTGAGAAAGGAGGGGGTATTGATTTCCTTCTTGTACCCCAATGCCACTTTCACACCATTCCACTTCCCACATCCCTTTCTTTCCCTTCCTTTGAAACCCATATCATCTGCCTCTACCACCCACTCCAGATTCTAGTACCTGCTATCTACCACCCCGGTCCCACCTACAACTTCTTTAACCACTTTGATTCCTTTTTCATATTACATCTCTCATTCTCCATGCCCACATTGATCCTTGGGGCCTTCAGTATCCACATATAAGTTCCTGATGACTCTTCTGCTGACTGCCTTCTAACACTCTGCAACTCTACTGAACGCTAGCTTCAGCCCACCTTGCCCACTCACCAATTTGGACACACACTCGATTTCATCATCTCTAACCACTGCACAAACCTTAACCTCACTAAATCTGAAATTCCTCTCTCTGACCACAACCTTCTCACTTACCTCCTTTCCCACACACCTCCTACCGATGAATCTGTTGTATTTCCTCCACAGAGACCTCCAATCCCTAGACCCCATCCAATTTTCTCAAATCAATATGTCTCGCTTGCCTCTACATCCAATCTATCTCCCCTTGATGACCAAATATGCACTCTCAATTCCAGCCTCTCTACTGAACTCAACTCATTCATTCATTCATTCAATTGTATTTATTGAGTGCTTACTGTATGCAGAGCACTTTACTAAGCTCTTGGGAAGTACAAGTTGGCAACATATGGAGACAGTCCCTACCCAACAGCGGGCTCACAGTCTGGAAGGGGGAGACAGACTACAAAACAAAACATATTAACAAAATAAAATAAATAGAATAAATATGTACAAGTAAAATAAATAAATAAATAGAGTAATAAATGCATACAAACATATATACATATATACAGGTGCTGTGGGGAGGGGAAGGAGGTAAGGCAGGGGGATGGGGAGGGGGCAGAGGGGGAGAGGAAGGAGGGGGCTAAGTCTGGGAAGGCCTCCCGGAGGAGGTGAGCTCTCAGTAGGGATTTGAAGGGAGGAGGAGGGCTAGCTTGGCACATATATACATATATAGAGGTGCTGTGGGGAGGGGAAGGAGGTAAGGCGGGGGGATGGGGAGGGGGAGGATGGGAAAGAAACGAGGGGGCTCAGTCTGGGAAGGAGGTGAGCTCTCAGTAGGGCTTTGAAGGGAGGAAGAGAGCTAGCTCACTTACGCCGCCATCCCTTTGTCAGTCTTGTACCGTTAATCTACATCCCTGGATCATGTGCAAAGTTAGCCTCCTTTATTCTTGTGCTCGAGCCACAGAGCACTACTGGTGGAAATCTAAATATCAGTCCGAATTCATCCACATCCATTCTTATAGCTTAGGAATGCCTATGGGAGAGGGATATGATTATTATTAATAATAATAAATAATAATAATAATAAATAATCGTATTTTTTAAGCAATTACTGTGTGCCAAACCTCGTACTAAGCACTGCAGTAGATACAAGACAATCAGGTCCCACCTGGGGCCCACACTCTATATGTAGGAGGGAGAACAGGTATTGAACTCCCATTCTGCAAATTAGGGAACTGAGGCACAGAGCAGTGACAGGTCATAGAGCAAGTAAATGGCAGAGCAGGGATTAGAACTTAATAATAATAATAATAATAATAATAATAATGGTATTTGTTAAGCGCTTACTATCATCATCATCAATCGTTTTTATGAGCGCTTACTATGTGCAGATCACTGTACTAAGCGCTTGGGAAGTACAAATTGGCAACATACAGAGACAGTCCCTACCCGCTGGGGGGATAACAAGGTCATCAGGTTGTCCCACGTGGGGCATTTTAGAGAAGAGGGAACTGAGGGCCAGAGAAGTTAAGTGATTTGCCCACAGTCAGCTGACAATTGGCAGAGCTGAGATTTGAACCCATGACCTCTGAATCCAAAGCCCGTGCTCTTTCCATTGAGCCGTGCTATGTGCCAGGCACTGTTCTAAGCACCGGGGAAATAATCATAATCATGGCAGTATTTGTTAATAGTAATAATGTTGGTATTTGTTAAGCACTTACTCTGTGCCAAGCACCATTCTAAGTGCTGGGGTAGATACAAGATAATCAGGTTGTCTCATATGGGGCTTACAGTCTTCATCCCCATTTTACAGATGAGGGAACTGAGGCCCAGAGAAGTTAAGTGACTTGCCCAAGGTCACACAGCTGACAAGTTGTGGAGCCAGGATTAGAACCCACAGCCTCTGGCTCCCCAGCATGGGCTCTTTCTACTGAGCCATGCTGCTTCTCTGCTGCTTCTCTGTTAAGGGCTTAGTATGTGCAAAGCACTGTTCAAAGTGCCAGGGAAATAATAATAATAATAATGGTATTTAAGCACTTACTATGTGCCAAGCACTGTTCTAAGTGCTTGAACAATAATAATAGCAATGATGATATTTGTTAAGTGCTTACTATGTGCCGAGCACTGTTCTAAGCACCATAATAATAATAATAATAATAATAATAATAATAATAATGATATTTGTTAAGTACTTACTATGTGCCAAGCACTGTTCTGAACACCGAGGTAATAATAATAATAATGATGATGGTATTTGTTAAGTGCTTACTATATTGAAACACTGTTCTAAGCACCAGGATAATAATGATAATGATAATAATAATAATAATGGTATTTGTTGAGTGCTTGCTATGTACAAAGCATTGTTCTAAGCGCTGGGAGGGATACAAGGTGATCAGGTTGTCCCTCGTGGGGCTCATGGTCTTAATCCCCATTTCACAGATGAGGGAATTGAGGCACAGAGAAGTGAAGTGACTTGCCCAAAGTCACACAGTTAACAATTGGTAGAATGGGGATTAGAACCCATGACCTCTGTCACACAAGCCTGGGCTCTTTCCACTGAGCAACACTGCTTTTTCTAAGAATTGGGCTAGATACAAGGTTATGAGGTTGTCCCACTTGGCGTTCACAGTCTTCATCCCCATTTGACAGATGAGTTCAATGAGGCACAACGACGTGAAGTAGACTTCCAACTCCCAGGCCCATCTACAGTGATGGGAAAATCAAGGGGAGGACAGGGTATGGATGTGAAGATAACTTAGTACAATGCTCTGCACACAGTAAGCGCTCAATAAATACGATTGAATGAATGAAAATAAGGAGTTCTGTTTTGGACATGTTAAGTTTGAGTTGATGGGAAGACATCCAACTAAGAGACGTCTAGAAGGCAAGAGGAAATGCGAAGCTACAGAGAGAGAGAGAGAGATCAGGGGAGGAGATGTAGATTTTGGGATCATCTGAATAGAGGTGGTAGTTGAAGCCACGGGAGTGAATGAGTTCTCCAAGGGAGTGGGTGTAGATGAACAATAGAAGGGGACCCAGAACTGAACCTTGAGTTACCCCCACAGTTAGAGGGTGGGAGGCAGAGGAGAAGCTCGCAAAAGAAACTGAGAATGAGTGGCCAGAGATATAGGAGGTGAACCAGGGGAAGACAGTGTCACTGAAGCCGAGGTTGGTTAATATTACCAGGAGAAGGGGGTGGTAGACCATGTCGAGGGCAGCTGAGAGGTTGAGGAGGATTATGATGGAGTAGAGGTCATTGATTTGGCAAGAAGGAGATCATTGGTGACCTTTGAGAGGACGGTTTCTGTGGGGTGAAGGGGACAGAAGCCAGATTGGAAGGGTTCAAGAAACATTTGGAGGAGAGGAACCTGAGAAAGCAGGTGTAAACAGCTTGCTCTAGGAATTTGGAGAGGATTGGTAGGAGGGATGTGGGGCAGTAACTGGGGGGAGCCATGGAGTCAAGGGAGGGTTTTTTATTAGGACAGAAGAGATATGAACATGTGTGAAAGCAGTGGGGAAAATGCCATTGGAGAGCAAACAGCTGAAGATATGTTATGGAGGGAAAAAGGGATGGGTCAAGTGTTTTGTTAAGATGAGAAGAAATGGGGTGACAAACACAGGTGGAGGGTGTGGATTTTGAGAGAAGGCAGGAGAACTCCCTAGAGATACTGCTGGAAAAGTTGGGAGAGTTAAAGAAGGGGCAGGAGTCGGGGGAACTGGAGGGGTCAGGGGAGATTTTAGTGAGCTCACACCTGGTAGTGTCACTTTTCTTAACGAAGTATATGGCCAAGTCACTGGGGGCAAGAGATGGGGAGGTTGGGGGAGAGGGGTTTGAGGAGGGAGTTAAATGTCTGGATCAACTGGTGAGGGTGATAGGCATGGGTGTTAATAAAGATGGAGAAATCATTTTGCCTGGCAGCGGAGAGTGCTGAATTAAAGCACTCAAGGATAAACTTGAAGTGGACAAGGTCAGCCTGATACCTGGATTTCTGCCAGCAGTGCTCTATGGCTCCTGCACAAGAGCAAATGAGGTGGCCTGTGGAGGTGATCCAGGGCTGTAGGTCCGTGGTACAAGATCAATAAAGGGATAGGGAAATGAGTGAGTTAAATTCAGTAGAGAGGGTGGTGTTAAGAGTGTCAATGTGGTCATCAAGGGAAGGTATTTGGGATCTGGGAGTTAATTGGAGCAGGATGAGTTGATAAAATGGGATGGGATCAAAAAATCGGAGGTCTCTGTGAGGGAACAGCACAGATTTGTGTGGAGGAGGTGTGCAGGAAAGAAGTCTGATCAGGAGGTTGTGATCAGTTAGAGGGATTTCAGAGTTGGTGAGGGTAGAAATGTGCAGTGGCTAGAGATGATGAAATCGAGTGTGTGTCCAAATTGGTGAGTGGGTGAAGTGGGTGGAGCAGGAGGTCAGTGGAGTTGAGGAATGATAGAATGTGGGCAGCAGAGGGGTCATCAGGAATATCTATGTGGTTATTGAAGTTCCCAAGAATCAATGTGGGCATGGAGAAAGAGAGAAGGAATGTGAGAAATGGATCAAACTCCTTCTTGTCAAATCCAATGGCCGTTATTCCAACCTTGACCTCCTGGCTGCTTTTGACATAGTTGACCACCTCCTTTTCCTGGAAACATTACCCAACTTCAGCTTCACTGACACTTTCCTCTCCTGTCTCTCCTTCTATTCCTCTGCCTGCTCATTCTGCATCGCTTTTATAGGCTCCTCCTCTGCCTCCCACCCCAAAGTTCAGTTCTGGATCCCCTTCTATTCTCTATCTAAACATACCTCCTTAGAGGAATCATTCACTCACATGGATTCAACTACCACCTCTATGCAGAGGATTCCCAAATTTAAATCTCCAAACCTGATCTCTCTTCCTCTCTGAAGTCTCACATTTCCTCCTGCCTTCAAGACATCTCTACTTGGATGTCTTGCCATCACCTCAAACCTAACGTGCCAAAAACAGAACTCCTAATCTTCCCAGCCAAACCCTGCCCTTCCCCTGACTTTCCCATCACTGTAGATTGCACCACCATCCTTCCTGTCTCACAAGCCCATAACCTTGGCGTTTTCCATAGGCTCTATCATTCAGCCCACATATTCAATTCATCACTAAATCCTATCGGTTTGACCTTAAGAACATCACTAAAATCCACCTTTTCCTCATTCCTCCTCCAAGCCCCACAGCACTTTTGTACATATCCGTAATTTTATTAATTTAAAGTCTGTCTTCTCCTCTAGACTGTAAGCTCACTCTGGGCAGGGAATGTGTCTATTATATTGACATATTGTACTCTCCCAAGCACTTCTTATAGTGCTCTGAAAACAGTAAGCACTCAGTAAATATGATTGACTGACTGCGGGGGTGAGAGTTCTCTGAGACAGGTTTGTAAATAGAGCAGAACTGTTGCTTGAGGGACTCCCAGAGTAAGAGGTGGGCATAGGAAGTGATAGAGAATGAGAAGAAGAATCCAGAGCCAGGAGAAAACAATGTCAGTGAAGCCAAAGTTAGTAATTCCAGGAAAAGAGAGCACTGAAGGCAGAAGTTGTGGAGGATTAGTATGGAGTAGAGGCTATTGTATTTGGCAAGAAGTAACTCTTTAGTGACCTTAGAAAGGGACGTTCCCAAAGGGTGGAGCAGACTCCAGACCGGAGGAATTGAAGGATAAAATTTGAGGAGAGGAAGTGGAGGTAGTGGGCACATCGACTCACTTGAAGAATTCAGGAAAGATGATTTAATAACTGGAGGGTGATGTGAGGGCTGAGGAGGGTTTTTTAGGCTAGAGGATTTTTGAGCTTGTTTGAAAGCATTGGCTTATTAAAGATGCCATCATAATGCATAGGACATGAGGGCTCTGAGTATGCCTCTGTGATTGGCTGGCGGGGAAATGTCATCATAATACCTAGGTAGAGGAGGGTGGGGAAGAGAACTTCTATCTCTCTCTGGCGTCTCTCTGGTCTGCAGCCTGAGGCTGCAGTGTGGGAGGAAAATTGTCCCAATATCTGAGACTCCACACTCCTTCCAGCTCCTGCTTCCAGTCCAAACCCCAACTCATCTTCCTCCCTTCCTCAGAACTCCCAACTAGGTTCAGTTTCAGCCCCATTCCATCTCTGCCACACATGCTTTATTGCACCCATAAAATAATAATAATAACAATGGTATTTGTTAAGCGCTTACTACATGCCAAGCACTGTTCCATTCACTTGGAATAATAATGATGGTATCTGTTAAGCGCTTACTATGTGCCAAGCACTGTTCTAAGCGTTGGGGTAGAAGCAAGGTAATCAGGTTGTCCCACTTGGGGATCACCGTCTTAATCCCCATTTTACAGATGAGGTAACTGAAGTACAGAGAAGTTAAGTGACTTGCCCAGAGTCACACAGCTAATACTGCCCCCATTGCCAAATAGTCTGACCAGTGTCTAAGGTCCAGTTCTCTGTTCTGGCACCTAGCTGGGGAATGATCTGTTATTAGTCAGTAGTTGCCTCTCTTCCTCGACCCTGAATCTGGCCTGCTGCTTATATCATGAGAAATCTGGGCTCCTGCACTGCCCAGGATGATGTAAGCTCTCAATGCTAACTCGTGTCCATATCCCTTTCCCTTCTACCTTCTGTTAGTAATTTATGGTATCCCCCTAGATTGTGAGGTCTTTGGATTGCAAATCAGTGTGGGCAGTAGGTGCACTATGCATTTCGGTTGTTCTCCCTGATACCTGGCCAAAACAGTAAAGTTAGGCCTGTCAGTTACGGTCTGACCTAAAATGAAATCTGATTGCATTGGATAAAAATCAAACCCGGACCTCCATCTTGTCCAGACATGAATTCTACCACTGAGCCTCTGCTCCTGCATGCTGCAAATCTTTATGTTCACCACCAATTACCCTATGTCCAACAAAAGTTCTAGGATTGACACAAAGGGGTGAATTACATTTTAATTTTCTCCACTTGGCAGCCAATTGAAACAGAAGAATGATTTTTCTCATGCTCTTGGGAACTTGCCCACAGTTGGAGTGATGGCAAAGGGTGAAGATAGTACCTTTGCATGGCCCCACTCAACCTCACCCTCTTTGCCAATGATCCCAACAAAAGCCAGATTGACCTGAAAAGTTCTTGCCAAGTATGAAAACCTGATTCCTCTTAGTCAAAGGTGGGACGAAGTGTCGAGCTGTGCAAATGATAATAATGACAATAATAATAATGGCATTTATAAAGCACTTACTACGGGCAAAACACTGTTTTAAGTGCTGGGGAGGTTACAAGGTGATCAGGTTGTCCCACGGGGGGCTCACAATCTTAATCCCCATTTTACAGATGAGGTAACTGAGGCACAGAGAAGTTAAGTGACTTACGCTAAGTCACACAGCTGACAACTGGCAGAGCCGGGGGTTTGAACCCATGACCTCTGACTCCAAAGTCCGTGTTCTTTCCACTGAGCCACTCTGCTTCTCATGGAAACTCCTGCCTCCAGGGGAATGGCCAGAAGGTTTGTATGGTGTTTGTGGTGGCAGTCATGGCAGTGGAGGAGAAAGAGGGTCCTGAGGAAGGAGCGCTGTAAAGAGCCAGGCAATTCCCTCTCACAGAAGCTTAATAAGAGACCTGCACATAGTAGGTACTCAATACATAGCATTAATTGATTGAAGCACAAGGTGAAGGCAGCATTCACTCGTGCTGAGCTAGCTGAGAGGAATTAGAGATCTCTGTACACCAGAGGGAATCAGCGTACACCAGACAGCAAGACTGGAAGTCCCTGGGTGGACAATGGCAAGGAGACACAGCCTTCTGGCAGTCCAGAGAGTGACTGACAGCCTGACAGAGGTTTATCTCAGCTGGGGCTCTTTAAAGAGTCTCAAAGGTGGAGTCTTTTCCTTGGGCCTACGAACTCATGAAGGGAAAGAGGCAGTGAAGAAGAAATTATGGACTGCGGACAATAAGTACATATCGAGCAGCCTTCCAAACATTTCTTACAGGAGAGAAGCCTTATCCAGCCGGCCCCGACCTCCCACTTCCAGGTACACAGCAGAGACTTAGGGACAGACTTGACAGGAGTGGAGCTTCTTACTAGTACCGAGGTCCACTCAAAACTGGACTGGGCCACTGAAAAACATCCTCCCTTAGGCTGGAGAACAGAATGGCCAGGGGCTCTTGGCTCGAGCTCAAAAGATCTGAACCCCAAGTTTGCTTTTTTCAAAGCACAGAGATAGGGAGCAGGGCTATGAATGAAGAAAGAGGGGGCCAGCCCTGTGGAAGAAGAAAAGACTTAGAGAACGTCCTCTGTGTCAGACATTCATTCATTCATTCATTCAATCGTATTTATTGAGCTCTTACTGTGTGCAGAGAACTGTACTAAGCGCTTGGGAAGTACAAGTTGGCAACATACAAAGACGGTCCCTACCCAACAGTGGGCTCACAGTCTAGAAGGGGGAGACAGAGAACAAAACAAAACATATAAACAAAATAAAATAAATAGAAGAAATATGTACAAATCAAATAAATAAATAGAGTAATAAATATGTACAAACATATACACATATATACAGGTGGTGTGAGGAGGGGAAGGGGTAAGGCAGAGGAGATGGGGAGGGGGAGAGGAAGGACGGGGCTCAGTCGCCTACAGTAATGGGAGGAAAGGCAACGAACCTGGTTGTTTAGTCAAGAGAACTACTGTACTAACCGTTTTAATGCAATGTTTTGCGATGAACAGAGTGAGTACATTTTCCATTTCTAATTTTACACACCTGTAGTTTGGTCAGGACACTTAGTCGGGACCTCTGGGGCTCTGAATCCTGGTGTTCCTGCCCTCGGGACAACTTGCTGCTTTCTTGAAAGGCAAACACTGACAAGTGGCAGAGGCAGGATGCTCTAGCCACTGGGCCACACTCCTTCTCGTGGCTAACCTAGCAAATCTCGATCTTTCCAGGTTTGTGTCCCTCAGAACAGATACTTTTACCAACTCAATCTTCTACTGGTGACATCAAACACAATAATGCATTGAAAACCAGCCGTACTACTTACTCCGAACCCCTGCCACTTATAAAGATACTGAGACACAGACTGAAGCAGGATACCCACCCAAGCGCTTAATCCAGTGCTTGATTGATTAAATAATTGATGTCTTCCTGGCTAGATTCTAAAATTTGGGTGAGTATGGATCATGTTAACTAATTCTGCTGTATTCTCTCAAGTACCTAGAATAATGTTCTGTATGCATAGAAGGTTCTCAAACAAGTAGTAGGTGGCCTAGGGGATGAAGTACGGGCCTGAGAGTCAGAGGAACTGGGTTCTAATCCCTGTTTCACCACTTGCCCGCAGTGTGACAATTTCTCTGTAACTCAGTTTTCTCAACTCCAAAATGGGGATTCAGTGCCTATTTGCCCTCCTACCTAGACTGTGAGACCTATGTGGTACAGGAACTGTAAACAGCCTGAATAGCTTGTATCTACCCCAATCACTTAAAACCGTGTGCCTCAGTTCCCTTATCTGTAAAATGGGTAATAAGACTCTGTGCCCCACGTGGGACAACCTGATTACCTTGTTTACTCCCCAGCGCTTCAAACAGTGCTTGTCACATAGTAAGCCCTTAACAAATACCATCATCATCATTACCAAATACCATAAAAATGAAAAAAACCAATATGATGGATTAATTGATTTATTGAACTCTGCCCAGCTCAAGTCTTCATAATGAGGGCATTTCCTGCTTACCAAATGTATTGTATGTCTCTGCTCTCTAGTCCTCAGAGTTCCAAACCCTCCTATGACTGTAATACAAATATCTCTGCCAGCATTGGTGTTCAGTAGGAGAATGTTCATCTGCCATATGCTAGTTTCTGTGTGGCGCTTCCACCCACTTTTTCCAGTAGTTCCAAGTCCTGTTGGAATATAAATTTTGCTAATTTTTGGTGATTCCGATTACACCATCCGGAAGAGCCCCATTGCTAGTCTGGCAGTGTCCCTGGGGGTAGTGGAGATCACACAGCAATAAATGGTGAAACAGGGATTTGAACCTAGGTCCTACCCGTTCCTTGGCCCCTGCTCTTTCTAGTAGTCTGCACGGCATATCACCTCTTCATAGCAAACACTGGGAACATGAGGTGCTGGTAGTGTTTTTTGAAGTACCTGTAATGGGAAGGACACGGGACAGCACAGATCACTAGCTTAGGGCAGCAGTGGCACAGAGGCAGAGAGGGGAAAGCCCCCAGTGACTGTGGAGGGAAGTGAAAAGTGAGGAAAAATATTCTCTGCATCTCTGGCAGGAAACTGCAGAGACAAAGAGCTGACTTAGACAGAACCTGATGGGAGAGGGTGCGGTCCCAATCTTGGAATTCCAAAAGAAAGATACAGGGACAGAGGGAAAAACTAGGGAGAATTTACAAAAATAAGCACTATTCTTTGTCTGGGGCCACTATGCATGAATGGAGCTTTAAGTGGTAAATGATCCATGTAAAAGTATCAGCAAAGTTTAGATCAGGATTATGGGATTGTTCCTTTTTTTGAGTAATGTCCCAAAACAGAGGAAAGAATTCGAGTGGGGAGAAAATGCTGAAGGAAAGTTAGAAGAAGAGATATGGAATTAGACAGAGACACAGAGAGAGAGAGAGAGAGAGAAAGTCTCATTGTTTTGGGTGATCCAGAACAGGTCAGAAAAGTCTTCCAATATATTACTGTCATGGTGAAGTTTTACCTACAAAATCCAGTAATTCATTATTACACTGCATTTTTGTTTTGCATGCTTTATGTTTTACTGGAGGAGAAACATATGAGATACTTTATCCCATGATTTTTATTAGCTATCTCCTATTACCACCAATAAATTTTCCCTATCAATTTTTCTTAGCCATAGTGGAAAACAACAACCCCATTTGCACCTAGTCAGCCCACAGATGCTATTGGTATGTTTACGTGTTTTCCAAGGCGTCTCCCCTCCCATGACCCCCCTTAACAGTTCCGCCCTACTCCAGAATTGTCATCCATAGGAGTCCATCCTCCACCACCTCTGAGACATGTCTGCCAAGGGCCCCTGGACTCTCCTTGCCATTAGCCGTTTTTATTTGATTTGACTGACCCATGGACAATTCATCCTTCTGCTTTAGACACCACCTTCCTATTTAATGGCTGCTTCTGCATGTTAATTGTGAACTGCTATCTGGGATGTCATCACCTGCTCATTTTGTTATTACCATCGAATGTTAATTGTTAACAGCTATTAATAGCGTTTCACCATCTCCTTATTTTACTGCCACCATATGTTAACTGTTAACTGATCTCTGTGATGTCATCATCTGCTTATTTTATTGCCATCGCATGTTGATTGTTAACTACCCGCTCTACTGTCATTTACCTTGCTGACTTCACCATAAACTATCAATTCCCCTGCTCCCAGCTGCCCTTCCCATTCCTCGCCTTCCCCTCCCCACTCCAACCCAGCTCTTCCCCCTCTTTCCCCCGTCCCCACCCCTCCATCTCACGCCCTCCCTAGAATCCCTCTGTACCAGCGCAAACCCTCTACCCCTCCATTCCAAGCCCCTCCCTCCCCTCCTCCCCGTCCATACCACATCCCAGTTCTCCTTTCTCATCACCACTCCCTCTTCCCCCTCTCCCCGCCCAGGTCACCTGCCAACTCATTCCAATCCAAATCCTACCCACTACTCGCACCCTTTCTCCTCCCTCCCCTCCGTCCACAGCTGCTTCCTAGTGTTGTCTTTGGAACCGTCGCTCCATTATAGGTAAGCTCCCTTTCATCACTGACCTGTTCCTTTCCAGCTCTCTCCTCCTGGCCCTAACCGAAACATGGCTTACTCCGGATGACACGGTCTCTTCTGCTGCTCTTTTCTTTTTTTTTTCTTATGGCATTTATTAAGCGTTTACTATGTGCAAAGCACAGTTCCTAAGCTCTTCTTCTCCCACTCCCTCAGACTCATCTGAAAAGGAGGAGGTGTCGGCTTCCTTTTTTGCACACCAATGTGGCTTTTGCACTACCCTCCTCCGCCTTCCCTTTCCTTCCCCTCCTTTGAAGCCCGTATTATTCGCCTTTACCACCCACTCCAGATTCTTGTAGCCGTCATCTACCGCCCCCCTGGCCCTACCTCCAAATTTTTTTAATGACTTTGACCCCTCTATCACCTTCCTTCTCTCCTTTTTCATGCCCACTCTGATCCTCGGAGAATTCAACATCCACATGGATGTCCCTGGTGACTACTCTGCCAAACCCCTTCTATCTCTCCTTGACGCTTCCAACCTCCTGCTCCACTCCACCTCGCCCACTCACCAACTTGGTCACAGCCTCGACCTCATCATCTCCTACCACTGCACTATCTTCACCCTCACCAACTCTGAAATCCCTCTCTCTGATCATTACCTTCTCATTTGCCTCTTCACTCACACTCCTCTCCCCTGTAAATCTATATTACTACCTCACAGAGACCTCCGCTATCTCGACCCCAACCACCTTTCTGAGTGTCTCACACCCCACTTCGCCTCCCTTTCCTCTCTACCCAATCTTGATGACCAGATTACTGCTCTCAACTCTACCCTCTCTACTCAGCTCGGCTTGCTCATTCCCCTTTCACTTCGCTGCTCTCAAACCACTAACCCACAGCCTAGGATCACTGCCACTGTCTGCCTCCTTCGCTATTATGCTCGAGCTGCTGAAGGCTGCTGGGGAAAGTCTAAACACCACGCCAACCTTGTTCACTTTAAGTTTATCCTTTCCTGCCTTAGCTTTGCACTCTCCTCTTCCAGCCAAAACTATTTCTCCTCCCTTATTAACATCCATGCCCATCTTCCCCGTCAGCTCTTCCATACATTTAACTCCCTTCTCAGGCCCCCTGTTCCTCCCCCTCCTCTATCCCTCACCCCAACAATCTGTCCTCCTACTTCATTAGTAAAATTAACTCCATCAGGTCTGAGCTCCCAGAAGTCACCCCTTCCCCTTCTCCATTCCCCCTGCTCTCAACACTCTCCGCTACTCTCCCATCCTTCCCAGCAGTATCTTCGGATGAGATCTCCTCCATCCTCTCAAGGGTTACTCCATCCACCTGTGATTCTGACCCCATTCCTTCTATTCTTATGAAATCCCTCATCCCTTCCCTCCTCCCCTCCTTAGCTTCCATTTCCAACCGCTCACTCTCCACTGGTTCCTTCCCCTCTGCCATCAAACTTGCCCATGTCTCACCCATCTTAAAGAAAACCTCTCTTGACCCCACCTCCCCTTATAGCTATCGCCCTATCTCCCTCCTACCATTCCTTTCCAAACTCCTAGAACGAGTCGTCTACACTCGCTGCCTTGAATTCCTCAGCACCAACTCTCTCCTTGACCTCCTCCAATCTGGCTTCCATACCCTACACTCCACCGAAACTACCCCCTCAAAGGTCACCAATGACGTCCCTGTTGCCAGATCCAATGGCTCCTACTCTATCCTAATCCTCCCCGACCTCTCAGCTGCCTTCAACACTGTGGATCACCCCCTTCTCCACAACACAGTATCCAACCTTGGCTTCACAGACTCTGTCCTCTCCTAGTTCTCCTCTTATCTCTCTGGCCATTCATTCTCAATCTCCTTTGCGGGCTCCTCCTCCCCCTCCCATCCCCTTACTGTAGGGGTTCCTCAGTTTTAGGTCCCCTTCTGTTCTGTATCTACACTCACTCCCTTGGTGAACTAATTCGCTCCCATGGCTTCAACTATCATTTCTACGCTGATGACACCCAAATCTGCATCTCTGCCCCTGTTCTCTCTCCCTCCCTACAGGCTCGTATCTCCTCCTGCCTTCAGGACATCTCCATCTGAATGTCTTCCCGCCATCTAAAATTCAATATGTCCAAGACGGAACTCCTTATCTTCCCTCCCAAACCCTGCCCTCTCCCTGACTTTCCCTTCACTGTAGACATCACTACCATCCTTCCCGTCTCACAAGCCCACAACCTTGGTGTCATCCTCGACTCTTCTCTTTCGTTCACCCCACACATCCAATCTGTCACCAAAACCTGCCAGTCTCACCTCCACAACATTGCTAAGATCCCCCCTTTTCTCTCTTACCCAACATTTCTCTGGGCTTCTACCTCTTCAACATACACTTCCTTAACCATATTGACATAGAGAGTTCTATGGCTTTGCTCTCGTGAAGAACTGCTGCAGTGGTCCCAACTACAGCTGTGAGCATGAGCGGCAGGACATGCCGGTGGATATTATAGGAACTCAATCGCTCCCACGGCTTCAACTAGAAGCCTTCTAGACTTCCTTCTTCTTCCTTCTTTCAACTTCCTTCTAGACTGTGAGCCCGCTGTTGGGTAGGGACTGTCTCTATGTGTTGCCGACTTGAACTTCCCAAGCGCTTAGTACAGTGCTCTGCACACAGTAAGCGCTCAATAAATACGATTGATCGATTCAACTATCATCTCTACGCTGATGACACCCAAATCGACATCTCTGCCCTTGCTCTCTCTCCCTCCCTGCAGGCTCGGGTCTCCACCTGCCTTCAAGACATCTCCATCTGGATGTCTGCCCACCATCTAAAACTCAATATGTCCAAGACCGAACTCCTTATCTTCCCTCCCATACCCTGCCCTCTCCATGACTTTCCCATCAGTGTTGATGGCACTACCATCCTTCCCATCTCACAAGCACGCAACCTTGGTGTAATCCGTGACTCCTCTCTCTCATTCACCCCTCACATCCAATACGTCACCAAAACCTGCTGCTCTCACCTCCACAACATTGCCAAGATCCACCCTTGCCTCTCCATCCAAACTACTACCCTGCTGGTTCAATCTCTCATCTTATCCCGACTGGATTACTGCATCAACCTCCTCTATGATCTCCCATCCTCCTGGCTCTCCCCACTTAAACCTATACTTCACGCTGCTGCCCGGATCATCTTTGTGCAGAAACGCTCTGGGCATGTTAGTCCCCTCCTCAAAAATCTCCAGTGGCTGCCAATCAACCTACGCATCAGGCAAAAACTTCTCACTCTCGGCTTCAAGGCTCTCCATCACCTCGCCCCCTCCTACCTCACCTCTCTTCTTTCCTTCTACCTCACCTTCCTTCTTTCCTTCTACAGTCCAGACCGCACCCTCCGCTCCTCAGCTGCTAGCCTCCACCGTAGGCCCCGTTCTCTCCTTCCCCTCACCGACCCCCCGGCCCACGTCCTCACCCTGGCCTGGAATGCCCTCCCTCCGCACATCCGCCAAGCTAGCTCTCTTCCTCCCTTCAAAGCCCTACTGAGAGCTCACCTTCTCCAGGAGGCCTTCCCAGACTGAGCCTCCTCCTTCCCCTCCCTCTCTTCCCCCTCCTCATCCCCCCCATCTTACCTCCTTCCCCTCCCCACAGCACCTGTATATATGTTTGTACATATTTATTACTCTTTTTATTTTACTTGTACGTATTTACTATTCTATTTTATTTTGTTAATATGTTTTGTTTTGTTGTCTGTCTCCCCCATGTAGACTGTGAGCTCGCCGTTGAGTAGGGACCATCTCTATACGTTGCCAACTTGTACTTCCCAAGCGCTTAGTACAGTGCTCTGCACACAGTAAGCGTTCAATAAATACGATTAGATGAATGAATGAATGAATGAATAGGAGGGATGTCGTTAGCAGTATCCATGACCAGCTCCTGAGTGCTGGGTCTTTAAAAGTTCCCAAGCATAAGGGATCCAGGCTCAATCCTATTCCCATGCAATAGAACAGCATTAGGGTACAAGGTCCCAGTTCAGTTTGCTGTGAGGCCTCTTATGCATATATCAGTTCAATTTCCCTTTATACAGGACCAGTTGATTCTGTGATTTGATTGAATTGGAAAATATTTCTTCCATTTGTATCTATCCTGTATAGACAAGTGCATGACAATCAGTCTGAGAATAGAAATATGCCCTTGTCTCCTAACTTTACAGACTACCTCACTACTTTTGCATCAGTGACTATCGATTACTGTGGACACTAATTCCATAATGCTTATGTACATATCTTCAAACTCTGTTGTGACACGAACCTGTGATTTATTTTAGTGCCTGATTCTCCCACTAGATTATAAGGTCTTTGAGGGCAGTGAGAATGTCTACTAACTTTATCATACTCGTCCAAGCCCTCAGTACGAGGGTCTGCACATAGTAGGTGCACATAAACACTAGTAATAATATTTATTATGATCTTACTCTATGCAGGACACTGTACTAAGTACTTGGAATCATCACGTGGTTGTTGTCCCTTGAGGAACTCAAAACATGTGGCTAATAATTGTGATATTTGTTAAGTGATTACTTTGTGGTAAGGACTATATTAAGCTCTGAGCTAGATACAAGATCATCAGATACAACATGGAGCTCACAGTCTAAGTAGAAGGGAGAACAAGCATTGAATCTCCATTTTGTAAATGAGAGAACTGAAGCAGAGAGAAGTGAAATGTCTTGCTGAAGATCACATATCAGGCAAGTGGCAGGACTAGGATGGGTTCTTACCCAGGTCATCTGACTCTCAGGCCTGTTCTCTTTCCACTGGGTCATACAGATTCTAATTGATTCTAATGTGCTCTAGGTGAATATTCATATTGATTTCACTGGGAAGGTTACAGATATATGTCTCCCAACATTTCTGTGGGATTGCTGATCAGCCTCAGAAATTCCCCACTCCACATGCTTCAGAGATGGGACTCTCACATCCTGCAGATGGGAAGTTGAGTGGCAGGAGAAAGGTCAGCAGGACCAGTAGAGGGAATAAAACCTGGGGTTTAAAATCAGAGATCAGGAGGGATTCTGAGACTGTCGGGGGTATTGCGCAATCCAAGAAGATGACAGAAATGGATGGGATATGGGACGATGGTGAGGTGTCTTGATGGCATAGTGGGGAGAGCAGAATGAAGTGGAATTCCAGAAGAATCTAGAAGAAGTGACTGATGCAATAAATTTAAACGGTGGGTAGTTGAATGTGGAGAAACTAATGAAAACTACAAACTGAGTCGATGGGGTGACAGACGGCTTGGGATCTCAAGTGTGGGACAAATTGATAGTAAAAAAGTTCACAATGGGGATCCGGCCCCTCGTGCGCCAACTTGGAACTTCTCCCTCTTCACATCAGACATACCACAGCTCTTCACACATTCAAATCCCTGCTTATATCCCTCCTCCTTCAACAAGACTTCCCCAATTGCTTTGCCAGTACTCTGAACCATACCATCCTTTCAGCCAACTCTGTACTTACGAATGTATCTATTACCAACGTCAGCACTGATGTGTATAAGCCCTTAATCATTTTTTGAACCACTTGGGTTGTAAATACTTACAATTTGTTTCCCCCACTAGAGTGTGAGGGAAGGACATGTGTCACTTAATCATTCTATACTTCCCAAGTGCTCAGTACAAGGAATTGCTCCATATAGGTGCTCAATAAATATTGCCACTACTACTATTATTATCACTTCTGACTGTGATGGAAAACTGAAGGGTGGAGGGAATTCAGGGATTGGCTGTGAAGATAATCCATAACGGCCCTTCATAACTCCATCTACTAGTATGCCTGTTTCTTCGCAATACAATTTCCCCATACTACCCACTTAGTTGTACCAGTCCCTCCAGAATCCTCTATCTCCCCATTCCTCCCCAAAACCTTAAGTCACACAGTGGAATGAAAAGGGGAAATTGGGCACAGCTAGGTGAAGTGCATTTTCTCTCAGTCCACCCCAAGACTTATCTCCCAAACTAACCCTCCCTCACCACCACCCTGCAAAAGCTGAGACTTTCCCTGTCTCCAGGCTGAATGCTTCCAGGGACTTAAATGTCATGGCCCTGCTCAGGACTTCTATAACTATCCCACTCCATGTCCTCCCTCCCCTCTAACCTAGCCCTCCCCTGACCTAATCCTGGCTCCCTCAGCTGCTGCTGTGTTTCTGGTGGGCTGGAATTAGCATGAACTGACTTTTAAGGTCTTTGATTTTTAAAGTGAGCCTGATTATCGGGTATACATCATCTCTTGTCTCCAGTGAATGCTAAAATCCTGGACATGTACAGTGACATCGTGAACCAAGCATGAGGTTACAGGAAGTCTATTTATGAAGCACCAGCATGCTGAACACTGACCAAGAGGAACCTAAGAAGCTCTAGGCAGCCATCTGTCTCAGGTAGCTCTAGGTAGCTCTAGGAAGCCATCTGTCTCTGGGCCAGGGAGCTGCCTCTGAGGAGTGGGTCATCATGATGAAGAGGATAAATGTGCTCAATTCTGTTTCTGCCTTGGAGAGATTCCAAAAATCTGGCTAAAGGGACTTCTTAGGAGCAGAAATTGCAAAGAAAATGATGCTATCTGATTCATCTCATTTTCCGCTTTCCCAAACCATATGGGGCATTTCTAATCAGGGAATTGTTTAGAGGGAGCCAAGGTAAATGCAATGAACTTCTCCAGTCTTTGATCACAATAGGAGAGGCAGCCTTTGGGAAAATGGAACTTCCTTGTATGGTTTGTATATGTGTGTCAGTGTTTTCCCTGGTCCACCCCACCTCTTAACCCACTCTGTCTCCATGTAGATCTGCTATGGCCTAGTGCACCCCATTCTCAAGGATAAAGCTCAGTTCCCATTTCTCTATCAAATCTCTATGATGTCTCCAGATCTGACTTGGGAATGATCCGTCCCATGAAACATTTTCACTGGATCTGGTTCTGCCTCCTGGTCACCAATGACATTAGAGAGGAGACGTTCACCAAGACCATGACAGAGGAAATGTCCAGGAATGGAAGCTATATGGCTTACACTGAGAGAATCCGGGAATACTTTACTGAAAGCAAATTTGAGTTTACTCAAATTACTCAAGGTAATTTGAGTCTTATTACACAAACATTATTAAATCATCAGCCAATGTGGTTATTGTCTAAGGGGATAAATTCTCTTTATTTTTTTTTTGTACTTAATACGAATATTGTTCCTGTTGTTGGTATTGTTTGGGTCACCATCTCTGATTGGGATTTTACTACAAATTTCCTAGACATAAGTAACAACGTTTTCCAAGGTGCTGTGTTATTTTCAGGCCACAGGAATGACATTATGGGCTTCAGGGATTTTGAGCTGACCCTGAACCCTGGGAAATAGCCACAGGATGTGTTTATACAGTCGTTCTGGGGATGGACCTTTGACTATCCACCTGTAGAAGAACAGGAACGATTTCCAGTGCCAGGGCTTTGTAATGAAAATGGTACTTTGGAGAGCAGGCCCATGGCCTTCTGGGACATGAATCTGTCTTTTCATAGTTACAGTGTATGCAGTGCAGTGTACACCATAGCTCATGCCCTCCAACAGAAACTCTTGGCTCGGAAGGAGATGGAGATGCTGGGGGATGGATAAAGTCAATGTCCTCATCTATGGCAGATAATGCTTCCCTTCTTCCCTGAATTCCAGCTCCCTAGGTAGGCTACTGTCAGCCTGTAGCCATTGGCAGTACGAACCCAGGTACTCTAGGTCTTGAGTGTCTTCTACTTAGGTCCTGGCTAGTCTGGCTATCGCTGGGTCAGAGGATCATTTACTGAGGTGCCAGAGATGTTTAGAGATACTAAAATCGACCTCCTTCCTGGAAACAGTTCCTCAATTCACCAGTTAACACCTACCTTCTCTTTAAAGATCTCCAGCTGGTCTGTCCAGTCCCCTCAGCTCCTTTGGCTCAGGTTATCATGGGAACATCAAGGGGTGAGCAGATGGTGTTGGGTTAGTATACAGTCACTGGTGTTAATCTCTACCTCCAGCTCAACCTGCTCCTAAAGAACACTCGATTCCACACCAACGCTAGTGACCAGGTCGATTTGGATGGCCTCCACAGGGTAATGAGTAGAATTGAAATCTTGGATGATCAGATTTTACAGAATGGCACCAGAGCCCATGCTAAAGTGGAACAATTTGTCCCCCTGTCCCCAGCTGGAAAATATTTCAACATCAGGAAGGAGCAGATAAAGTGGGACCAGCTATTTTCTCAGGTAATGTAGTAGTAATTGTAGTCCTAGTAGTAGTAATATGATTAGCAGTAGTAGGAATAGTAATAGTAGTACTATTAGTAGTAGGAAGAGGAGGAGGTGGCTGTGGGGAGGCAGGGAGGAGTATTTATTGAGGATCCACTTGGTGCAATGCACTGTATTAGAAAATTGGGAAGTACAGAAGCATGAAGAGATAGGTTTTCTGCCCAAAAGGAACTTGCAGTCTATCGAGGAGGTAAAAATCAATTCCATTGTCTGTCGGGACACAAAAAGGAAATGATTCTTCCCTGGCAGCATCCCTTCTCTTTGGTTCCCACTGATGGTTGCACACAAACAGGAATAACCAACTCCAGCAGAAAAAACAATAACAACAAGAATCAGTTTGTTGAATGTTGTACATTGAATGTTAATAGTTTTGCAGACTCAGATTCTCTTTATCATTGCATTTGCTTTTTTCACTCTATCATTAGTCTACTTCTGAAAATGAAAGTTACCATGATAACTCAGTCTACATATGTACTCATGCCTCAGTCACCTAGAGGATAGAGGTCAGGGTGTTCTTGTGACAGCACAATATCTGTCAACAAATACGAAGGTGCAAGGTGATTGAGTGTTTTAAAACCTATGGTAAGGAATTTCTGTTTGATGCATAGGTGGATAGGCAACCACTGGAGGTTCTTGATGTGGGGAAACATGGGCTGAAGGTGTTTATATAAAAATGATCCGGGCAGCAGAATGAAGTATGGACTGGAGTGGGGAGAGGCAGGAGCCAGAGGGGTCAGCAAGAAGGCTGGTAGTGTAATCAAGGTGGGATAGGATAAGTGCTTGTTTTAAAATGATAAAAGTATGGATAGAGAGGAGGCAGATTTTAGCGATGTTGTGAAGGTTGAACTGAACAGATTTAGTGATAGATTGAATAGGTATGCTGAATGAGAGTGATGTGCCAAGGATAACCCCAGGGTTATGGGTTTGTCACACAGGAAAGACGGTGGTGCTGTCTAGAGTGATATGAAAGTTAAGGGGGATGACAGGGTTTGGGTGGAAGATAAGAAGATCTGTTTGGTGCATGTTAAGTTTGAAATGACAACAGGAAGTCCACGTAGTGATATCTTAAATGCAGGAGCAACTGAAAGACTGCAGATAGGGAGAGAGATGAGGGCTGTAGATGTAGATTTGGGAATCATCTGCATAGAGGTGGTAGTTGAAGTCAGAAGTCATGGGAATGAATGAATTCTCTAAGGGAGTGGGTGTAGATGGAGAATAGAAGGGGATGCAGAACTGAACTTTGAAGGACACTCACAGTTAGCGGGTGGGATGCAGAGGAGGAGCCTGCAAAAGAGACTGAGAGTGAGCAGGCAGAGCGATAGGAATGGAACCAGGAGAGGTGAGTGTCAGCGAAGCCAAGGTTGGGTAATGGTTCCAGGAGATGGGGGTGATCGGCATTGTGGAAGGCAGACAAGAGGTGAAGTAGGATTAAGATACAGTAGAAGCCATTGGATTTGGTAAGAAGGAGATCATTTATGAACTTTGAGAGGCTGATTTCTGAGTAGCAGAGAGAACGGAAGCCAGATTGAAAGGGGTCAAGGAGGGAATTGGAGAAGAGGAATTTGAGACAGTGGGGAATTGGAGAAGAGGAATTTGAGACAGTGGGTATAGATAACTCACTTGAGGAGTTTGGAGAGGAATGGTATGTGGGAGACGGAGTGATAACTGGAGGGAACTGCGGGATCAAGGGAGGGTTTATTTAGGATAAGGGTGGCAGGAGCATGTTTGAAAGCAGTGGGGAAGAAAGCATTGGAGTGCAAACAGTTGAAGATGGCTCTTAGGGAGAGAAGATGGAAGAGGGCAAATGCTCTGATAAGGTGTGAAGAGTTAGGGTCAGATGTGCAGGTAGATGGAATGGATTTTAAGAGAAGGCAGGAAATCTCTAGAGATACTGCTGGGAAAGATAGGACTGTGACTATAGGAGAGGATTTGAGAAGCAACTTCGCTTAGTGGGAAGAGCATGGGTTTGAGAGTCAGAGGTCATGGGTTCTAATCCCAGCGCTGCTACATGTCAGCTTTGTGACTTTGGGCAAGTCACTTCACTTCCCTATGCCTTAGTTACCTCATCTGTAAAATGGGGATTAAGACTGTGAGCCCCAAGTGGGACAACCTGATTACCTTATATCTACACCAGCACTTAGAACAGTATTTGGCACATAGTAAGTGCTTAACAAATACCATCATCATTATTATTATTATTGGAGAGTTGAAGAAGGGGCAGGAGAAGGGAGAGACTGAAAAGAAGCAGGGGAGATTTTAGGTAGATTATGCCTGATAGTTTCAATTTTCTCAGTAAAGTAGATAGCCAGGTCATTAGGGGCAAGAGAGGTGGTGGTGGGTGGATGGGGAGGAGCAACGGCCTGGAGAAGAGAATTAAATGTCTGAAACAACTGGTAAGGGGTTTGGGGATGGGCATCAATAAGGATGGACTAAGAACTTTGTAGGGCAGAGAAGAGGGCAGAGTTAAAGCACTCAAGGAGAAACTTGAAGTGAACACAATTGGCCTGTTACCTAGATTTCTGCCAGCGGCACTCTGTGACTCGTTCACAAGAGTGAAGGAGGTATATTGTGCAAGTGATCCAGGGCTGTGGGTTAGTGGTATAAGATCAGCGAAGGAATAGGGGAGCATGTACGTGCAGTAGAGTGGGTGGTTGTGAGTGCCAATTTGGTCACCAAGAGAAGATAGTTTGAGTATTCATTCATTCACTCAGTCGTAGTTATTGAGTGCTTACTGTGTGCACAGCACTGTACAAAGCCCTTGTAAAGCATAGTTCGGGGAACAGAGACAATCCCTAGCCAACAACGGGCTTACATTCTAGAAGGTGGGGAGACACCCAACAAAACAAAACAAGTAGAAAGGAATCAATAGCATCAAAATAAATACATACTTGAGCAAATTGGTTGGGTCAAAATATCGGAAGTCTCAGTCGGGGAATAGGACAGGTTTGTCGGGTGGAGGTGTGTAGGAGAGAAGGCAGGCGAGGACGTTGAGGTCAGATAGGGGGATTTCAGAGTTGGTGATGACAGCGATTGTACAGAGCCTGGAAATGATGAGATGAAGTGTGTGTCCAAGTTTATGTGTGTGTGTGTGTGTGTATGTGTGTGTGCGCACGCATGTGCATGTGTGTATATGTTTTCTGTCGGTTCCATCTTCACAGCATCGTTAGAAGCCACCGTTTCCTCTACATCTAAAATGCTATCATGTTAACCCAAGCACTTATCCTATACCACCATGATTACTGTACATGTCTTCTTGCTGACCTCCCTGCCTCCTGTCTTCCCACTCCAGTCCATACTTTACTCTGTTGCCCGGATCATTTTTATACGAATACCCTCAGTCCATAAATCCCAGCTCCTCAAGAACCTCCAGTGGTTGCCCAACCATCTATACATCAAACAGAAATTCCTTACCATTTGCTTCAATCAACTTGCCCCCTCCTACTTCACCTCACTATCCTCCTACTACAACTCAGCCAGCACACTTCCTTCCTCTAATGCTAACCTTCTCACTGTTTCTCAATCCCATCTATCTCACTGCAGACCACTCAACCGCATCCTTCCTCTGGCCTAGAATGCTCTCCCTCCTCAAATCCAACCGACAATTACTCTCCACCTGTTCCAGGTCTTATTGAAAGCACATTTCCTCCACGGGGGCTTCTCTGATTAAGCCCTCCTTTCCTCTTCTCTCACTCTCTTCTGTATCCCCCTGACTTGCACACTTTATTCATCCCCCCTCCCAGCCCTACAGCACATATGTACATATTTTAATGCAATTAACATACTTTCATTAATGTCTGTCTCCCCTTCTAGACTGTAAGCTCATTGTGCACAGGGAATGAATCTGTTTATTGTTGCATTTTACTCTCCCTGGAACTAAATACAGTGCTCTGCATACAGTAAGTGCTTAATAAATACCATAGAATCAATTAAGGAATGAATGAATGGTGAGTGGGTGAACTCGGGTGGATCACAAGATCAGTGGACTTGAGGAGTGATAGAGACCTGCTAGAGAAAGGGTCATCATGAACATCTATGTGGATAGTGAAGTCCCTCAGGACCAATACACGGATGGAAAAAGAGAGAAGGAATGTGAGGAATGGATCAAAATGGTTCAAAAAGTAGGAGTTGGGGTCTCAAAGGGTGGAGACTACTTTGACTAGTATCTGGAGTAGGTGTTACTATCAAGTACCATCTAATGGGAGAGATAGACATTTAGATAAATTGCAGGTGAGGAAGTAAAAATGTAAGAAGATGTACCAACCATATTGGCAGAAAAGCTTGGTTCTGCACTGTAGGAGACAGAATGATAGCTACGTTATCCAAATAGATTTACAGATAAAAGTGTAGAACCATCCAAAGATATCCCTGAAATACAAGAGCGACCACGATCTCGGCCTACCCTGAAGTGATAGGCATGGAGGCAGGAGAATCCAGTTAATTCGATATTTTGGGGGATGAATGAGTGAGAGTCTCTGATTTGGGTTCTTTCTGTTCTCTTCGTACTGTGTGTACCCCATCTCCTCCTACCTGGTAAAGCTTCAAACCTTTCAATGTCCACCCCAGGAATTGTACAACTGGGCTGGGAGGGGGAGTTATTGAATGAGATACAAGATTTTCATTCTGACCCAGAAGGCCCAAGGGCTGTGGAAAATGGTGAAAGAATGATCTCATATCTGTCCATGATTGGAATTGACTGTCTCATACCCCTTTGTAAGGAGTGTCATATTGCCCTGAGATCACCACTGGCTTTCTTCTCTTCCTCCATTCCCCTGAGTCTTACAAAGGAAAGCCGAATCCCTCTTTCCTGTCCTTAATCAGATCTTTTGCTCCGTGAGCAGTGAGAGCTGTGGGCTGGAATTCAGGAAAACATCTGGGGAAGGAAAAGCTGTCTGCTGCTATGACTGTGTCCCCTGTTCTAAAGGAGAGACCACCAATCAGGCAGGTGGGTGTCTGCAGCGGTGGGTTTTCCTGGTAAAAGACTGGTGGTCAGAACAATGCGTTCTGGGAAGGCTTTCTGAGAACAAGAAAGCAATTGGGATTAGGAGTTGACACTTTAGGATGCCTAGAATGTGGAACACTTCCATAGTCAACTAAGCAGTGGGTCCTCAACCGCCATCAGTTCCCCTCCCCCGCCCCCCGGGTTACACTTATGTCTTTCAACTCTATCTCTTTCTCCTTACCAGTATTTCTTTTGGTGTTTGTATTCCCGGCTGGACTGGAAACTCCTTGAGGGAAGGGACCATGTCTAATGATTCAATTGTACTTTCTCAAGTGCCTAGTACAGTGTTTTGCACAGAGTAAGCAGTCAATGAATACCGCTTTTTGATTGACTGATTATTTGCTTGATAATGGAGTGATAACTGATCAGAAGCTTTCACCCATGCCACCTAAAGCAGCTATCCTGTCCATCCAACGTGGGATTCAGTCTCTGACAGAGGCATCAGGATGTTTGGAGGTTGTGTGTGTGTTAGTTGCCCTCCTGGACACCCATCCTCCTATTTGCCCTCTTGTCATGATGGTTGTTGGATTGCAGGACAACATTTCTGGTTCTACCTGGTCCATTCTTTGCGATTTGGGAAACTTCAAACAACTCCACTTTCAGCCTTTGATTCTCTAGATTAAGCAGAAACCATCATTCAGATTGCCCTCTTCATGAAGCTCCTCCCTCCACCTGATCATCCTTGTTTGCCCTTCCTTTTCCACCTCTATTAAGAACCTCTTACATTCAGCAACCAGAACTACCCACCTAATCCTAGGCATGGTGTGAAATCCCATTTATTCCGTTCAGCTATGGATCAATGTATAAAGTGTCCTGAAGATCAGTATCTGAATTATCGAAGAGATCAGTGTAACCTGAAAATAGTGACCTTCCTGTCCTACGACGAACATTTGGGAATGGCTCTGGTGTTCATAGCTCCTGGTTTATGTCCCGAGGTGACCCTTGGGTACCGGCCATCTCAAGGTCAAAAGCTATCTCGTGACCACCTTAGCCAGGAGGCGGAACTCGGAAGTGAGGGTGGGATACGCCCCCATGACCAAATCTGCTAGATTGATAGCCCAAACTGGGAATACAGAAGGTGTCCCTCGCCCCCGTGCCAATCAAATTAGGTATGGAGAAGGGGGGAGGGCAGAGATTGGATAGACTGAGGCCGGAACCTGGAATGGCCTAGGGGCACAGGCAATAAATATCTGCCGCCTCTGACCTTCGGCGTCAGAACACCAGGACACGCAGCACCAGGAGCAGACACTGCAGCAGCAGCAGCCCACGTGTCTCTCCCTGCCCAGAAGGCCAGATGCCTGCTCTACAACCAGAACCAACACACTGAGGCAAGGGCTGCGGGACGGGTGAGTGTCTCGTGGGTGGGACCCAGGTACCCCGCTGCTGATGGGAATTATGAGTGGATTCTTCCCATGTAGGGAGAGCACATTGTGAGAGCTAGCCACCCACCACGTGCGCGGGTAATATAATGAATTCTTCCCATGTGGGAAAGTAAGTGGATTCTTCCCGAGTGGGAAGTGCACATGGGTGAGAGCTAGCCACCTCACCCATGCGCGATTAACGTATGATTGTGTTCCTCCCGTGTAGAGAAGCTCTAATATGGCTAATTGATTATATTCCTCCCGAAATGGAAGTTCAATCCATTGCGCCTAAAGAATTACATAAATTCAATTCACCTCGCAGAATAAATTTTATATAAAACTCAGGCTTTCCATCCCCGGCCTCTCTCTCTCTCGCCTCACCGATCACTGAACGAACCCGTCCCCGGACGATGGGTGACATAAACGGCGACGAGGATGGGATCAGCAATAGGCGACAGAGAGCCGAGAGGGCTTTTTGAATTCCTTGTGGATCAGGGATGGAAAACCCCAAGATGGGACAACCGCTGGGTGGAGGAGCACTGGGAGGACCCAGCCAATCTTGTGAGGGAATTTTGTGATTGGCGGGAGACTACCCAAATCAGGAAAAGAATAGGAAAGACCGCCCTCCTCGGTCTCCTAGCAACAGCGCTGCAGGCCGCTTCCCAGGACAGTGGGCGGTGGCGGCAGGAGAGGGCCGCCCTAGAGGCAAAACTAAAGGAAAGTGAGACGAAATGCCTCTTACTGCAGACAGCGGCCGAGGTAAAAATGCAGCAGACGATCCTTTTAGAGCAGAAATTGGCACTCCGGGTTGCTAAGGAGTTAGAAGCACAGAGGAAACTTCCCGTAACTGAGCAGGAGATCAAGCGGGTCATGTACTCGGAGCTGGGTGGGAAGAATTCCTCTGGGGAAGAGAAGGGGGATCCCGATCCTCTAGTACAACTGGAACCAGCCTCTTCTCCTTGGGATTGGAGGTGCCCCTGCAGAACCCCGAGGGGCAGCCCAAGCCCCTCTATCCCATTATCAAGGAAAAGCGGAATCCCGAGGGAAAGGTCACCACCCAAACTACTCACTTCACAGCCACTGAACTCAGGCAGCTCTCTAAGGAGTTTTCCCGGCACCCCGGGGAGCCGGTGATAGGCTGGCTGGTCAGGGTATGGAAGGGAGCGGCAGCCCAGGTGGACCTCAGCCCAAATGAAAGCAGCTGCCTCGATTTGGGCCCAGGGGTGGATGTGACCCACACTCACACTCAAGGTCGTACCCTCTGGACCCTCGCGGTACATTGGTCTCGGACAGTCCCCCGGAATGAACAAGGAAAGGCCGGCACCCTCCGCTGGACCGACCCAGCTACATTAAACCGGCATCTCCTGGTGCTCAGAATTGAACAACTCCTGGATGAGAAGGGGAAAACTCAGGAACCAAGCCCCTGGTCCCTCCCCGCCCAAGAGGGCCTACTTCGTGCAATAGTAATGGGTGCACCCCCGGGGTCAGAGCACGGGCTGGCTCACCGTTTGAGGGACAGGGCCACTGGGGTACAAACCTGGAACACTTTGGCCAATGTGGTCAACAGTGACTGGTTTCTATTCCAGTCCCCTAAGATGCCGATTACCTGGCGTGTTGCAGCCATGATTAGGAAAGGCCTGGAGTTCAGGAGGGCAAAGCCGGTTCCAACGAACAGTAAAAGGGATACCCACCGACCCCCACAGCGGGTCAGCTCAGGAAGGTTGGGCCCAGGAGAACGGGTGATCATATGGAGGGAGTTAAGGGAGCGGAGATTTCCTATGGACGAGCTGGATGGGCTGCACACACATATCCTGAAGCTGCTCACTCAGGAAGGTAGACCAACGGCCCCAACCACCACGGAGCGGGGAAATTAGAAGGGGAATCCGGCGGGCCCGGCCGTTGGACGGCGGCCGCGGCCCTCTCACAACCCGGGTGCCCCCTCACATATGAGCGTCCTAGTAAATGATCGTCGGAAAGTCTCCTTAGCGGTAGACACCAGGGCCCGGGTATCTATGACGAGGAAGGATGCTTGGCAAGGAGGCCAACCATCAATTACAGGAAATGATTCCATAATTGGGGTTACTGGGAAACGGGGGACCCTTCCCATCACCCGAGCACCCAGCTACTCAAGAAATTTGCAAGCTAAAGCATGGGGGTAGGAAACTTAACCACTTTGCCTTCAAGGCGAGAGCTATCAGATGGGAGATCAAAAGGGAATTCCTTTGAGGGAAGGCATCTCCCTCTAGCAAAGGGTTGCCTCCCTCTTAGTGAATGGCTGCTTTCCTCAATCTAAGGCACCTCCCCCTAGAAACTACAATGGCGATAATTAGGAATGAATTGGGAGTGAATTTGCCATTGTTCTCCCAGCATAGGAACAACTGGAGGGGTGGTGATTTAATCATTATATCTGAAATCCTACTGCCTTAAATTTTGCTAACTTAGTAAACGGTAAAAGCAAATCAAACACAAAAGTCATCTTGATATATTTGAAATGATAAATGAATCTGACTGGGCAAACCTGTGCAGCTAATCCCAATGAGGGCTGCCCACTAACTTTGGTAGAGGCTTGGAGATCCTCCAAGACCTAGACCCTTCTCTTTGGCAGACATCACGCCTGGGAGAGGGGGAATGACGACACATCACTCTGTGAAACTGCTTGGCCTGATCGTCACCTAACGTGTTAAATATTAGAATATGCAAAGTCCAGATTCAATTGCTGCATATTACATTGTATGTATTAGAACTGGGGTTTGTTCATCTTTGCTTGTTAAATTGTTTCAGATGGTCTTTAATATAAAATCTCCATTTTTCAGGGTTGACAATGCAAGTTCTGCATGCTGTCTCTGCTATAGCCTAGCTAATGGGCAAAAAGCAGTTGTTTGTTATTCGGTATCATACATATGTACAGATCTGGATGTCCACTTTGTCTTTGCGATTGTTTCCTTTTAAGGGACCGGAAAGGTTTAATCATCATATCCCAAGGATTTGGAAAGCAACAGAAGAATAATTGGAAAATTTGTTAAAATTGTTAGTAGTTTTTAAGAATGAGTTAAGAATAATTGGTTAATGTTATTAGGAAAAAGCTATTATTTCAAACTTTATCAATCGTATCTGGCTATATGATGCTCCTGGGTACTTCTCTGCCTCACAATTCTATGGTCAGGATTGCCTGACTTCCAGACAGGCCCAGCAAAGGAATCATCACTGAGCTGCCTCCCGGAGAGCCTGTCTTCAGTCCTAGCCATGGTGTGACATCATCAGGGAAGGGAACCTATTTCTACCAGGTGACCTGTTCCTGTTTCAACATGACCGGTGCTTCTCGCCCCCTCATTCCAGTGACTCTGAACAATTGGACACGATGATCTCTGGCAGTGTACCATGCAGCTAATGAGGAGGCTCCACCAGCAGATGAGTTTTGTACTGGTTCTATGGACTCTTTAGACTTGAGGAGGGAAGCTCACTATTCCAGGGGTTGCTGCTACTTTTGCTCCTGGCGGTGGGCTTAGTGGGAGGACAGTGGTTACTAAGTTGCTGTTGCTTGGCCCTTTCACACAGGTGCGACAAACACACAGTCGCCCCCAGCTCTTGCCTCTGTGCACTATCTTAAGACCGTTATGCTAGTAAGGGAAGGGGTTGTTATCTGTCCCAGTGCTACACTGCTCTATCTGTGGGTAGCGGCCACTTCAACCATCCCTGGCCTCTTTCCTCAGTGCAGTGCCTCAAAACCATGGTGGGCCACCGACCACCTGCCATACCTCCATACCTCCTACTCGCAAGTCTTGAGGGCAGGGTTCCACCTTCTGTTGCTCCTGGCCATGGGATAGGAAACGTCTTCTACCTCAACCCATGGATCTGCTTTTCTGGTTCCCGTGGCAAGCCAGGGAGGTTATCAACTCATGTGGTCAGGGGAGGGACAGCGTCAGAAGGCACGGCTTCCAGTGCATCCCCACCACTATGCGACCTGGAGGGGATGCAGGAAGTGGTGGGGGCAGGTGGGCACGGTTGGCGAGGGCCAAGGGGTGGTATGTCCCGAGGTGACCCTTGGGTACCGGCCATCTCAAGGTCAAAAGCTATCTTGTGACCAACTGAACCAGCAGGCGGAACTCGGGAGTGAGGGTGGGATACGCCCCCATGACCTAATCTGCTAGATTGACAGTCCAAACTGGGAATACAGAAGGTGTCCCTCGCCCCTGTGCCAATCAAATTAGGTATGGAGGAGGGGGGAGGGCAGAGATTGGATAGACTGAGGCCGGAACCTGGAATGGCCTAGGGGCACAGGCAATAAATACCTGTCACCTCTGACCTTCGGGGTCAGAACACCAGGACATGCAGCAGCAGGAGCAGCCGCTGCAGCAGCAGCAGCCCAAGTGTCTCTCCCTGCCCAGAAGGCCAGATGCCTGCTCTACAACCAGAACCAACACACTGAGGCAAGGGCTGCGGGACAGGTGAGTGTCTCGTGGGTGGGACCCAGGTACCCCGCTGCTGATGGGAATTATGAGTGGATTCCTCCCATGTAGGGAGAGCACATTGTGAGAGCTAGCCGCCCACCACGTGCGCGGGTAATGTAACGAATTCTTCCCATGTGGGAAAGTAAGTGGATTCTTCCCGAGTGGGAAGTGCGCATGGGTGAGAGCTAGCCACCTCACCCATGCGCGATTAACGTATGATAGTGTTCCTCCCGTGTAGGGAAGCTCTAATATGGCTAATTGATTATATTCCTCCCGAAATGGAAGTTCAATCCATTGCGCCTAAAGAATTACATAAATTCAATTCGCCTCGCAGAATAA
Source organism: Tachyglossus aculeatus (assembly GCF_015852505.1). Lineage (NCBI taxonomy): Eukaryota > Metazoa > Chordata > Mammalia > Monotremata > Tachyglossidae > Tachyglossus > Tachyglossus aculeatus. The sequence goes on along the minus strand of NW_024044915.1, from coordinate 2,381,205 downwards.
ATTTTATATAAAACTCAAGCTTTCCGTCCCCGGCCTCTCTCTCTCTCTCGCCTCGCCGATCACTGAACGAACCCGTCCCCGGACGACGGGTGACAGTTTATCACTCCTCACTGCTCTGGATTTGGGGATATTTATACACCACCGGGACATGCCCATAGTGAAAGCTACTGCCTGCACTCTCAGTCACACCCACCTCACAGCACTGTTGCTGTGCTTCCTGTCCCCCTTGACCTTCATTTCTGGTCCTGGCCTGGTGACCCGTGTCTTGCGACAAATAGACTTTTGAGTTGTCTTTTCTGTGGCTATTTCCTCCGTGTTGGCAAAGACCATCACCGTGGTCTTGGCCTTCAGGGCCACCATGCCAGGAAGCAGAATGATGATGATGATGATGGCATTTGTTAAGCACTTACTATGTGCCAAGCACTGTTCTAAGCGCTGGGGTAGATACAAGGTGATCAGGTTGTCCCATGTGGGGCTCACATTCTTAATCCCCATTTTACAGATGAGGTAACTGAGGCACAGAGAAGTTAAGTGACTTTCCCAAAGTCACACGGCTGATCAGCAGAATGAGGACTTGGTTGGGCCCCCAGGGCACCCAGTGTTCCATCGTCCTCATCTGCTCCCTCGTTCACGTAGGTATCCTGGCTGGGAACCTCCCCTCCTTTTCCAGACTTGGACATGGTATCTGAGCCTGGTCTCATCAGTGTCCAGTGCAATGAGGGCTCCACATTTGCCTTTGACTGCGTCCTTGGCTACATGGGGTTCCTGGTTCTCGTCAGCTTTATTGTGGTGTTCCTGGCCAGGAAACTACCCGACAGCTTCAGTGAGGCCAGGTTCTTCACGTTCAGCATGCTGGTGTTCTGAAGCGTCTGGAACCCCTTCCTGCCCACCTATCTGATTACCAAGGGCAAGGCCATGGTGGTAGCTGAGATCCTCTCCATCCTGGCTTCCAGTGCTAGGCTTCTGGGCTGTACCTTTGGGCCCAAGGTCTACATCATTCTGCTGAGGCCGGACAGGAACACCAAATGACAGCTACTGGAGCGACAGGGGAATCATGAAATGGGATAATAGAAGTTGAGGTCACCCGGGCCATTTTCAGGGGATAATGTACCCTGAGATGAGAGTTCAAATGTTGGCCACTTCCCCCAGACACGTGATGAATATACTTCACCAAAGGATGCTCTTTCATCATATGGTGATTTCCAGCATCTGCTCCCAGATCTATAATGTGCCACCCTTCCCTTCATCTCTCAACCTCCCCTTCATGGATGGTCATGACGGCCTGCGTTAAGCTGAGCCAAGAGCTAATTTCTGTCCCCAGGAGAAGGATGAAGACAGCAGCTCCCAAAGGCAGAGGGAGATCTACCCTCTTTCTGCAGGAGAATCCTCAATGAGTCGGATTGGGAACAGCAATTCTGAATCAGGCCCTACTCTGTGCCTCTGATCCTGTCCTTTCAGGCTCTGCCCTTTCCCATTTCTTTACTCAGTAACAATAAAACTGATTCTGGTTCAAATCTCCTTCCCCTACCTTTACTGAAAGCAGTGGGGAAGAAGCCATTGGAGAGCAAACCGCTCAAGATGGCAGTCAGGAAGAGAAAAAGGTAGGGGAAAGTGTTTCAATAAGGTGCAAAGGGATGGGGTGGGAGGCGTAGGTAGAGGGATGGATTTTGAGAGAAAGCAGGACATCTCCTCTTTACATACTACTGGGAAGGAAGGGAGAGTTGAAGAAGGGACAGGAACTGGATAGGAGCAGGGGAGATTCTAGGGAGATTCAGTCATTCATTCATTCAATTGTATTTATTGAGCACTTACTGTGTGCAGAGCACTGTACTAAGCGCTTGGGAAATACAAGTTGGCAACATAACTGCTGATAGTTTCAGTGTTCTCAATAAAGAAGGAAGCCAGGTCATTAGGGGCTAGGGATGTGGGAGTGAGGGAACAGGAACAACTGGTGAGGAAATTTTGAGTTTGGGTGTCAATAAAGATGGAGAAATAATTTTGCGAGGCAGAGGAGAGGGCAGAGTTAAAGCATGTAAGGATGAACTAGATCCAGGGAAAAAATCTAGGCAAATGATCCAGGCAGCATAGTGAAGTGTGGAATAGGGATAGGCAAGAGGTAGGGAGGGCAGCAATTAGGCCGGCATAGGAATTAAGGTGGAATAGGATTACCGTGGGAATCACCACAGATACCTGTGGTAGAAGTTTGGATGGAGATGAAAGGGAGGGTTTTACCGATGCTGTGAAGGTTGAGTAGTGGGATTTAGTGACTAATTGAAGATGTGCATTGAATGAGAGAGATGAGTCGAGGACAATATCAAGGTTATGGGTTAGAGAGACAGGAAAGATGGTGGTGTTGTCTACAAGTTATGGGAAAATCAGGGGAGGACAGCTTTTGAGCGGGAAGATGAAGAGTTCTGTTTTGGACGGGATACGTGTGAGGCGTTGTGGGGACATCCAAGTATAGATCAATCAATCAATCAATTAATTGCATTTATTGAGCGCTTACTATGTGCAGAGCACTGTACTAAGCGCTTGGGAAGTACGAGTGGGCAACATATAGAGATGGTCCCTACCCAACAGTGGGCTCACAGTCTAGAAGGGAGAGACAGAGAACAAAACAAAACATAGCACAAAATAAATAAATGGAATAGATATGTACGAGTAAAATAAATAAATAAATAGAGTAATAAATACATACAAACATGTAAACATATATATAGGTGCTGTGGGGAAGGGAAGGAGGTAATTCGGGGGGATGGAGAGGTGGGAGGGGAGAGGAAGGAGGGTAATCATTCTGGGAAGGCCTCCTGGAGGAGGTGAACTCTCAGTAGGGACTTGAAGGGAGTAAGAGAGCTAGCTTGGCGGATGTGGGGAGGGAGGGCATTCCAGGCCAGCAGGATGACGTGGGCCAGGGGTCGACGGCGGAACAGGCGAGAACGAGGCACACTGAGGAGATTAGCGGCAGAGGAGTGGGAGGTGCAGGCTGGGCTGTAGAAGGAGAGAAGGGAGGTGAGGTAGGATGGGGCTAGGTGATAGAGAGCCTTGAAGCCGAGGGTGAGGAGTTTCTGGCTGATGCGTAGGTTGATTGGTAGCCACTGGAAATTTTTGATGAGGGGAGTAACACGCCCAGAGCGTTTCTGGACAAAGACAATCCGGGCAGCAGCGTGAAGTATGGATTGAAGTGGGGAGGGACAAGAGGATGGGAGATCAGAGACAAGGCTGATGCAGTAGTCCAGACGGGATAGGATGAGAGCTTGAACGAGCAGGGTAGCAGTTTGGATGGAGAGGAAAGGGCGGATTTTGGCAATGTGGCGGAGCTGAGACCGGCAGATTTTGGTGACGGCTTGGATGTGAGGGGTGAACGAGAGAGTGGAATCGAGGATGACACCAAAGTTGCGGGCTTGTGAGATGGGAAGGATGGTAGTGCCGTCAACAGTGATGGGAAAGCCAGGGAGAGGGCAGGGTTTGGGAGGGAAGACAAGGAGTTCAGTGTTGGACATGTTGAGTTTTATTTGGCGGGCAGACATCCAGATGGAGATGTCCTGAAGGCAGGAGGAGATGCGCGCCTGGAGGGAGGGGGAGAGGGCAGGGGCAGAGATGTAGATTTGGGTGTCATCAGCGTAGAGACGATAGTTGGAGCCATGGGAGCAAATGAGGTCACCAAGGGAGTGAGTTTAGATCGAGAACAGAAGGGGACCAAGAACCGAACCTTGAGGAACCCCCACAGTAAGGGGATGGGAGGGGGAGTTGGAGCCTGCAAAAGAGACTGAGAATGAACAACCAGAGAGCTAAGAGGAGAACCAGGGGAGGACAGAGAGACGTTCTGAAGGCAAGTGGAAATGTTAGACTACAGAGAGGGAGAGAGATTGGTGCTGAAGATGTAATTGTGGGAATCATCTGGATAGCCATGGAAGTTGAAGGCTTGGGAGCAAATGAGATCTCCAAAGGAGTGGCTGTAGATGGAGAATAGAAGGGGACGCAGAACTGAACCTTGAAGAATGCCCACAGTTAGGGAGTGGGAGGCAGAGGAGGAGCCCATGATAGAGACTGATAAGGAGTGACCAGGGAGATAGGAGGAGAACCAGTAGAGGACAGTGTCAGTAAAGACAAGGTTGGATAATATTTCCAGGCAAAGCAGGTGCTTGACAGTGTCAAAGGTGGATGTGACATCGAGGAGGAATTAGGATGCAATAGAAGCTGTGGGATTTAGCAAGAAGGAGATCGTTTGTGGCATTTGAGAGAGTGGTTTCTTTGGTGTGAAGGGGGGAGACGCCAGATATAAGGGGTTCAAGGACAGATTTGGAGAAGAAGAACTTGAGAGAAAAGATGTAGACAACTCACTCTAGGAGTTTGGAGAGGAATGGTAGGCAGCAGATGGGGTTACAATGGGAGAGCATCGAGGGGCCAAGAGAGGGGTTTTTTTAGGATAGGAAATACATGAGCATGTTTGAAAGCAGTGGGGAAAAAGTCACTGGAAAGCTAACAATTGAAGATGCCGGTCAGAGAGGGAAGAAGGAGGAGGTAAGTGCGTTAATAATTGTGAAGTAATGGAGTTGGATGTGTAGGTGGAGGGTGTGGAATTTGAGAGAAGGCAGGCGACCTCCTCTTGTGATACTGCTGGGAGTTATGGGAGTGTTGAAGAAGGGGCAGGAGGAAGCGGGGAATGGAGAGGAGCAGGAAAGATTTTAGGAAGATCACACCTGATGGTCTAAATTTTCTCGGTGAAGAAATAGGCTAGGTCACTGGGGACAAGAGATGTGGGAGGTGGAGGTACATGGGTTTTAAAAAAAAGAAGAATGAATCAGTCAATAATTCCAACAATCCATGGTATTTGTTGAGAACTTGCGATGGGGCCTGGACTTAACCCCTGGGAGATTACAATACAATAGAATTGTTAGATCTGATCCCTGACCACAAGGGGTTTACAGTGTAGAAGGGGAGACAACCCATAAAATAAATTATACATAGTGGAGGCAACAGAGGATAAGGATATGGACTTTTTTAGATGGCATTTATGAAGCGCTTACTATGTGGCAAGCACTGTTATAAGCGCTGGGGAGGTTACAAGGTGATCAGGTTGTCCCTCAGGGGGCTCACAGTCTTCATCCCCATTTTACAAATGAGGTAGCTGAGGTCCAGAGAAGTGAAGTGACTTGCCAAAGCCACACAGCCGCTAAGTGGCAGATCGGGGATTAGAACACATTACCTCTGACTCCAAAGCTCGTGCTCTTTCCAGTGAGCCACGCTGCTTCTCCTAAAGATGTCTTCTCCTAAAGACTTAACAGCAGAGGAGCTTTGGGTGGGATGAATACCTAAGGGCTTAAGAAGTGAAGACCCAAGTGAATAGCTGATGTAGAAAGTAGGGTGAATAGGAAAGGGAAATGGGGTTGATGCTTCCTTCCTCGCTGAGAGTTCTGTGCCACTGGGAAGGGTCTCCACCTTCCCATTCTGAGACGTTGATCCCCATTGTTCCCTCCACCGTCTGCTGCCCCAGGTTTGAGTGAACTCCAGCCCACTTTGCTCTCCCTCACAACCAGCAGGTGATGACAGATGACTCTCTGGGAGTCCCACCTGGAGGAGGAAAGAGTCCAGTAGGCCATGGGACAAACATCCAATGATCCATGGGAGCACCCAGGCCTGATCTCTGATTCGGATTGGCCAGGGAATCCCTTCTGGATATCCCTGGCTGGATTTCTCTCTCCTTTGGTCCTGCCATTGTAAGAAAAGTGGGGTAGAGAACAATGTTAAGCAATAAACACATCAGCCCTGAACGAATGTCCCAGGGATCATTTCCTCTTCAACCACTCCCGGGTGTTCCTGTCAGGCTGAAGCAGGGTGACATAACACTTTGGGATGAAGATGCAGCCAAGAAGCCCGGCACTGGAGGCCAGGAAGGAGAAGATCACTGTGGTCACTGTGGCCTTCCCCTTGGTGCCCTGGTATGCTGGGAGGAAGGAGGCCCAGACGCTGCAGAACACCAGCATGCCAAACGTGATGAACTTGGTTTCATTGAAGCTGTCGGGCAGCCTCCTGGCCAGGAAAGCCACAGTGAAGCTCACCAGGGCCAGAAAGCCCAGGTAGCCCAGGACACAGTAGAAGGCAATCACGGAGCCCTCGTTACACTCTATGATCATGAGTCCGGGCTCAGAGCGTGTGTTCATCTCCCGGAATGGGGGAGCGGTGCCCAACCAGATCACACAGATGGTCACCTGGACCAGGGAGCAGGACAGGACTATAGAGATGGAGGCTCTGGGCCCCACCCACTTTCTGACTCTGCTCCCCAAGCTCGTGGCCCTGAAGGCCATAATCACGGTGACAGTTTTGGCCAAAATGGAGGAGATGGATACAGTGAACACGACGCCAAAAGCCGTTTGGTGGAGGAGGCAGGAGGCTGTGGTGGGTTGGCCGATGAAGGTCAGGGCACAGAGGAAGCAAAGTTTGAGGGAGATGAGGAGGGTGTAGCTGAGATTGCGGTTATTGGCTCGGACTATTGGGGTGTCTCGGTGCTTAATGAAGACCCCTAAAACCAGGGCTGTGAGGAGAAAGAAGGAGAGGGTCATGCAGACCAGGATCAGCCCCAACGGTTCTTTGGGGGACAAGAAAGTCACCACTTTGTGAAGGCAGCCATCTCTTGCAATGTTTGAATACTGATCTTCAGGGCACTTCACACACTGCTCCGAGTCTGAATGATAAGAATCATTCAATCAATCAATCAGTCAGTCAATCAGCACTTACTGTGTGCAGAATGCTATACTAAGTGCTTGGAGGAGTACATACAACTGCTTGGGTAGACACGTTCCTTGCCCGGAAGGAGTTCACAGTATAAAAAGGGAGACAGACTGTAATATAAATAAATTGACAAATGATATATATGCATGTAAGTGCTGTGGGGCTGAGGGTGGGATGAATATCGAGTGCCTTAAAAGAGAGAAGAAAAGAAAAAGGACCAGAGTCTCACCTCCCCCTACAGCACACATTTCGCTCCACCTAGGTCAGGGTCACAACCCAGGCTGGGATTTTTGCCTCTTCATTAAACCTGACCCGTCTGGTCCAACACTCTCTCCCAAGCACCCCTGCTCAGTGCCGAGATTGTGCTTTCCATCCCTGCAGTCACCCCAGCCCATGGGCAAGGAAGCTGCTGAGTAAAAACTCCTGGACATCCCTGTCTGCATTCAGGCATGTCCATCTCTGGCCTGCCCCTTGGGCTTTCCCATCAACTGTCTCTGGCTCCCCATGCCTTTCATCTGTCACCATCTGCCTAGTGCCCCACAGACTCTGGGTGAGTCCTGTGAGGAGCTGGGTCTCTGCACATATCTACCTGTCTGGTTGGAAATCTCTCCCTCTGGGCACCTGACACAAAAATAGCAGCAGGCAGCCACCCCTTGCTGGGCGCGTTTTCGAAATCCTGGTCCACAGCTCCTGCTGCACTGCGAATGTGGAGCCTGAGTTTTCGAGAAAGAGGATAGTGACAGTGAGAGTGGAGTTCCACAGTTCTAGACCTATCTAGGTGATCCTGGAGCCTCCAACCCAGAGGCTTCCCCACCACCTCCCATACAGGTCTGAGCCCCAACAAAGGATGAGCTACAAGTGCCCCCTTAGTCCACCACCCCCCTTTTCCTTCTCCCTGCTAAGAGTCAAGGGTTTCAGGGGGTCGGGGCACCAGATCCCACTTCTGATTCATTCATTCATTCATTCATTCAATCGTATTTATTTAGTGCTTACTGTGTGCAGAGAACTGTACTAAGGCCTTGGTAAGTACAAGTTGGCAACATATAGAGATGGTTCCTACCCAACAACGGGCTCACAGTCTAGAAGGGGGGGACAGACAAGAAAACAAAACATATGGACAGGTGTCAAGTCATCAGAACAAATAGAATTAAAGCTAAATGCACATCATTAACAAAATAAATGGAATAGTAAATTTGGACAAGTACAATAAATAGAGTAATAAATCTGTACAAACATATATACATGTGTTGTGTGCAGGGGAAGGAGGTAGGGTGGGAGGGATGGGAAGGAGGAGAGGAAAAAGGAGGATCAGTCTGGGAAGGCTTCTTGGAGGAGGTGAGCTCTCAGTGGAGCTTTGAAGGGAGAAAGAGAGCTAGTTTGGCGGATGTGTGGAGGGAGGGCATTGCAGACCAGGGGGAGGACGTGGGCAGGGGGTCGACGGCTGAACAAATGAGAACGAGGTACAGTGAGGAGGTTAGCGGCAGAGGAGTGGAGTGTGCAGGCTGGACTGTGGAAGGAGAAAAGGGACGTGAAGTAGGAGGGGCGAGGTGATGGGGAGCCTTGAAGCCGAGAGTGAGGAGTTTTGCTTGATGCGTAGGTTGACAGGAAGCCACTGGAGATTTTTGAGGAGGGGAGTAACATGCCCAGAGCGTTTCTGCACAAAGATGATCCGGGCAGCAGCATGAAGTATAGACGAAAGTGGGGATAGACAGGAGGATGGGAGATCACAGAGGAGGCTGATGCAGTAAACCAGTCGGGATAAGATGAGAGATTGAACCAGCAAGGTAGCGATTTGGATGGAGAGGAAAGGGCGGATCTTGGCGATGTTGCAGAGGTGAGACCGGCGGGTTTTGGTGACAGACTGGATGTGAGGGGTGAACGAGACAGCAGAGTCGAGGATAACACCAAAAGTTTGGGCTTGTGAGACGGGAAGGTTGGTAGTGCCATCTACAGTGACAGGAAACTCAGGGAGAGGGCAGGGTTTGGGAGAGAAGATAAGGAGTTCAGTCTTAGACATATTGAGTTTTAGATGGCGGGCAGACATCTAGATGGAGATCTCCTGAACACAGGAGGAGACACGAGCCTGAAGGGAGAGAGAGAGAGCAGGGGCAGAGATGTAGATTTTTGTGTCATCAGCATAGAGATGATAGTTGAAGCCGTGGGACAGAATGAGTTCACCAAGGGAGTGAGTGTAGACAGAGAACAGAAGAGGACCAAGATCTGACCCTTGAGGAACCCCTACAGTAAAGGGATACGAGCGGGAGGAGGAGCCCGCAAATGAGACTGAGAATGAATGGCCGGTGAGATAAGAGGAGAACTAGGAGAGGACGGAGTCTGTGAAGCCAAGGTTGGCTAGCGTGTTGAGGAGAAGGGTGTTGTCCACAGTGTCGAAGGCAGCTGAGAGGTCAAGGAGGATTAGGATAGAGTAGGAGCCATTGGATTTGGCAACAAGGAGGTCATTGGTGACCTTTAAGAGGGCAGTTTTAGTGGAGTGTAGCTGGCAGAAGCCAGATTGGCGGAGGTCAAGGAGAGAGTTGGCGTTGAGGATTTCGAGGCAGTGGTGTAGACGACTCGTTCTAGGAGTTTCGAAAGGAATGGTAGGAGGGAGATAAGGCGATAACTAGAAGGGGATGCTGGGTCAAAAGACAGTTTTTTTTAGGATCGGTGAGACGTGGGCATGTTTGAAGGCAGAGGGGAAGGAACCAGTGTAGAGTGAGTGGTTGAAGATTTAAGTTAAGGAGGGGAGGAGGGAAGGGGCGAAAAATTTCATAAGATGAGAGGGAATGGGGTCTGAAACACAGGTGGATGGAGTAGCATTTGAGAAGAGGGAGGAGATCTTATCTGAAGATACTGCTGGGAAGGATGGGAGAGTAGTGGAGAGGGTAGAGAGCAGGGTGTTGGAGAATGGGGAGGGGTGACTTTGTGGAGCTCAGACCCGAAGGAGTTAACTTTAATAATGAAATAGGAGCCCAGATCGCTGGGGGTGAGGGATGGAGGAGCGGAAAGAACAGGGGGCCTGAGAAGGGAGTTGTACAGAATGGAACAACCCCTACTGAGCTAGGCCTAAGAGATGGCCGAGCAGAGCCACTTGTAACTTGTAACCGAGCCCTGCTCCCACCATGATCTATCCACAGCAGGATGCAGGGATTTAAACTGCAGCCAAGCTCCATCAGCATCCCCCTGGCTGGACTGTGTCACTGCATCTCCAGGACCCACTCGCACTGAGGGCTGGGAGCAGTCTTGGCATTAGGCTGGCATCACATGGCATCACATGACAGGTAGAGGAGGAAGCACACAACCTTGGCTCATAATTCAACCCCTTCACCTAGGGATTGGGAGAATTGATAGGATCCCCTAGTCATCCCTGCTTCGGTCCTCGATTTAGTGGTTAATTGCCCCAGATGTGTCTGTCTGCAGTTCATTCATTCATTCAATCATATTTATTGAGCACTTAATGTGTGCAGAACACTGTACTAAGCGCTTGGGAAGTACAAGTCAGCAACATATAGAGACGGTCCTTACCCAACAGCGGGCTCACAGTCTAGAAGGTGGAGACAGACAACAAACCAAAACATGTAGACAAGTGTCAAAACCGTCAGAATAAATAGAATTATAGCTTTACGCACATCAGTAACAACAAAATGAATAGAGTATTAAATATGCGCAAGTAAAATAGAGTCATATATCTGTACAAATATATACAAGTGCTGTGGGGAGGGGAAGGAGGTGGGCGGGGAGGATGGGGAGGAGGAGAGGAAAAGGGGGGCTTATTCTGGGAAGGCCTCCTGGAGGAGGTGAGCTCTCAGTAAGGCTTTGAAGGGAGGAAGAGAGCTAGTTTGGCTGATGCGTGGAGGAAGGGCATTCCAGGACAGGGGAAGGACGTTGGCCGGGGGTCGATGGTGGGACAGGCGAGAAACGAGGCACAGTGAAGAGGTTAGCGGCAGAGGAGCGGAGGGTGCGGGCTGGGCTGTAGAAGGAGAGAAGGGAGGTGAGGTAGAAGGGGGCGAGGTGATGGAGAGACTTGAAGCCGAGAGTGAGGAGCTTTTGCTTGATTCGTCGGTTGATAGGCAACCACTGGAGATTTTTGAGGAGGGGAGGAATATGCCCAGAGCGTTTCTGCACAGAGATATTCTGGGCAGCAGAGTGAAGCATAGACTGAAGCGGGGAGAGACAGGAGGATGGGAGGTCAGAGAGAAGGCTGATGCAGTAATCCAGTCGGGATAGGATGGGAGATTGAACCAGCAAGGTAGCAATGTGAATGGAGAGGAAAGGTCAGATCTTGGAGACGTTGTGGAGGTGAGAATGACAGGTTTGGGTGACGGATTGGATGTGTAGGGTGAATGAGAGAGTGGAGTCGAGGATGACAGCAAGGTTGCGGGCTTGTGAGATGGGAAGGATGGTAGTGCCGTCTCCAGTGACGGGAAAGTCAGGGAGAGGGCAGGGTTTGGGAGGGAAGATAAGGAGTTCAGTCTTGGACATACTGAGATTTAGATGGCGGGCAGACCTCGCCCCCTCCTACCTCACCTCCCTTCTCTCCTTCTACAGCCCAGCCCACACCCTCCGTTCCTCCTCCCCTAATCTCTTCACCGTACCTCGTTCTCGCCTGTCCCGCCATCGACCCCCGGCCCACGTCATCCCCCGGGCCTGGAATGCCCTCCCTCTGCCCATCCACCAAGCTAGCTCTCTTCCTCCCTTCAAGGCCCTGCTGAGAGCTCACCTCCTCCAGGAGGCCTTCCCAGACTGAGCCCCTTCCTTCCTCTCCCCCTCGTCCCCCTCTCCATCCCCCCATCTTACCTCCTTCCCTTCCCCACAGCACCTGTATATATGTATATATGTTTGTACATATTTATTACTCTATTCATTTATTTATTTTACTTGTACATATCTATTCTATTTATTTTATTTTGTTAGTATGTTTGGTTTTGTTCTCTGTCTCCCCCTTTTAGACTGTGAGTCCACTGTTGGGTAGGGACTGTCTCTATATGTTGCCAATTTGTACTTCCCAAGCGCTTAATGCAGTGCTCTGCACATAGTAAGCCCTCAATAAATACGATTGATGATGATGATGATATGGAGATGTCCTGAAAGCAGAAGGAGGAACGAGCCTGAAGGGAGGAAGAAAGAGCAGGGGCAGAGATGTAGATTTGGGTGTCATCAGCGTAGAGTTGATAGTTGAAGCCATGGGAGTGAATGAGTTCACCAAGGGAGTGAGTGTAGATAAAAAACAGAAGAGGACATAGAACTAACCCTGGGGAACCCCTACAGTACGGGGATGGGAGGGGGAGTAGGAGCCCACAAAGGAGACTGAGAATGAACAGCCGAAGAGATAGGAAGAGACCTAGGAGAGGACGGAGTCTGTGAAGCCAAGGTTGGATAGTGTGTTGAGGAGAAGGGGGTGGTCCACAGTGTCGAAGGCAGCTGAGAGGTCGAGGAGGATTAGGACAGAATAGGTGCCATTGTATTTGGCAAGAAGGAGGTCATTGGTGACCTCTAGGAGGGCAGTTTCGGTGGAGTGTAGGGTATGGAAGCCAGATTGGATGCGGTCTAGGAGAGAGTTGGAGTTGAGTTCCCTCTACCCCTCATAGTGTCAGATCATGCACCCCTTGAGGACCAAGCTCAGTGTCTCATTGACATGTCAGTACTTTTTCTCAGCACTGGGTATTCTTTCATTCATTTAATAGTATTTATTGAGCACTTACTGTGTGTAGAACTGTAAACTGAGCACTTGGAAACATACAATATGACAATGAACAGACACATTCCCTGACCACAGCGAGCTTACAGTCTACAGTCTAGTTCCAGTGCTGCGCACCCAGTAAGTGCTCCATCAATACAATCACGACTACAAGCCTGGGACTACCACTTCAGGACATCCGGGCATTCTCATTGGCTGCTTACCTGAGAGGCTTCCCCAGGCCACACGATCATTGTCTCATTGATGATGACGTCTTGGTCGGGGGGTGCCTGGGGGTCCACCTCCCCGACTTTCACCAACTCACCATTTCCATTGGGAAAAATCACAAAGTTCAGAAGGTCAAATTTTGCAGCAGATCTGCGGTTCTCGTCCAGAATCACCAGTTCCCCAGCAGGGTTGTCAAACTGACCCTTTCTCGGAAACTCATGGAGCTGAAAATGAATAAAAGGAAATTCTAGAGATTCCTGACCCCACGGGAGTTGAGATCAGCTGCAGTGGGGTTTTGGGGGATCAGTTTGTTTGTTTACATCACAATTCGAACCCATGACATTCTGACTCCCAGGCCCATGCTCTATCCACTGCTCCATGCTGCTTCTCCAAGTGGCTTACCTTCCATGGGCCATTCAATACCCTTCTTCCTCCCCGTTGAACTGTGGGCTCCATTTGGGACAAGGCCTGCGTCTGACTTGATTATCCCTTATCTATCCCAGTTTTTAATACAGTGCTCACACTTAGAAAACATTTAGCAAATACCATCACCAATATTATTATTATTATTATCATGACTTCCCAGGAAAACTGCTACAGGGAGGCAACAGGGGAGACCTGGAGTCTGGGAGCAATCGTCCCACTGGGAGGGGATTTCTTCTTCCCCACCTTTGGTGCTGCTGATTGCTCTGCTTCTCCAGATCCCCCACCCTCCCCCCGCCCTCAATCACTCAGCCCAGGAATCGGGGAAATCTCTCTCTCTCTGTGTCTCCCTCTGTCTCTCTGTCTCTCTCTCTTTCACTGTCTCTCTCGTCTGTGCCTCTCTCTCTGTCTCTCTCTGTCTCTCTCTGTCTCTCTCTGTCTCTCTCTCTCTCTCTCTCTCTCGCTTGCTCTCGCTCGCTCTCTCTTTCTCTCTTTCTATTTCCCAGCATGAAATGGAGGGCATGGAAGGGAACCCAGGTACGACAGTCCTCCTTATGGGAATATTTTCCATCTCACCCATACATAAGAAAGGAGGAGGGAAGGGAGGTATATGTCTACCTCACAGTGAGGGGAAGCCTCACATTAGGTCCAGCGACACTGCCGATCTCTTTCATTCAGCAGTTAGTTTGTGACAATAAGTAATGGAGAACTGTGCACATTAGAGAAGAGGGCAGATGGTGATGATCACAATGATGAGGATGGTGACCCATGAAGCTGCATTCTGTGACCACCTCCCAAGCCTCGCTATCCCCAGTGGGATAGTGTTGGTTATTCCAATTGATATAAGTTGTCCTTCAGGTTTGAAGAAGGCAGCACTGATGGTCCGATCTTGGGAGCACAGTGCCATCCAAAAATGCTGTCCCTTGTCATGTTGTTAAGTTTACTGCTTGCAGTGTCTAGCACTGTGTTCTCTTCTCCCTGCAATCGATGAACCACTTCCTAAATAAGTATTGGGATCAATAATATTTGTAATTTGCCAATTCTTCATTATGGGCAGGGAACATGTCTACCACCTCTGTTGTACGGTACACACCCAAGCCCTTAATACAGTGCATGGCACAGAATAAGTGCTCAATAACTACCACTGAAGGATTGATTGCTTTACATCTTCCTTTTTTGCCAGAATGTGTGAGGCTCCGGCACCTGATACACAAATGACTATGATTAAAACAAATCAATTTTCATTGGTCTAACTTCAGATACAGTTTAACCAGATGCCCAGGAAGGACCTCTTGCATTGGTGCAGTGTTCCTCCTCTCCCTTGCCTGCAATTGTATTTCAGTGAATTAATTTCTAGGACTCGGTCTCTGAACCGAGTCCAGGATATGCCAGACTATAACGGATAAGCCTTCTCCGAAGGTGTAAGTATCGACCAGGCCCTCCATTCCTGCACTTCAGCAGGGCCTTCCTTTTGTGACCGTTAGACTAAATGCTCTTTGCGAACAAGAAATCTGTCTACCAACTTTGTTGTAATGTACTCTCCTGAATGGTCAGGACTACTGTCTGAACACAGTAAGCTCTCAATACACACCAATGATTAACTGACTGATTTTGCAGCCCCCTGGTCCAGCGGGGGAACATTACCTACCACAGACAAGAAACCAGACAATCCTTGTTTCCCCGAGATTCCAGGTCTGAGCAGGACAGGAGCAACTCCTGGAGCCCCTGCATGACAGCATACATGGCATTGTACACACTGTAACTCAGGGCAGACATCGTCAGGGAAAAACGGTGCACAGGCAGCAACTCCAAGGAAGCATTTTCGGAGCATTTTCTTTCACCCAGTTTAGGAAATGAAAAGGAACAGTCAAAGGCAGACTCCCAGAACTCCTTCAAGACAATGATTTCTGGGTATTTCTCTGGTCTAACTGTCCGTAAAAAATCCCTGAAATGGGGAACTTCTTTAACAAGGTTTGCCATAGTGAAGGTTCCATGAAAGTTGTAGTTTGTTACTTTCTTAATGTTCAAAGTAAAGTCGCAGTGAAAGGTGGTGATCAAAACCATCATGGATAGTCCAAATCCCTCTATAGCAGTTCTCAGAAGGCTTAGGGGCTCTGCATCCCCATAGACAGCCATCACTGTGGCTGATGTAGCCGTGACTCTGTAGTAGACTTTCCAGGCTAAATAAATGTGGAAGTTTTCACTGGGGATCTTTATGGTAAAAGCTGCACAGACACCATTCCTGACCATCTCCCCGGTCACATCCGAGAGGAATCTCTCTCCTATCATATCATCTGACACCACCAGCCCGACCCAGGTCCAGCCAAAATGTACCATTAACTGGACCATCCCCGGAGGCAGAGAGGAGATCCTGGGGGCCACCTGATAGAGAGATGGAAATTGGATCTTGTCGATCAGGACCGGATCGAATGGGCCATAGGTGATCTGGGTAGAGAACAAAAGAGCTGATTGGGATGGGTGAGGATATTGGTAAATCCATCAAAAGAGTTTACTTAGCTCCTTCTTTGGGAAGAGCAATTATCTTCCCAGAAGGAGCTAAGTAAGCTCTTAGCTTTCCCAGACTGAGCCCCCTTTTTCTCTCCTCCTCCCCATCTTCCATGCTCTATCTCCTTCCCCTCCCCACAGCATTTGAATATATTTGTACAGATTTATTACTCTATTTATTTTACTTCTACCTGTTTACTATTCTATTGATTTCGTTAATGATGTTCATATAGCTTTGACACCTGTCTACATGTTTTGTTTTGTTGTCTGTCTCCCCCATCTAGACTGTGAGCCCGTTGTTGAGTAGGGACCGTCTCTATATTTTGCGACTTGTACTACCCAAGCACTTAGTACAGTGCTGTGCACACAGTAAGTGCTCAATAAATAAAATTGAATCAGTGATCTTATCATTTAGGAAATGATAAAAAAGGCTAAAAACACAATTCCTATCTTCAAAGAGATTTTCATCAATCGGTCAAATTTATTGAGCAATTACTGCATGAAGAGCACTGTACTCAGTTCCTGAAAGAGTACAATAAAACAGGGCTGGCAAGCACGTTCCTTACCCACAGTGGGCTAACAGACTAGATCAAGAGATGGATGTTAAAATATATTATGGATATATACATCAGTGTTTTGGGGATTAGGAGTGGGGTGAACCTAAGGTGCAGTGCCAACCAGAAAGACAAGGGAGTAGGGGAAATGAGGGTCTGATCAGGGAAGTTTTCTTCGAAGAGACTTGACATTAGCAAGGTTATGTGGACAAGGAAAGTGATCATCTATCGGATAGGAAGGAGGAGAGAGGTATGGGCCAGAGGCAGGACAGAGGCAAGAGGTCAACAGTAAAATAGATGAGATCAATGAACAGCGATTAGGTTGGCATTAGAGGATGGACGGTATGGTCTCGGTTGTAGTAGGAACTCAGCAAGGAAGTAGAAGCAGTAGGTGCAGGCAATTCACTTATGGAGTTTGTAAAGGAATGTTAGGAGAAGATTGAGCTATAACCAGAGGGAGATGAAGGGTCAAGGAGGGTTATTTTCAGGAGAGGGAATATATGAGCATGTTTGCGAGCTGTGGGGAAGAAGCCATTGGATAATGAACAGGTGAAGGTGGTGGTCAACAAGGAAAAAAAGGAGAGGTCATGTGCTGCAATAAGATCCAAAGAAAAAGGGTCGTAAGAACAGGTAGAAGGGGTAGATTTTGAGAGGAAGCAGGCGATCTCCTCTTGGGACACTTCAGGGAAAGATGAGAGGTTCAAATAAGGAGTGGGAGAGAGAGGGACTGGACAAGAACAGGGAGGATTTTAGGGCGATCACACTTGATTATTTCAATTTTATTCACAAAGTACATAGCAGGAGAGGGACTAAATATCGTTGGGATTTGAGGAGGGACTTAAATGTCTGAAACATCTGGCAAAGACAATGGGCATAGGGGTCAATAAGCATGGAGCAGGATTGTTGTCTGGTAGGGGAAAGGGCAAGATAAAGCAGGAAAAGATGCATTTGACATGAACTAGGTCGGCCTGATATCTGGATTTCTGCCAGCACCGTTCCATGGCATGTCCACGGGAGCAAAGGAAGAGTGCTATGGAGATAATCCAGTGCTTTGGGTTAGTGGTAAGATAATGGTGAAGGGATCGAGGAGCAAGTGAGTTGAGACCAGTAGAGAGGAGGTGTTGAGGGTGTCAATTTGTGCATCAGTATAGGTAGTTTGGGTATGGAGACCAGGTGGGACACGATGACTTGAGACTATTGGTGTGGATTAGTAGATTGACCGTCTCTATGGGGGAACACCTCAGATGACCAAGTTGGGTTGGGAGGATAGAAGTCAGATGAGGAGCTTTCAGTTGAATACATTACGGTCTAGTGGAAAGAGCACGAGGCGGGAAGACAGAATCCCTGGGTTCTAATGCCAGCCCAAGTCTCGTTGGCACATCACTTCACTTCTCTGGGCCTTGGTTCTCACTGGGGATTCAAAAAACATATTCTCCCTACTACTAATACTACGAGCCCCATGTGGGACCTAATCATCACTAACATCTGCAGCATTTAGTACAAGGTTTGGCCTATAGTAAGCACCTAAAAATATTACAATTATTAGTAATTTTCATTATAAAGAAATTTCAGAGTTGTTGAGGGTAAAGTTAGTGAGGGTCAATAGCGTGGATGAGGTCGAGTGTGTCCAAGCTGCTGTGTGGGTAAGATGGGATGGAGCAGGAGGTCAAGGCATGAAGGTGTGAGAGGAAACGGTCAGCAGAAGGGTTATCGGGAACGTCCATATGGATATTGAAATCCCCAAGGATGAAGGAAAGCTTTCTCATGATGGAACAGGCTTTTAATAGACTGCATTTGGCTAACAGGAGACAGCAAAGCAAAATTATCTACAGATAAGCAGATCGATGAGGAGACTGATATAAGAGCGTTCCTAGAATATCTCATGCCTGGAATGATGGTCTTGGTAACAGGGATAAGAGTGGTGTTATCAGTCCTGCTAGGAAACGTAGGCAGAGGAATGGATACAAGAGGGAAAATGAAGAGTTCAGTTTCATTCTTATGAAACTGAGGCTTCAGAGAGACATCCCTGTGCAGATCCCTGGAAGTCAAGTGGAAATGTTAGATTGACAGAGGATGTGGGAACTTAATACTATAAGACTGACTGGAGAGTTACTGCTTGGCCTGGGTAGCCGAAGCCATGGGAGTGGAGAAGCTCTCCAAAAGTAGTGAGTGCAAAGTGAGAAGAAAAGGGGAGAAAGAACAGAGTTTTCACTCTGCTTCCCGCATTATCTTTGTACAGAAATGCTCTGGGCATGTCACTCTCCTACTCAAAAATCTCTAGTAGTTGCCTGTCAATCTACGAAGCAAGCAAAAACTCCTCACTCTCGGCATCAAGGCTCTCCATCACCTCGCCCCCTCCTACCTCACCTCCCTTCTCTCCTTCTACAGCCCAGCCCGCACCCTCTGCTCCTCTGAACCTAAGATCCTCACTGTGCCTCGTTCTTCCCTGTCCCACCGTCGACCCCCAGCCCACATCTTTCCACTGGTCTGGAATACCTTCCCTCCACATATCCACCAACCTAGCTCTCTTCCTCCCTTCAAAGCCCTACTGAGAGTTCACCTCCTCCAAGTGGTCTTCCCAGGGTAAGGACCCTTTTTCCTCTCCTCTTCGCCATCCTCCCCCTCTGCCCTACCTCCTTCCCCTCCCCACAGAACTTGTATATATTTGTACAGATTTATTACTCTATTTGTATTACTTATACATATTTACTATTCTATTTATTTTGTTAATGATTTTTACACCTGTCTGCATGTTTTGTTTTGTTGTCTGTCTCCCCCTTCTAGATTGTGAGCCCACTGTTGTGTAGGGACCGTCTCTATATGTTGCTGACCCGTACTTCCCAAGCCCTTAGTACAGTGCTCTGCACACAGTAAGCGCTCAATAAATACGATTGAAAGAATGAATGAATTAATGAATGATACCCACATGTGTATCCCCTGTCCCTGGCTCCTGTATGCTCTGCTGACTCCATGCCCCACACATATCTTTCCTTTTAACGTTTCTTCTTAACCCTCGCAAAGGGAAAATTGCAGATAGGGAGTGCACTAGGAGCCAGAAAAAAACAACAATGGAAATGAGTGCGACGGCAATTCACTTGAACGTTTACATAATCTGGATAAATGAACGCTCAGGACCTGGCTTGTCGTTGAAGCACACACAGTGCTAGGTTGTGTCTGAAAAACTGCTCCTTCCTAGGAACATCCCTTCTCAACAGGCAGTGTGGGATTGAAAGAAGTGAAGGGAAGCTCTTTTCCACAAGACATGTCTCCAATCTGGTCATCCCTTATCTACATAGGGATGCCACCAGACTAGTTGAATGGTCTCCTACCTGTGGGAGCTTGTAGAGTCCCAGGGTGTTTGCCATGCTAATGGACAGGGCAGATGTAGCTCCTCCGATGACAGCCACGTACTTTTCCTGTCTTTCACAGCTGTAGTTATAGATGGTCTATCGTCCTCCCGACAGCCACATCAAGGCACCCTCTATGGCTCTATCAGCATGGTGGTAGTTTTCGTGGATGTGGAACCCCAGGGACACATTGGATAAAAGGCCAGGATCCTTGTTGATCTCCTCCACAGCAAACAGCAGGGCCAGGGATTGCTGGAAATCTTTGTAAACCCAACTGAAATGAGGCAGAAGTGTTCATCTCCAGGGTCCACCCTGAACCTCCACCCTGCATTCCAGGGGACATTTCTACCAAGCAAAAAGATAGGGTAAAATGTTCAGTGGCAGCAAGCATCACCCGGACCAGGGTCCTGAATCACCTGTATCAGCCACCCTGCATCCCCTTGTGCATCACCCGCCCCAAGTCTTCCCTGGCCCTAAGCCACAGCTCTGATGGATACGAGGTGAGGGAGGGGATGGGAGGAGTGGAGGGAAATGTTTCTCCTTCAAACACGTGATGATAATCTGAGGGACAAGAACTGAAGGGAGAGAAGGAAGGACAAAGAGTCCAGTCTGTGTGGTGATGATGACGGTTAAGAATGTAGAGTTTGATCTCTCAGGAAGGAGGTCAGAAACTCAGTGTTGGATACAGTTACTACCCAATCATCAATCACCATAGAAATGGAGGAAATGAAAGAATCATTGGTCCCCGAGCTTGGGTGTAAGAAGACTTGGGTTCTTCCAGCTCTGCCAAATGACTGCTGTCTGATTTTTGGAATGGTCACTTAACTTCTCTGTGCCTCAGTTACCTCATCTGTTAAATGGGGATTAAAACCTCATCCCTCATACTTAGACTGTGAGCCACATGGGAGATAGGGACTGTGTCCAACTAGTGTTTAGAACAGTCTTTGGAACATATTAAATGCTTAGTAAGTACCACACTTAAACTAAATTAATTAAATATGACCACTAAGACCAAACAAAACCACGTACCGGGGAATATAGTTCCTCCTGTTGCTATTATTGATGAACTCTCCGCTCTGAAAAACAGTCATGGTCTGCAGAGATAACATCCCTGCAATGATCAGGTCCCCATCCCTGTAGTAGGTGGCTGGATACTGTCTGACCAGACAGCAGGGAGTCTTCTCTTCCCCCCTGGTGGATTGGGGAAGCTGGAGGAGCAGAAACAGGGTAGGCAGAGAGGGTATCGAGGTGAGGTGAGCCTAGGACCAGCTGTGAGGGACAATCAGAGTCTGGAGTCTGACTCTTTTCCTCTAGCTCAAGGATCGGGACTCCAGTCTCCACCCCCACCACAGGGAATATGTCAGTAAGATGTGGGAGATGCTGCATCCAGGAGAAACAGAAACAAGGGAAAAGGGGATGCTTATGAAGATTGGCCTGAACTTTTTAGAATGACAGTTCCAATCTATTGTCGTGGTTTGCCTGTAGTTGGGAATGGGAGGAAGCCATTCTGGGACAAGAGAAATCAGCCATGCAGGGGCCCTGGGGATTATCCTTGCCCGAAGCACTGCACCTGCATCCCTGAAACTTTCTCAAAAAGATCAGAGGAAAAAACAGTTAGGAATTGCCCTCCCTCCTGGGTCCCCAGGGAGTTTGAGAGGGCAGATAGGGCTGGGGGCTTGGGGATGATTCTGGAACTAGAGGAGCCTCCCAGAGTTCTGTTATGCACCCACCACAACAATGCCAGTCCCTGCAGGGACTCTCCAGTTGGCAGCCTTCACATCGGGCAGGTGTCTGAGAGTGGTAAGGACAGAAAAAAGTACTGACGAAGCTGGCCACAGGCCTCACACACTACTGCCGCAGTAACCACAGCAGAGGACCCTGTGAATCCGGCCCATCCCCACAGTCTAAGATACGTCCAAGGATCAGATGCTCCACCTTCCAACAGGACAGGATTCAGAAGGACCTGGGTGGCTCTGACACTTGTCCACTGTGTGAACTTGGGCAAGTCACTTAGATTCTCTGAGCCTCAGGTGCCTCAATCTGTAAAATGGGGAACAAGACTGTGTGCCTTATGTGGGACAGGGACTTTGTCCAACCTGGTTAGCTTACATCTAAGTCAGCGCTTGGAACAGTGCCTGGCACATATTACACACTTAATAAATACCAAAAAAAATATATTGAATGCTTCTATGGGTGGCAAAAGCCCTGGTTTGAATAATCAGTTCTGAGTCCTTGGTAATGAACAGATTGAAAATGAAACTAATAATACTAATACTTATGGTGCTTCTTAAGCGCTAACTACGTGCCAAGCACTGTTCTGTGTGCTGAGATAAATACAAGATATTCAGGTTTGACACAGTCCCTGTCCCACATAGGGCTCACATTGTTAATCCCCATTCTACATATGAGGTAACTGAGGCCCAGTGAAATGAAGTCACTTGCCCAACGTCACTCAGCAGACATGTGGCAGCGACAGAAGTCAAAACCATGCCCTTCTGACTCCCAGGCCCATGGTCTATCCAGTAAGCCACGTTGCTTCTCCAGCTGCCCGAAAACAAATCGGGCAGCACCCCTCCAAGGATCCCACAAACACCACAAACTAGGGGGCAGGAAAAAGTCACCTGATTTCTCCACGACGTGATCCAGAGGCTGCCAGACTGGTTGGAGTCCTGGCTAGGCATATCCGAGAGGCTTGGGGACACTGATGTCTCTTGAGCTCCTTCTCTCCCCTCCGAATTTAGATTTCCGTTTTCCACCAGTCTGTGGGATCCCTTTCAGGGCTCCAGGTTTGCGAGGCTGGAAAGAAGAAAGGGACTGTGAGCCCACTGTTGGGTAGGGACTGTCTCTATGTGATGCCAATTTGTACTTCCCAAGCGCTTAGTACAGTGCTCTGCACATAGTAAGCGCTCAATAAATACGATTGATTGATTGATTGATTGATTGATTGAGGGAAAGAGAGAGAGAGCGAGAGAGAAAGAGAGAGAGAGCGAGAGAGAGAGAGAGAGACAGACAGACAGAGGGGGAGAGAGAGACAGACAGAGGGACAGAGAGAGAGAGAGAGAGAGAGAGAGAGAGAGAGAGAGAGAGAGAGAGAGAGAGAGAGAGAGAGAGAGAGAGAGACTTCCCCGATTCCTGGGCTGGGTGACTAAGACAGATCAAATTCTATTTCCTCATCCATTACCCACTGAGGGAATTTACAGAAGCACCATGAAGTAGTGGATATACCACGGGCTGGGAGTCAGAAGACTGGTTTTTAATCCCAGCTTCGCTATTTATCTGCTATATGGCCTTGGACAATTTGCTTAACTTCTCTATGCCTCCACTTCCTCATTGATAAAATAGACATCAAATCCTATTCCCCCCTTCTTAGAAGGTGAGCCCTCAAAGGGGCAGGGAGTGTGTGCACTCTGGGTATCTTGTTTCTACTCCAACATTTAGTACAATGCAAGACACAAAGCAAAAGCTTAACAAATACCACAAAAAACCCTCCCCACAATCTTGGCTAAGTTGGCAAGATTATTTCTGGGATCTGTTACTCTCCCCTCCTGAAAGGGCTCTGTCTAAGTCTTTCACTTGGCTGTTGTGCCTGTGGTCCTCCGTCTCAATGTGCCTGGTCACAGAGGGTTCATAAATGGAGCCGCAGCTCAATAAATTGCCCCACTGTGCTCCACCCACCCGCTCTCCCCTCCGGCCTCAGCATCACAGGAAGAGTCCTGTAGTTGGCTGGGAGAATCATGGACTCGGCCACCTCCTGAGAGCAGAACTTCCTTAAGGAGAACACATCAGAGCTGAGAGGTTCTGAAACTCCCGGGAGCCAGGAGTTTGTATACAGAAGATGTGTTGGAGTTATGTGGTACTCTAGGTAGTAACTCCAGGTTGGAATAGGCTTTAAAACCCCAGAACCTTTTCAATGTATGGGAAAATGTTAACAATTATCCACAATCCTCATGATGGAGAAATGGCAGTAGTTCAGGCAGTTGTGGGATAAGATGAGTAGAAGCAGGCAGTGGGAATGGGAACTGTGTGTTTTCTGATAACAGATCATTAATTTCCTGATTAATTTTTTTGGAATATTTAATTAATAGTATTTATTGAGCTGTTACCATTATGCAGGACAGTGTATTAAGGGTTTAGGAGAGAACAATATAAGAACATAACACAGTAGGTAGACATGTTTCCATCCCCCAAAAGCTAACATTTTAGAGAGTGAGACAGGCATTAATATAAATAAGAAAATTACTACTATGTACATAAATGCTGTGGAGCTTAGGAGAGGATAATAAATGGAGTAAATCCAAGGGCATTGCAAGGGCAATGCAAAAAGAAGTGGAAAAAGAAGAAATGGGAGCTTAGTCAGGAAAGGCTCCTTGGAGGAGATGTCCCTTCAGTAAGGCTTTGAAAGTTGGGAGAGTAATTGTCCATTAGATTTGATGAGGGTAGGGGTTTCAGGTCAGGAACAGGACACGGATGAGTTGTTTGTCGCATGGTAGACAGAACTGAGGTACATTGCGTAGACTGGCAATGAAGTCAGTATGTTGGCATTAAAGGGGTTAAGTGTCCAGGTTGGCTTGTAGAAGGAGAGCAGCACGATGAAATAGCAGATGAGAAGATGAGGTAGGAGGGGGCAACTTGATTGAGTGCTTTAAAGCCGATGGTAAGGAGTTTCTGTTTGATGCGGGGGTAAAAGTACAACTACTGGAGGTTCTTGAGGAATGGAGAAACATGGACTGAACATTTTTTTGCAGAAAAATGACCCTAGCAGCAATGCAAAGTATGGACTGGAATGTGGAGAGAAAGGAGACTGGGAGGTCAGCAAGGAAACTGATAAAGTAATCAAGGCAGAATAGGATTACTGTGGTAGCAGTTTGGAGAGGAAAGATCAGAATTTAGAGATGTAGTGAAGGTTGAACCATCAGCACTTAATGACTGATTAAATTTGGGGATAGAATGAGAGAGAGGAGTCCAGGAAAATGTCAGGGATAGGGGTTTGTGAGATAGGAGGGATTTTGGTTCTATCTGCAGTGATGGAAAAGTCATGGGGAGATCAGGGTTTGCAGGAAACGACTAGAAGTTCTGTTTTCAACATGTTAAGTTTGAGGTAATGGCAGGGCATCCAAGTACAGATGTCCTCCCTGTAGGCAGAAGGAAATGCGATTCTGTCGAGAGGAAGAGCTGGAGATATAGATTGTGGATTCGTCTGTTAGTTGAAATCATGAGAAAGAATGAGTTCTCCAAGGGAGTAGATATAGATGTAGAAAAGAAGGGGACACAGAACTGAACCTTGAGGGACATCCACATATATAAGGTGGGAGGCAGAGGTGGAGCCCATGAAAGAGACTGAGAATCCGTGGCCATGTAAATAGGAGGAGAACCAGTAGAAGATTGTCACTTTCCACTTAGTGCTTGTCTTGAGTGCCTTAGAGTAGGGGAAGGTGAATATCCAGAGGCGGGCTCATGACAATCCCCAAATGTACATCTCAATCCCTGATATTTCTCCCTCTCTGCTGTCTCGCATTTCCTTCTGCCTTCAAGACATCTCTTCTTGGTTATCTTCCTTTCACCTCAAGCCTAACATGTCCAAAACAGAACTTCTTATCTTCCCACCCAAACCCTGTCCTTCCCCTGACCTTCCCATCATCGAAGACCACAGCACCATCTTGCTTGTCTCACCAGCCCATACCCTTGGTGTTATCCTTGACTCCTCTCTCTCTCATTCAACCCACTTATTCAATCCATCACTAAAGGTGGTGGATCACTAAAGGTCCCACCTTCACAACATCTTCAAAATCTGCCCTTTCCTCTTCATCCAAACTGCTACCACGTTAATACAATCACTCATCCCATTCTGCCTGGATTACTTCATCAGCCTCCTTTTTGAACTTTCAGCCCCCTGCCTCTCCCCACTCCAGTCCATACTTCACTCTGCTGCCCGGATCATTTTTCTACGAAACTTTAAGGATATGTTTCCCACTCCTCAAAAAACTCCAGTGGTTGCCCAGCCACCGCTACATCAAACAAATACTCCTCTCTATTGGCTTTGAAGCTCACAATTAACCTGCTTCTCCTATGTCACCTCACTGCTTACCTAACTCACACACTTTGCTCCTTTAATGTGAACTGTCTCACTGTGCCTCAATCTCGCCTATCTCGCTTCCGACCTCTCAACCACATCCTGCCTCTGGCCTGGAATGCTCTTCTCCTCATCTCCCCAAGTCTCTTCCCAGACAGAGCCTCTTCCTTCCATTACCCTCCTCCCCCTCCCCCTCCCCCTGCCTTACCTCCTTCCCCTCCCCACAGCACCTATATATATATGCATATGTATATGTATGTATGTATGTATATATATATGTTTGTACATATTTATTACTCTTTTAATTTACTTGTACATATTTATTCTACTTATTTTATTTTGTTAATATATTTTGTTTTGTTGTCTGTCTCCCTCTTCTAGACTGTGAGCCCGCTGTTGGGTAAGGACTGTCTCTATATGTTTCCAACTTGTACTTCCCAAGAGTTAGTACAGTGCTCTGCCGTGGGGAGCGTGGGAAGGCGCTGAGACAGGGAGTATGTGCACACAAACCGTACCCAACGGCTCAAAGCCAAACAGACTCAACAACAGGAGATAAAGGGACTAGGGCAAGAAAAACAAGCTTGCACCTGCAAGGCTCGGAGGCAACCTCAAGGCCATATCCGCAACCAGCGATGGTTGGCAACGGGTGGCTGGGGGCGAGCCAGAGCAAACGCTTCGTGATGGACAGAGCTGCTGTTAGGCTAGTGGCTGGAGGGCGGTGTGTGCTACATGGCCTGAGAAAACCCTGCCCCCGGGCAACGGGGGGTATAAGAGACTAACAGGACAAGGGGGGGGGCACAGGTGCTCTCTCTCCCTCCCTCTCTCTCTCTCTCTCTCTCTCGTTCTCTCTCTCTTTATTAACCACGTAATCGCTGATAGAAAATAAACGGCAACCAAGCTTTGGACCTCTGGCTGACTCTTCCTGGTGTGAACGTGCGGCCCACGTCCGGAGACGTCCGAAGACCCGGAGAGGGTAAGAACCCGAGAGTTGCCCCCGAAACCGCGGGAAGTAACGACTGGCGCCCAACGTGGGGCTCGGGGACCCCCATAGGGGAAGACCAGAGAGAGTGCCCCGTCGGCCAGGTAGCTAAAGGTCAGGCGGGAAGATGGGGACGGTACGATCGCTGCCCATATATAAGCCAGAAGATAAGGAATTGTACACCCGGCACTGTTACAAGATATTGAGAAGTAAAGGGGTAAAGATTGAGCTGAAAACAATAAGGGAATTTATAGGGAAGGTAACTGTGACCTCCCCGTGGATATTTGATTCCGGGATCACGGAGGAGCGGTGGGACGTTATCGGGGAACAGATGACGGCCTATGAAGACTCCCACCCGGGGGAGCTAAAGGACGTGGACTTTCTTATACACGGTATCCTCCGTGCGGCCTTTCAAGGGCCAGACAGACTCGTTCGTAAGTTTGAGGCGACCTGCCAGACTGACAAGGAGGAAGCGGGGCAGGAAGGGGAGAACAGCCGACAACCTGAGGAGACTGGTCAGGCCGAGGCAGAGACACCCGCCCCCACCACGGGCCCCGAGTTACCACCGCATCTATCCTGATCTCGGGCCTTACACCCAGAGTGAAATGCCCAACGCCGAGCGGGAAAGAGGAGGTCAGGCTACACAGACGGAGGTTGAGCGTGAGATAGGGGATACCCGGGAACAGTTCAGGCAGATGGGTGTGGGGAGCACGAAACCGATCGTTAAAAGCGGGGAGGGGACGAGAGCGGTTTCAGCCCTACAGCTGGCTCTGGAAAAGGCGGCGGCGAGGGGAGAGGACATCGCGGGATGGGAGGTATTCCCCGTGATAGAACGACCAGACGGGGAACGAGGTTTCACCCCGATACCTTGGGTGAAACTCAAAGAGTTGAAGGCGGCGTGTGCCGCCTACGGTCCCAGCTCCCTTTATGTGAGCCAGCTCCTGGACACTATGTCCCTGGAAAGCGTTTTGATCCCGAACGATTGGAAATCCCTTGCCCGCGGGTGTTTGGATCCCGGACAGGGCCTTATATGGATGTCTGAGTTTACCACCGCTGCGAAAGAACTAATATGCAGACGGGGTTTCCCGAAGCCGCCGAGGCTTTTGCAGCTATGACCGGGACGGGACAATTCGAGACTGCTGAGACGCAAGTCAACTACGATCCCGAGATGTATATGGTGATTGCCAGGGTTGCCCTAACTGCCTGGCAAAAGGTTCCCGAGAAAGGGGACTATCGCTCCCCCTTAACGCAGATCAGACAGCGCCCGGACGAGACGATTCAAGATTTCGTTTCACGCATGCAGTCCGCGGTCACCCGTATTATAGGGGATCGGGACGGCGCCGAAATTGTACTGAAGCAGATGATCCGAGAGAACGCGAATATTGCCTGCAGGAAAGCATTGGCAGGGCTGCCCAGAGAGGCCACTTTGGGGGACATCCTGCAACGATGCGAAGGGGTTGGAGGAAAAGAGTACAAGGCGCAGATGCTTGCGGGGGCAATAGTGAAAGGATTATCGGGAGTTGGGGAAAGGGGGCGACAGTGCTTTCGGTGCGGGCGGATGGGACACCTGGTGGCTCAATGCCGAGCTCAGGACAAAAGTGGCCCCCCAGCACAGCCGAGAAAGGGTGTGACCTGCTTTGAATGCGGGAAGCACGGGCATTATGCGAAACAATGCCGCTCGAGGCGGAGACCCCGAACGGCGTCGGGAAACGGGTGGAGGAGCCCCGCGCGGGCCCCGAATCACGCGTTCCCCGTGTCAGCCGCGGGAGAGAGCCCGAAAAGGGTTTCTGTCATAGAGGAGTATCAGAGGCTTCGGTCCCGGGAGCCACTTGGGCTGAAGTCCGATGCCTGGCCCCAGTGGAAATCCGACCCGGGGACACTGTAATCAATCAATCAGTCAATCAATCGCATTTATTGAGCGCTTACTATGTGCAGAGCACTGTACTAAGCGCTTGGGAAGTACAAATTGGCAACACATAGAGACAGTCCCTACCCAACAGTGGGCTCACAGTCTAAAACGTCCCAATACAGCCCCTCCCATGGAGGGCCCTAGTGGTGGGGCTTCAGACAAGAGCGGCGGGGGTCGTTCATTCGTCCGAACGGAGGGAAGGGCACGGGAAGATCTCCCTCACCAATCAACATCAGTATGGTATATACCTGGGATCGGGAACGGTCATTGCTCGCGCTGCGCCCCTTGATCCCCCGCCCCTTGATCCCCCGCCCCCAGCAATTGAAATAATACAAGAAATAATCCTTGATAAACCCTGGCGTACCCTCTTAGTTGAGGGAAAGCCCCTTAAAGGGCTCCTGGACACCGGGGCCGACCGCTCCGTTATTCAGGATTGCTGCTGGGTGGCGGAGTGGCCCCTAGCAAACCACTCGATGGGGGTTCAAGGCGTGGGGGGACTGCAAGCCGCAAGAGAGGCGGGCCGTTCGTTGATTTGGTCTTGCCGGGGAAGGCAAGGTGCGTTCGTCCCGCTGTGCGTTCAAGGGGTCCGTATGAATCTGTAGGGTACAGATGTGCTGCAGGGGCTGGGAGCCCACCTTATAGATGAAGCTGATCCTTTTTAGGTGGGGCCACTGGGTTCCGGGGCTTGTCAACACCCCCACTGGTATGGCTTCCACACCCACCGGTATGGGTGGACAAGTGGCCCCTGACCAAGGACAAGCTGCAGGCGCTGAGGGAACTTGTTGCGCACCAATTTGCACAGGGGCACCTAGAGGAATCGTTCACCTAGAGGAGCCCCTGGAACGCCCCCGTATTCGTTATATAAAAGAAAGCCGCGGGGAAGTGGCGCTTCCTCATGGATTTAAGAAAAATCAATGCGCTCATTGTGCCAATGGGACCCCTGCAACCCGGATTGCCCTCCCCTAACATGATTCCAAAAAATCACCAGATCCGGGTCATAGACATAAAGGACTGCTTTTACAGCAGCCCGTTACACCCTGACGACAGGGTGAAGTTCGCTTTTACTGTCCCGAGCCCGAATTTCGCAGAGCCGGCACTCCGATACCAGTGGAAGGTGCTGCCACAGGGCATGTCTTGTAGTCCCACCATATGCCAGTGGTTCGTGAGGCGGATACTCGCCCCTTTCCGCAAGGAATACCCAGGGGCGACGATCGTCCATTACATGGACGACATCCTTCTGGGTATGCCAGTCCAAGGGCAGGTACAGACGCTCACCCTGCGGGTGGTGGCAGCCCTCGCAGCCCAGGGTTTATTCGTAGCACCAGAGAAGGTACAAGAATCAGCCCCGTACACGTACCTCGGGTTTGACGTCACCGAGAACCGGGTGACTCAAAGACCACCCCAAATTGACCCCCGAAAATACGTCACGTTAAACGATATGCAGGGTTTGGTAGGGAAGATTCAATGGATGCGGGCGAGAACGTCCATCCCCTCCGCCCTCATGCAACACCTGTACGATCTCCTAAAAGGAGACCCCAATCTTAAATCGCACCGCGAATGGACGGAGTCCGCGAAAAGCGCGCTCCGAGAAGTCACACAGCAGTTGGCGGGTAGCCATACTTGTCGAGCTGAACCCCACCTCCCCATGGAGGTCACGATAGTTCGGGAGGGTAGCCTTTTCGCGGCTATACACCAGGAGGCCGAGATTCTCGAATGGTGTTATCCTCGAAACCCCTCCCGTGTTCTCCCAAAGGAGACTGAGCTTCTCGGTCGCTTTTGCCAGAATGCCATACAGAGGGTAGTGGCGCTCTCAGCCACTTACCCTATAGTCCATGTCGGGATAGCCATGGGAGACCTTGAGGCGATAGCCAGGGACAGCTTCCTGTGGGCCATGCTCCTACAGCAGGCCACCTTTACAGAACGCTCCCCGTTGACTCTTAGCCACTTATACGAGGGATCGGACATTCTGACCCCTCGGGTGATCTCCGATACTCCGGTCGGAGGGGACAATGTTTTTACAGACGCCACCAAGGAACACCGGGCGGCAGTTTTCAATCAGACCACCGGTGCCTTGTCGGTGCTCGACACACCATACGGCTCGACTCAGCGAAATGAACTTTTCGCTATCATATGGGTGATGACTAACTACCCCCAGGCGATCAACATTATCTCGAATAGCCTGTATGCCGTTAATCTTGCCCGGCGAATCGAAACCTCCATACTTTTCGACCAGCACTCAGAGATTGGGAACATGATCTCTCGGCTTCAGGCTGCCGTAGCGGCTAGGGAATGTAGGGTATACCTCATGCACGTCCGTTCCCACACGGACGGACGAGGGCCGATCTTTGAAGGCAACCGCACTGTGGATGCCATCCTACACCCCACAGGGCCGTCACTGATGGGGCTGGATGCCGCGGCTGCGGCGCATGGGGAGTTCCGTCTCCCAGCTACCTCGCTCCGCCGGCTGTATGGGGTCACTAGAGAGGAAGCCCAGTCTATTGTCCGGCGCTGTACTCGCTGTCTTCCGTTCACCCCACGGCCGGCAGGGTCGACGGGTGTGAACCCCCGGGGGCTCACGCCGAACGAGCTGTGGCAAATGGATGTCACCCACTGGGGGACCTCCACGATTCATATGACCATTGACACCTTCTCCGGATTCATGCTGGCGACACGCCAAGCCAGAGAAGCCGCAAAACATGTACAAAACCATTTGTACCATTGCTTTGCCACTATAGGCACACCCCGGGAGATAAAGACCGATAATGGCCCCTGTTATGTCTCCAAAGCCATGTCCCTCTTTTTCTCCTCCTTTGGCATCTCCCATATTACCGGGATATCTTACAACCCCAACGGTCAAGGTATAGTGGAAAGGGCAAACAGGACGCTGAAAACTCTCCTGCAAAAACAGGGGGTGGGGAAGCGGGTCACGCAGTGCGCCCTAGACAAGGCAACGTACACCCATAACTTTCTATCCGTCGATCGGGAGACGGGAATCTCCCCCGCCATGCGGCAACTCTGCCACAGGTCCACGACCATGAAACCCCGGCGCCACCACCCGCACGCACGCACTACGGGGCGAGCGATGTGGCGTACTGTGGAGGGCGATTGGCGCGGTCCTGATCCCGTACTAATTCGGGGTCGAGGGTACGCTTGTATCTCCACAGGTGACGGCCCCGTTTGGATCTCCTCGCGACACCTCCGCCTCGTCGAGGAAGACGATGCCTGGCCGCAGGGGAAGTCCCAGCGCCCTGATTCCCCTCCTCCTCCCCCTCCTTCCCCTTCCCCTTCTTCTTCCCGGGGGCGCGGTGGGGAGGGAGGCCGGGACGCGGATTAACTGGACTGCTCTGGTGAATAGCCACCTGAAGGATGTTGAGGAGCAGAGCGGGGTTTGGAGGTGGGCCCTCCTCGCCAATGCGCCTTTGTTACGCATGGTCTCCTGGAAGGAGGACTCCCCCCAACTCTCATTCCAAGGGAACGTGACCAAACTCACGGGCCAGCACCGGGGTCAGTCCCCGGACACAGACCAGCGTGAGATCCGTATTCGGGGCGCTATCTTGCGCAGCACTGGTCCCCCCATATGCTGGTACACCGGCAGTGGGGCTTTCTCGAACCAGCCCGAGGTAACCCGATCTAGCTTGCGGTTGCTAAATTTCACTTATACACTGGAAGTCAACATACCCCAAGGTCAGGGGCACCCCACACACCGGAACCTTACCCTGCTGGGGATCAACGGCACACTTCAGTGCACCCCCAGCGGCAAAGAATCCAGCGAGGGAAGCGGGGGGTACTTCGGCCATATCCGAAATGCGAGCTCGCTCCCCGGTCCCGGGAGAATGTGCGCCGAGGGTCGGGGTGGGGTTTGGATGCCTCTAACTGACTGTTCCACGGGCATATTCCGCTGTATTCCCCATAACGGTAACGGTACCCTCCTACTCTCCTGGGACAACCACATTGGGGACCACACATTTACGGAGGCGGCCGCGCCCGGGCTTTATGCACTACCGTGGGGGACGCGCCACCCCGGCCTCTGGAAAGCCTTTTCTTCCCTACGCTCTCCCACCGCGACCGTTCGGGTCCGCTCGTGAGCCTGCCCTGACAGGGCGACGTGCCAGGATTACCCTTTCTCGGTGTATCGTATTATTTTCCGTGAGGGTCTGAACGTTTCCCTGCACTTGCAGGGCAATTGTGCCGACCATGATTATGCCTTTCAAGGGAACGTCCACATCCCTGCCCCTTACGCGCTTATAGCCTGCCCGAGTACTGACCCCAGCTGGAACCTTACTGCCTCCCGGTCGGCTTATGGCGACTTCTCCTTGTCCACCTCGGGTTCCTCACAATGCGTCCTTATGTCTCGGGCTCGACCCATGACCACGGAGGGTGCGGCTGATTACGCCGTTTGGCTGGTCCGGCGGCCCCGCTACACCCTTATACCCGTTAAGTCCGCTGACCCTTGGTTTTCCCAGGCCTCCGATCATCGGTGGCACACCCTTGCGACCCACTTGCGTGGCTTGAGCGGCTTGCGCACCCGCAGGGAATTATTTGAGGCCATGCTGGGTATCGCGAACCTCGCGTTTTCCGCCTTCCAGGAATGGCAAATCCTGAATCTGTATGATCGGACCTCGTTTCCTCGTGTCTCAGCTCTCGGCCTTCATGCACTCCACCCAACTGGCGTGGGGGGTTCAGCGTCACCTGGACGCTTCCCTGCAGCAGGAGCTGATCGGCCTTGAGCATGTGATCGAGACGCTCGGCGACGAGGTTTGCCTCCTGTCCCTACGGCAGGCGGTGAAATGTGACTACTGGTATCGGCATGTCTGCGTGCTTCCGCTCCGCTGCAACGCCACCAACTCTTCGTTCCTTGCCTCCTGGGACGGAGTAAAGAAACACCTGGAGGGACTTTTCCTGGCCGCCAACGTGGCCGGCGAGTTACAGGAACTGTGCGACCTTATCGACGAGCTCAACGCCCAGTCGCTGCGCTTCCCCAAGGCTTGGGACGACCTCGGCCGCGGGGAGGACTCGGTGGAGGAACTTTGGGACTGGATCAAACATGTGACGCCAGGGGGATTGGCCCCTTGGCTGGTCTCGATCCTTGCCGCCACTGGCGGGGAGGTGGGGGGTTTGCTTTTGCTCATGTGCCTCCCGCGCCTCCTTCGTCTCTTTTGCTCAGTTGTTGCCCGGGTGGTCCGCGAGCTTAAGGTCGAGATGCTCCCATTGCGCGGACGCCCTTAGCGGTCCCCGCCATAACGGGAGGGGGACACGTGGGGAGCGTGGGAAGGCGCTGAGACAGGGAGTATGTGCACACAAACCGTACCCAACGGCTCAAAGCCAAACAGACTCAACAACAGGAGATAAAGGGACCAGGGCAAGAAAAACAAGCTTGCACCTGCAAGGCTCGGAGGCAACCTCAAGACCATATCCGCAGCCAGCGATGGTTGGCAACGGGTGGCTGGGGGCGAGCCAGAGCAAACGCTTCGTGATGGACAGAGCTGTTGTTAGGCTAGTGGCTGGAGGGCGGTGTGTGCTACATGGCCTGAGAAAAGCCTGCCCCCGGGCAACGGGGGGTATAAGAGACGAACAGGACAAGGGGGGGGGCACAGGTGCTCTCTCTCCCTCCCTCTCTCTCTCTCTCTCGTTCTCTCTCTCTTTATTAATCATGTAATCGCTGATAGAAAATAAACGGCAACCAAGCTTTGGACCTCTGGCTGACTCTTCCTGGTGTGAACGCGCGGCCCACGTCCAGAGACGTCCGAAGACCCGGAGAGGGTAAGAACCCGAGAGTTGCCCCCGAAACCGCGGGGAGCAACGCTCTGCAAACAGTAAGCGCTCAATAAATACGATTGATTGATTGAATGAATTAATGAATGAATGAAATCCCTCAGACAATTACTCTCCCCAGCTTCAAAGCCTTATTTAAAGGCACATATCCAACAGGAGGCCTTCCCTGACTACACTCCCCTTTCCACTTCTCACACTTCCTTCTCTGTCACTTTGACTTGCTCACTTTGTTCTTCCCCTCTCCCAGTCCCATAGCACTAAATGTATATATCTGCAATTCATTCATTGATATTAATATCTGTCTCCCTGATTCTGTATTGTAAGCTTGTCAGAAGCAGGAAATGAGTCTGTTTATGATTGCACTTAATGCAGCAGTAAGCATTCGGGGAATATGATTGAATGAATGAATGAACTGTCTGTGCCCTTGGGAGAGAATGATGCAGTTGGTACATACCATCCATGCCCACTAGCAGCTTACAGTCTAGAGGGGGAGACGGAGAGGAAAAGTAATTACAGATAGAAGAAGCAACAGAGTAGAAGGATTCGTACACCAGGGATCTGGAGGGGTGTGAATATCAAAGTGCTAGGAGGAATGAACACGAGTGCATAAGAGATGCAGAAGGAAGAATTAGTGTGGGGAGATGAGGGGTTCGTCAAGGAAGGGTTTCTGAAGGAAATATGATTTTAGTAGAACCTTGAAGATCAGGAGAGTTATTGTCTGTCAGATATGAAGAGGAAGGAAGCTCCAGGCTAGAGGAAGGATGTGAGTAAAGGGTCAACAGAGAGACAGAAAAGACAGAATACAGTAAATGAGTTCCTGTTAGAGAAGCAGCGTGTACTGACTGGGTTGTAGTGGGAGATGAGCGAGGATAAGCAGGAGGGAGAGGGCTGATTGAGTGTTTTAAAGTTGATGGCAAGGGGTTTCTGCTTGATGTGGACAAGGATGGGCAACCCCTGGGGGATTTTGAGGGGTTAGGTACAGCATGACTTTCCAGAAATGATCCAGGCAGCAGAGTTGAGTATGGCCTGGAGTGGGGAAAGGCTGTACGCAGAGTGGTCAGTGAGGAGGCTGAACCAGGATACATGGTGGGATTTGACAAATGTTCGGATCTGCTTGGTGGTGGTTTGGATAGAGATGAAGGGGTGGGTTCTAGAGATGTTCTGAAGGTAGAACCAACAGGAGTTGGTGACTGATTGGAGATGCACGTTGGAAGACAGAGAAGAGCCTGATGTTTGGGATCTGCCTTGTCCTCAGAGTTCCCTACACCAATAGACTTCACCTAGTGGTCACTGTCTGGAAGCACTGCTGCCCCCACAGGCTTAGGATCTTCTGTGAACTGAGCGGGAGCTCACAACACATGGGACCCAGGCTCCCCTCCTATAACCTGCTCTCACAGAAATGTTCCCAGCCCTATGCCCCAATGATCATTAATCATTATGGATTTGTTATGCCCTAGCTATGTGCCCAGCAGTGATCTAGGCAAGTGGGGCAAGCAAAAGATAATTATGCTGAAAACAGTCTCTGTCCCACATAGGGCTCACAGTCTAGTGAGAGAGGGAGAAAAAGGATTTAATCCCCATTTTATAGATGAGCAAACAGGCATAGAGGGGTTAAGCAACTTGTGCAGGGTCGCCCAGCAGAAAAGTGCTGGAGCCAAGATCAGGAACCAGCTCCTCATAACTCGAGGCCCGAGCTCTAACCACTAAGATTCACTATTTCTCAGATCCTAGCATCAGAAACATTTATTGAGCGTTTGCATTACCAGCACAAAACTAGGGGTTAGGGAAACAGAGGAAATCAGGCCTTCTGGCCCATAGGAGCCTCACACTGAAAGGAGCTGGGAAGGACGATAGGAAAGATTGGATTCAAAATTCAAGTCCAAGTCACATGCAGCTACCCATATTTCCACAGAGGAAAGTTTAGTACTGAAGTAGCCCTAGATTCCATTTCTTTACATTCTCCTGAGCTCAGTTACAGATCCAAGGCCTCCAAACCTCCTGTCCTTGAACTCAATCAATCAATCTTATTTATTGAGCACCTACTGTGTGCAGAGCACTGCACTAAACAACACTCTGGAAACTATGAAACAACTATCTAACAGACAGATTCCCTACCCACAGTGAGGCAGATGAGAGGAACGTCACTCAGGAAGGCCTGGGCACTGTGCTATTTGTCCAGGTACCCTTCTTTCCATTAGTCAGAACACTCCCTCCGAGTCCACATGATTCCTATTATGCCAATCACCCTGAAACCAACCTCTGTTCTGGGGTCCATGTCTGTAGAAAGCGATTGAGCAGGGGACTGGAAGACACTCAGCCTGAAAGATTCTGGGAAAAGGAGTCAGGGTTGCAGTCCTGGAGTGAAGCTGGGGTCGTCCTACTGTACATGAGTAAGAGGGATGAGGGGTAGTGTCCCTGAAGTCTGATAGTGGCTGTACATATTTTTATATTTTACTTTCCAATAAAGTGGGAGCTCCTTGTGGGCCAGGAATGTGTCATTTCATTATTCTGTACTTCCCAAGAGTTTTGTTTGGTGCACCTCTCAATTACTTGACAGTAACAATAACTATGGTTTTCATTCATCGCATACTATATGCCAAGTACTGTAGCAAGCACTGGAATAGATACAAGATAATCAGGTGGGAAACAGCCCAATCCCACATGGGGGCTAATAACTTAAGTGACAGGGAGAATAGGTAATTAATTTTCAATTAATCAGTGCTATGTATTGAGCACTTTATTTGGGCATAGCACTGTATTAAGCACATGAGAGAGTACAGTGCAGATGGTAGGCATGATCCATGACCCTCAACCCTCATTTTACAGGTGAGGAAACTGAGGGAAAAAATAAGGTAAATGACTTGTCTACGTGGACATCTCTATTTGGATTTCCTCCTGTCACCTCAAACTTAACATTTCTAAAACAGAACTCCTTATCTTTCCTTATTTTCCTTGTCTTCTCTCCCCAAAACCTGTCCTCCCCCTGACTTTCCCATCACTGTCTCCCAGGCCCATAACCTGGGCATTATCCTTGACTCCTCTCTCTCATTTAACCTACATATTCAATCCATGACTAATCATGTCAGTTTTTCCTTTCCTCCCCATCTAAACTGCTACCATGTTCATCCAATCACATATCATATCCCACATTGATTACTACATCATTCTCCTTCTGACCGCCCAGACTCCAACTCTCCCCACTCCAGTCCATACTTCATTCGGCTGCCCGGATCGTTTTTCTACAGAAATGTTGAGGGCATGTTTTTGCACTCCTCAAAAGTCTCCAGTGGTTGCCCATCCACCTCTACATCAAACGGAAACTCAATTGGCTTTAACGCACTCAATCACCTTGCCCCTTCCTACCTCACCTTGCTACTCTTCTATTACAACCCAGAAAGCACACTTTGCACCCTTAATGCTAACCTTCTCAATCTTATCTATCTCGCTACTGACCACTCACCCATGTCTGGCCTCTGGCCTAGAATCCCCTCCCTCTTTATATCCAACACACAATGCTCTCCCCTCTTCCAAGTCTTCTTGAAGGCACATCTCCTCCAAGAGACCTTCCCTGACTAAGCTCTCGTTTCCTTTTCTTCAACTACCTTCTGCATCACCCTGACTTGCTGCCTTTGTTCACACCCCCACCCCAAACAGCCTCACAGTATTTTCATTCTTTCAGTGGCATTTATTAAGCGTTTACTGTGTGCAGGGCACTGTACTGATCACTGGGGAAAGTACAATACAACAATAAACAGTGACATTCCCTGCCCACATATCTGTAACGCATTTATTTGTAAACCTCACTGGGGGCAAGGAATGTGTCTGCTATATTGTCATATTGTACTCTACCAAGTGCTTAGTCCATTTCCCTGCACACGGAAAGTGCTCAATGATTATGACTGACTGACTAACTTGTCCACATTCAAACGGCAGGGCTTAGAATTCTGGTCCCCTAACTGCCAGGCACATGCCCTTTCCAAAGGCCACACTGCCTCTCAATAAGAGATCTGGCCACTGTCATCAAGGAGCTTTACTCTCTGCGACATCCAGAAGGACAGGGAACCAGACTCTGGCTGGGTTCAGAAACAATGTGAGTAGCTTTGGATGGCCACATCCTCAGATTTCTCCCCAGGCTCCATCTCGGGAAGACCCAAACAACAGATGAAGTCGAGAAGAGGAACCACAGACGATACAATCCATCCAGTTCTGCCTGTTTCCATCCAACTTGCCCATGGGTCTGTGGTCCATGACTCATGGCCCAGAGCTCATGTTTGCTCTGAGATCTTGTGCAGCCTCCCCCACAGCCCACAGTGCGAAAGTGCCTGAGCCTCCCCCCGAGACCCTCCCCGCAGCGACGCAGGAAGTTCTCCCTTCCTTGAGGAGGCAGGAAGAGGCTGTGGGTCAGAGAGAGGTGGAGGCTTGGTAGACCTGATTGAGAGGGTGCCTGGCTGGCCAGTATGAGGGGCAAGCCTCGCTGAAAGATGAATCTGATCCTGCAGGCCACAGTCTGGCACCAGGAACTGGCTTTGCATGAGGACCATTCTGGCCTTGTACATGAGTGGTTTCTGAGCTGCACATCTGACCCAGGCCCCATCCTTTCTGACAGCGGTGCAGGCTCTCCTGTCTCCAACAGTCACCAAGAAACCTCTTGGTTCATGTTTGTATTTGGGGCAGCCCAGGGCTGAGGGGTGCAGTTTTGTTGGGGTGGAGGGAAATAATTTAGGGGAGGGAAGGTTCAGGCTCCCTTTTTTTGATGGAATTTATTAAGCACTCACTATGTGCAAAGCACTGTTCTAAGCCCCGAGGAGGCTACAAGGTGATCAGGTTGTCCCACGAGGGGCTCACGGTGTTCATCCCCATTTTACAGATGAGGGAACAGAGGCCCAGAGAATTTAAGTGACTTGCCCAAAGTCACACAGCTGACAAAATGGTAGAGCCGGGATTTGAACACATGACCTCTGACTCCAAAGCCCATGCCCTTTCC
Organism: Tachyglossus aculeatus; assembly: GCF_015852505.1. Lineage (NCBI taxonomy): Eukaryota > Metazoa > Chordata > Mammalia > Monotremata > Tachyglossidae > Tachyglossus > Tachyglossus aculeatus. The sequence goes on along the minus strand of NW_024044915.1, from coordinate 2,342,031 downwards.
CCTGAGCCACGCTGGATTCTGGGCTCTGGTGTTAGAGAAAATGGAAGAAAGATGGAGCCCCTTTCCCAGGCAGGGACTTTGGGGCAATGTCTGTGTTGGTACCAAGTACACTCAGTGCAGGAAGCAGGGTGGCCTCGGAGCTTAGGTCAGTATGAGGGACGTTTCGTCCTCCCAGAGGGCTGTCCTGCCAAGACAGCACTCTCTGCTGTGGGGACCAGGGTAGGGAGTCTCGGTGAGTCAATCTCTCTCCCTGTCCTACTGTGTCCGTTTCACCTTTTTCTGCCTCCTGCCTGATGCCACCCCACTGACCTCACCTTGACAGCCAGGATAGACACCAGTGAAAAGGGAAACCCTTCTGAGAATTTCCTCCTGCCTCTGCCTGGTCCCTTGAGCTTGGTGTAGAACTAAACCAAGTTTTGGTGCTTGATGAGGAAGGACCCAGCCTCTTCCACCCCTCCCCAACTCTCTGGACCCCAGCCCCCACCACATGGCCTCAGCCTGATCTGGGGACTCTGGGCCCCAGCCTCTGACACATGCCATCAGTCTGGTCTGGGAAGCTCCAGGGATCATTCATGCCAGATAGCTCCACACCTGCGTCCCTGCAACCACAACGCAGGCTGAAAACAAGCTTGTTAACCTCCTCACAGTCTTCTCGGCCTTATGAGGCTAACGGGCAGGAGGTGGAAGGAGTTGTTTCCTTTGGCAACAGTTTCAGTCCCATATGTGAGCCCACTGATGGGTAGGGACCGTCTCTATATGTTGCCAACTTGTCCTTCCAAGCGCTTAGTACAGTACTCTGCACACAGTAAGCGCTCAATAAACATGATTGATTGATTGATATGTGCTGTTGAGGTTGGCAGTGGTTGCATCAGGCAAGAGGACTGGAGAGGTGACATGGTCAGAAAGTGCTGGTAAGAAATGCTGAGCTGAGAATCTCCTGACTCCCAGCTCCCAGCTCCCCAGTACCAGTCGGGGCTACACCCCATTACACATGAGCGAGATAGGGAAGGGCAGATTCCTGGCCTGCCTTGATCTGTGGGGTCATCCTGATTCCCTCACCCCCTGACTTTTCCTGCCCTGAACACTAACAGAGACATCACCCTGTAGTTCTCACAGTCTAGCCCTTTAGACTGTATGGGATTGAGGGCAGGGAATATGTCTCCCAACTCTTTACATTATATAGATTGCTTAGTATAGTGTTCTGCACACAGCAACCATTTAACAAATACAATTGACATATTCATTGATTGATTCAATCATTTAACCCTGCTTATGTCTCTTCTATTCTAAACAAACCCTCCCTTGATCCCACGATTTCCTCCATTTACCACCCTATCTCCCTCTTACCATACCTTTCCAAATTCCTTGAACATTCATTCATTCATTCATCGATTCATTCAGTCGTACTTATTGAGCGCTTACTGTGTGCAGAGCATTGTACTTAGCGCTTGGGAAGTACAAGTTGGCAACATATAGAGACAGTCCCTACCCAACAACGGGCTCACATTCTAGAATGCATGTTGTCTGCATTCACTGTTACTAATTCCTGTCCTCCAATTCTCCCCTTGATCCCCTCCAATCTGGTTTCTTCCCTGTGTGCTCCACAGAAACTGTCCTCTTATGGGTCACCAATGATCTCCTTCTTGCCTAATCAAATGACATCTACTCCATCCTAATCCTCCTCGACCTTTCAGTCTTCCTTCAACATTGTCAACTTCCCCTTTCACTTGGAAACATGATCCAACTTTGGCTTCACTGATACAGTCCTCTCTTGGTTCTCCACGTATCTCCCTGGTCTCTCCTACTCAGTCTCTTTGAAGGGCTCCTCCTCTGCCTCCCACCCCCTAACTGTGGGAGTCCCTCAAGGTTCAGCTTTGGGTCCCCTTCTATTCTCCATCTACACCCACTCTCTTGAAGAACTCATCCAATCCTATGGATTTAACTGCCATTATTATGTGAATGATTCCCTAATGGGCATTTTCAGCCCTGATCTCTGTCCTTCTCTGCAGTCTCACATTTCCTTCTGCCTTCAGGACAGCTCTACCGGGATGTCTAGCCAACACCTGAAATTTAATATGTCCAAAATAGAACCCCTCATTTTCTCCCCTGTTCTCTCCACGATTTTCCCATCTCTGTAGACCACACCATTATCTTCCTTATATCATAAGCACATAACTTTGACATTATTCTCAACTCATTTCTTTCATTCAACTCAAATATTCAATCTGTAAACAAATTCTTTGTGTTCAACCTCCACAACATCGCTAAAATCTGCCCTTTCCTCTCTGATCCAAAGGGCTACCACGTTAATCCAAAAATTCTTACTATCTCATTTCTATCACTGCATCAGCCACACTACTTATCTTACTGCCTCCTGTCTCTTCCCAAGTCTTTCCATACTTCACTCTGCTGCCCGGGTCATTTTTCTTGAATGGTATTTGTTAAGTACTTACTTTTGTGTCAGACACTGCACTAAGCGGTGGTGTAGATACATGCCAAACAGTTTGGACACAGTCCATGTCCCACATGAAAATTATAGTCTTCATCCCAATTTTACAGATGAAATAACTGAAGCACAGGAAAGTGAAGTGATTTGCCCCAGGTCACGCAGCAGAGAAATGGCAGAGAGGGGATTACAACTCAGGTTCTTCTTATTCCCAGGCCCGTGCTGTATCTACTAGGCAACTCTGCTTCTCAAAGGTTTTTCTACAGAACCATTCAGTCCATATTTCCCCACTCCTCAAGAACCTCCAGTGGTTGTCCATCCACCTCTACATCAAACAGAACCTCTTTGGCATAGTCTTTAAAGCACTCAATTATCTTCCGCCTCCTATGTCACCTCACTAATTTCCAATCACAAACCAACCTACTAATTTTGCTCCTTTAATGTCATCTTACTCACTGAATCTTGATCTCGCCTATCTCACCTCTAATCCCCCCACCCAAGTCCTGCCTCTGGCCACGAACAGTCTCCTAGTAGGACTTCATTTCCTCTTCTACCACTCCTTTCTGTGTCGCCTTTGCATTTTGATTTGTAACCTTAATTAGCCCCTCTGGAACACAGCAGCATTTATGTATATATCCATTCTTTATTCATTTAGGTGTATTAATGGCTATCTCCCGCGGAGACTGTAGGCTCAATGAGCCGGGAATGTTTCTACCACCTCTGATCTTTTGAATTCTCCCAAGTGCTCTGTACACTGCAAAGCAGCAAGCAATAAGCTTTCTATAAATTTGATTGACCATTCGACTGACTGATAAGTCTTTAAAATCTCCTATGACCGGGGCCAGAATTGACAATTGGGTCTCAGACTTTGGGTAGGCTTCCTGAGATTGGGCATGTTGGCTCTGAGTAGGCAGAAAGGGGAGGTTAGTAACAATACCACACACCAACTTGATCACACCCTCGACCTCATCATCTCCTACCGCTGCACTGTCTCCACCCTCACCAACTCTGAAATCCCTCTCTCTGATCATAATCTTCTCACCTGCCTCGTCACTCACACTCCTTTCCCCTGTAAATCCATATTACTCCCTCACAGAGATCTCTGTTCTCTTGACCCCATCCATCTTTCTGAGCACCTCACACCCCACCTCGCCTCCCTTTCCTCTCTACCTAATATTGATGATCAGTTTACTGCTCTCAACTCTACCCTTTCTACTCAGCTAGACTCGCTCGCTCCCCTTTCCCTTCACCGCTCTCCTACCACTAACGCACAGCCCTGGATCACTACCACTGTCCGCCTCCTTCGCTGGAGATGCTGACCGCTGCTGGCGAAAGTCTAAACACCATGCCAACCTCGTTCACTTCAGGTTTATCGTTTCCTGCCTTCACCCAGCCCTCTCCTCTCCCAGACAAAACTATTTCTCCTCCCTTATTGACACCCATGCCCATCATCCCCATCAGCTCTTCCATAGATTCAACTCCCTTCTCAGGCCCCCGGTTCCTACCCATCCTCCTTCCCTCACCCCCAACGATCTGGCCTTCTACTTCATTATTAAAATTAAATCTATCAGGTCTGAGCTGCCCAAAGTCAATCCCCCACCTTCTCCAACCGCCCGGCTCTCAACGCTCCCTGCTACTCTCCCATCCTTCCCAGCAGTATCCTCAGAGGAGATCTCCTCCCTCCTCTCAAGTGGTACTCCGGCCACCTGTGCTTCTGACCCCATTCCCTCTCATCTTATGAAATCTCTCGCTCCGTCCCGTCTCCCCTCCTTAACTTCCATTTTCAACTGCTCTCTCTCCACTGGTTCCTTCCCCTCTGCCTTCAAACATGCCCACGTCTCTCCCATCCTACAAAAACCCTCTCATGACGCCACCTCACCTTCTAGTTATCGCCCTATCTCCGTCCTACCGTTCCTTTCCAAACTCCTTGAACGAGTCATCTACACGCACTGCCTCGAATTCCTCAACGACAATCCTCTCCTGGACCCCCTCCAATCTGTCTTCCGTCCCCTATATTCCACGGAAACTGCCCTCTCAAAGGTCACCAATGAACTCCTGCTTGCCAAATCCAACGGCTCATACCCTATGCTAATCCTCCTCGACCTCTCAGCTGCCTTCGACACTGTAGAACACCCCCTTCTCCTCCACACACTATCCAACATTGGCTTCACAGACTCTGTCCTCTCCTGGTTCTCCTCTTATCTCTCCGGCCGTTCATTCTCAGTCTCCTTTGCTGGCTACTCCTCCCCCTCCCATCCCCTTACTCTAGGGGTTCCTCAAGGTTTAGTTCTTGGTCCCCTTCTATTCTCGATCTACACTCACTCCCTTGGTGACCTCATTTGCTCCCACAGCTTCAACTATCATCTCTATGCTGATGACACCCAAATCTACATCTCTGCCGCTGCTCTCTCTTCCTCCCTCCAGGCTCGCATCTCCTCCTGGCTTCAGGACATCTCCATCTGGATGTCTGCCCGCCACCTAAAACTCGACATGTCCAGGACTGAACTCCTTGTCTTCCCTCCGAACCCTGCCCTCTCCCTGACTTTCCCATCACTGTTGACAGCACTACCATCCTTCTCATCTCACAAGCCCGCAACCTTGGTGTCATCCTCGACTCCGCTATCTCGATCACCCCTCACATCGAAGCCAACACCAAAGCCTGCCGGTCTCAGCTCTGCCACATTGCCAAGATCCGCCCTTTCCTCTCCATCCAAACTGCTACCCTGCTCGTTCGAACTCTCATCCTATCCCATCTGAACTACTGTATCAGCCTCCTCTCCAATCTCCCATCCTCTTGTCTCTCCCCACTTCAATCCATACTTCATGCCGCTGCCTGGATTGTCTTTGTCCAGAAACGCTCTCGGCATGTTACTACCCTCCTCAAAAATCTCCAGTGGCTACCAATCCACCTACACATCAGGCAGAAATTCCTCACCCTCGGCTTCAGGGCTCTCCATCACCTCGCTCCCTCCTACCTCACCTCCCTTCTCTCCTTCTACAGCCCAGCCCGCACCCTCCACTCTGCCACTGCTAATCTCCTCACCATGCCTCGTTCTTGCCTGTCCTGTCATCGACCCCCGGCCCACGTCCTCCCCCTGGCCTGGAATGCCCTCCCTCCCCACATCAGCCAAGCTAGCTCTCTTCCTCCCTTCAAGGCCCTACTGAGAGCTCACCTCCTCCAAGAGGCCTTCCCAGACTGAGCCCCCTCCTTCCTCTCTTCCTCCTCCCCCCTCTCCACCCCCCGCCTTACCTCCTTCCCTTCCCCACAGCACCTGTATATATGTATATATGTTTGTACGTATTTAGTACTTTATTTATTTATTTTACTTGTATATATCTATTCTATTTATTTTATTTTGTTAATATGTTTTGTTTTGTCCTCTGTCTCCCCCTTCTAGACTGTGAGCCCACTGTTGGGTAGGGACCGTCTCTATATGTTGCCAACTTGTACTTCCAAAGCGCTTAGTACAGTGCTCTGCACACAGTAAGTGCTCAATAAATACAATTGATTGATTGATTGATTGATTATATTTTACTCTCCCAAGTGCTTAGTACAGTGCTTTGCACACAGTAAGTACTCAATAAATATGATTGAATGAATGAATGAATTAATTAATCCTATGTATTTTGAGCTCCTGCTCCGTTCATAGAAGATCCTGAAGCCTGTCATGTTGACAGCTTTCCCAGGCGGTGATCACTGGGTGGTGTCTGTTGGTGAAGGGAGTTCTGGGGCTCCCAAACCTCATTATTTGCCTTTCAGTGTGCATCTCCAATCAGTCACTAACTCTTATCCGTTCTCCCTTCACAACATCTCTATAACCTGCTCCTTCATCTCTGTCCAAATTGCATGCATGCAGGTCCAAGCATATGTATTATCCCCCAAGGAGACTCAGCCTCCTCAATGACCTCCCTGCCTCCAGGCTTTCTCCACTCCAGTCCATCTCAACTCGATGGCCCTGATGATTTTTCTGAAAAATTATTCATTCATTCATTCATTTATTCAATCGTATTTATTGAGCGCATACTGTGTGCACAGCACTGTACTAAGCGCTTGGGAAGTACTAGTTGGCAACAAATAGAGACTGTCCCTACCCAACAACGGGCTAACAGTCTAGAGTGGGGAGACAGATAACAAAACAAAACATGTGGACAGGTGTCAAGTTATCAGGATAAATTGAAGTAATGCTAGATGCACATCATTAACAAAATAAATAGAATAGTAAATATGTACAAATAAATTAAATAGAGTAATAAATGTGTACAAACATATATACTAGTGCTGTGGTTAGGGGAAGGAGGTAGGGCGGGGGGGATGAGGAGGGGAAGGAGGAGGAGAGGAAGGTGAGCTCTCGGTAAGGCTTTGAAGGGAATCTTGGAAGATGTCCGCAGGGAGGGCATTCGAGGCCAGGAGGAGGATGTGGGCCGTGGGTCTTCAGAGGGACAGGAGAGAACCAGGCACAGTGAGGAGGTTAGGAGCAGAGGAGTGGAGGGTGGCAGACTAGGCTGTAGAAGGAAAGACGGGAGGTGATGTAGGAGGGGGCGAGATGATGGAGAGCCTTGAAGCCGAGAGTGAGGAGATTTTGCATGATGCGTAGGTTGACTGGTAGCCACTAGAGATTTTTGAGGAGGGGAGTAATATGCCCAGAGCGTTTCTGCACAAAGATGATCCGGGCAGCAGCGTGAAGTATAGACTGAAGTGGGGAGAGACAGGAGGATGGGAGATCAGAGAGGAGGCTGATGCAGTAATCCAGTTGGGATAGGATGACAGATTGAACCCGCAGGGTAGCAGTTTGGATGGAGGGGAAAAGGCAGATCTTGGCGATGTTGCGAAGGTGAAACAGGCAGGTTTTGATGACGGATTGGATGTGAGGGGTGAACGAGAGAGCAGAGTCGAGGATGACACCGAGGTTGCAGGCTTGTGAGACGGGAAGGATGGTAGTGCCGGCTACAGTGATGGGAAAGTCAGGGAGAGGGCATTCATTCATTCATTCAATCGTATTTATTGAGCGCTTACTGTTTGCAGAGCACTGTACTAAGCGCTTGGGAAGTACAAGTTGGCAACAACCCTACCCAACAGCGGGCTCACAGTCTAGAAGGGAGAGACAGACAACAAGACAAAACATATTAACAAAATAAAATAAATAGAATAAATATGTACAAGTAAAATAAATAAGTAGAGTAATAAATTCGTACAAACATATATACATATATACAGGGGCTGTGGGGAGGGGAAGTAGGTAAGGCAGGGGGGATGGGGAGGGGGAGGAGGGGGAGAGGAAGGAGGGGGCTCAGTCTCTGAAGGCCACCTGGAGGAGGTGAGCTCTCAGTAGGGCTTTGAAGGGAGGAAGAGAGTGTTCCATAGATATGAGAGAATGTACGAATGAGCGCTTAACAAATATCATAGTTAATAATAATAATAATGGCATTTATTAAGCGCTTACTATGTGCAAAGCACTGTTCTAAGCGCTGGGTCATTATTCGCACCCGATGAGCGCTCAAGAAATTCGACTGAATGAATGAATGAATGAGACAATTTCATTCGCTCATTCATTCCATCGTATTGATTGGACACTTTCTGTGTGCAGAGCACTGTACTAAGCGCTTGGGAAGTACAAGTCGACAACATATAGAGACGGTCCCTAACCAACAACGTGATCATAGTCTAGAAGGGGGAGACAGACAACAAAACAAAACATATTAACAAAATAAAATAAATAGAATAAATATGTACAAGTAAATTAAGTACACAGGGTAATAAATACGTACAAAGATATATACATATATACAGGTGCTGTGGGGAGGGGAAGGAGGTAAGGCGGGGGGGATGGGGAAGGGGAGGAGGGGGAGAGGAAGGAGGAGGCTCAGTCTGGGAAGGCCTCCTGGAGGAGGTGAGCTCTCAGTAGGGCTTTGAAGGGAGGAAGAGAGCGCTCCATAGATACAATAGAACGAATGAATGAATGAGTGCTTAACAAATATAGTTATTATTCGCACCCGGTGAGCGCTCAAGAAGTTCGACTGAATGAATGAATGAATGAATGAATGAATGAATGAATGAATGAGACCATTTCATTCCTTCAATCGTATTAACTGAGAGCTTACTGTCTGCAGGGGACTGTACTAAGCGCTTGGGAAGTCTAAGTCGGCAACATGTAGAGACGGCCTCTACCCAACAACGGGCTCACAGGCTAGAAGGGGGAGACAGACAACAAAACAAAACATATTAACAAAATAAAATAAATAGAATATGCACAGGTAAAATAAATAGAGTAATAAATACGTACAAACATATATACAGACCGTGTGGGTAGGGGAAGGAGGCAAGGCGGGGGGATGGGGAGGGGGAGAGGAAGGAGGGGGCTCAGTGTGGGAAGGCCTCCTGGAGGAGGTGAGCTCTCAGTAGGGCTTTGAAGGGAGGAAGGAAGCGCTCCATAGATACGATAGAATCAATCAATCAATCAATCGTATTCATTGAGTGCTTACTGTGTGCAGAGCACTGTACTAAGCGCTTGGGAAGTACAAGTTGGCAACATATAGAGACGGTCCCTACCCAACAGTGGGCTCACAGTCTAGAAGAATGAATGAGCGCTTAACAAATATCATAGTTATTAGGGCAGGGTTTGGGAGGGAAGATAAGGAGTTCAGTCTTGGACATACTGAGTTTTAGATGGCGGGCAGACATCCAGATGGAGATGTCGTGAAAGCAGGCGGAGACACGAGCCTGAAGGGAGGTAGAGAGAGCAGGGGCAGAGATGTAGATCTGGGTGTCATCAGCGTAGAGATGACAGATGAAGCCATGGGAGCAAATGAGTTCACCAAGGGAGTGAGTGTAAATAGAGAACGGAAGGCGACCAAGAACTGACCCTTGAGGAACTCCTACAGTAAGGGGATGGGAGGGGGAGGAGGAACCCGCAAACGAGACTGAGAATGAACGGCCAGAGAGGGAAAGCAGAAAACTAGGTGAATCAGAGAACATCCTTTCCTTTGCAATTTCTGCTCTTAAGAATTCCCTTCGGAGGGAGTTTTGGCATCTCTCCAAGGCAGAAACAGAACTGAACACATTTATCCTCTTCATCAGGATGACCTACTCATCCGAGGCAGTTCCCTAGCCCTGAGACAGATGGCTTCCTAGACCTACTTAGAGCTACCCTAGACCTTCTTAGGTTCCTCTTAGATATTGCTAAGCATGCTTGTGCTTCAGAAATAGACTTCCTGGGAAGTTCTGCTTGGACCACGATGTCACTGTGCAAGCGCAGCAGCTCCAGGGAACGTAGAGTTGTCTGCCTACAGCAGGTCCAGGGGCTGGAGAGTTTTCTGCATGCAGCATTAGGTCCCGGGGTCCGAAAACTCTGTGCAGGCGGCAGCTGCAACCGCAGCGGCTCCAGACGCCAGAGAACGCTGTCCATGCAGCAGCTGCAACCACAGCAGTTCCAGGGGCCAGAAAGCTCTCATCATGCAGCAGCTGCAAACGCAGCAGCTTCGGGAGTCGGAGAGCTCTCTGCCTGCAGCAGCCGAAACCTCTGAGAGGTCGTGTCAAGCACTGTGCAAAGCGATGGGCTATGTCCAAGATCATCAAAGTATACTGTAAGCTCGTTATGGGCAGTGTACTCGTTTGCCAATTCTGTTACATTGTACTCTCTTTGTGACTTAATACAGCGCCCTGTACATAGTAAGTGTTCAGTAAATACCACTGGTTGACTGATCGATTGGGTATTGAATCCCCCATTTTGCAGCTGAGGGAACTGAGGCACAGAGTCTTTAAGGAACAACTTCGGTTATTCAGGTGACCCCCAAATCTGCCTCTCCAATTCCAACCTCTGTCCATCTCTGTATTCTGCCGACCCTTTCACGAGTCTCATCGTATTTCCCACTGACTCTCCCCCTCACACCCCTTCTCTTTTTTTTAAGGATCATCTAGGATTTCCAACCCCTGGAAGCTCAGAGGCTCTCGAGGCCCTTGGGAAGTGGGAAGTGCACAGAGTGGAGGGCCTAGATCTGGGGAAACGGTTACCGTCCAAGAGAGGACTTGTGGGTGATTTCAGATGTGATAAATGGGGTGTGGGGCTCTCCACAGGTCCCAAAGGACTCTGACACAGCAGGGTCCCGGAACCCTCTTGGACATCCCAAGGGGCAGTAGTAGTAGCAGTGGCAGTAGTGGTATTTATTGAGCGCTCTCTGGGTGCTGTGCACTGAACTAGATGCTTGAGAAGTACAACGTACAAATGGAAACAGCATGGCCTAGCGGGTAGAGCCCGGGCCTGGAAGTCAGAAGGACCTGGGTTCTAATGTCGGCTCTGCCACTTGTCTGCAGGGTGACCTTGGGCAGCCACTTTGCTTGTCTAGGCCTCAGTTACCTCAGCTGAAAAACGGGGCTTAAGATTGTGAGCCCTATGCAGGACAGGGACTGAGTTCAATTTGATTAGCATGTATCTACCCCAGCGCTTAGTATAGTGCCTGGCGCATAGTAAACACTTAACAAATGCCATTAAGAAAAACAAAGCAGGCTAAAGCAATATATCACCTGCCCACGTGAGAACAAACCTGGCCCTAGTGGAAAGAGCCCGGGCCTGGGAGTCAGAGGACCCGGGTTCTAATCCCTGCTCTGCTAATTGTTTTGCTCTGTGACCTCGGGCAAGTCACTTAACTGCTCTGTGCCTCAGTTTTTTCTACCATAAAATGGGATTAAATACCTGTTCTCCTGCTTATTTAGCCTATGAGCCCCATGTCGGGCTGGGACGGAGTCCGACCCAAGGAACTTGTATCTATCCCAGCGCTTAGCAGAAAACTTGACAGAGTTTTTTTCCAAACGAGCCGGCAGTCTGCTGGGGCAGAAGGGATGAAAAATGTTCGCAAGCAATTGGAATAAATTATAAGAACGTCCAATTGGGCTCGCCTTGGGCAGGGAATGTGTCTGTTTACTGTACTGTTGTCCTCTCTCAAGCGCTTAGTACAGTGTTCTGCACACGGGAAGCGCTCAAATAAGATTGACCTCATTCTTGCGTGTCCTGCCATCGACCCCAGGCCCACGTCCTCCCCCTGGACTGGAATGTCCTCCCTCCACACATCTGCCAAGCTAGCTCTCTACCTCCCTTCAAATCCCTACTGAGAGCTCACCTCCTCCAAGAGGGCTTCCCAGACTGAGCCCCCCTTTTCCTTTCCTCCCCATACCCCCACCCTCCCTCCTTCCTCTCCCCACAGGACCTTAATATATGTTTCTACTGATCTATTACCCTATTTTACTTGTACATATTTACTATTCTATTTATTTTGTTAATGATGTGGATCTAGCTTTAATTTGTTTTGTTCTGATGACTTGACACCTGTCCACATGTTTTATTTTATTTTTTTGTCTATCTCCCCCTTCTAGACTGTGAGTTCGTAGTTGGCTAGGGTCTGTCTCTGTATGTTGCCGTCTTGTACTTCCCAAGCGCTTAGTACAGTGCTCTGCACACAGTAAGCGCTCAATAAATATGATCGAATGAACGAATGAATGAGTACTGTGTCCAACCTGATTAACTAGTACCTACGCTGGTGTGTAGTACAGTTTCTGGCACTTAACAAATATCTTTTTTTAAAAAAAGACCTGGGCAGCAGAGCGAAGTATGTGCTGGCATGGGAAGAGACAGATGGCAGGGAGGTCAGTAAAGTGCCCGTTGCAGTAGTCAAGATGGGACAGGAAGAGTTTTTGGATTAACATAGTAGGACTTTGAGTAGAAGAGGAAAGGTAGGATTTTAGTGATAATAATAGTAATAATAATAATGGTATTTGTTAAGCGCTTACTATGTGCAAAGCACTGTTCTAAGCGCTGGGGAGATTACAAGGTGATCAGGTTGTCCCACGGTGGGCTCACAGTTTTAATTCCCATTTTACAGATGAGGGAACTGAGGTCCAGAGAAGTGAAGTGACTTGCCCAAAGTCACACAGCTGACGGTGGAGCCGGGATTTGAACTCATAACCTCTGACTCCAAAGCCTGGGCTCTTTCCACCGAACCACGCTGCGATGTAATGAAGGTTAAACATAAAAGATTTGTGGACAGATTTTATATCTGAATTGAATGAGGGAGATGAGTTGAGAATAATGCAAAGGTTATGGGCTTGTGAGAGAGGAAGAATGGTGGTGTTGTCTACAGTGATGGGAAAGTCATAGGGAGGGCAGTGTTTAGGTAGGAAGATGAGGACTGATGCTTTGGACATGTTAATTTCAGATGCTGGCTAGACATCCAAGTAGAGCTGTCCTGAAGGCAGAAGGAAATGGGAGATTGCAGAGCAGGACAGAGATCAGGGCTGAAGATGCAGAGAAATGAATCATTTGCATAGTGATGGCAGTTGAAGTGAGAGGATTGAAAGAGTTCTGCAAGAGACTGGGTGTGGATGGAGAATAGAAGGGGACCCAGAACTGAACTTTGAGGTACTTCCACAGTTAGTTGGGAGGCAGAGGAGGAGCCCATGAAAGAGACTGGGAAGAAACGACCAAGGAGATAAGAGGAGAACCAGGAGAGGACAGTGTCAGTGAAACTGAGGTTGGATGATGTTTTCAAGCGAAGGAGGTGGTTGACAGTGTTGAATGCAGCTTAAAGTTCAAGGAGGATCAGCATGGAGTAGAAGTCTTGATATGGCAAAAAGGAGATCATAGGAGATCATAAGAGGGCAGTTTCCAGGGAGCACATGGGGCAGAAGCCAGATTGGAGGGGTCAAGAAGAGGATTGGAGGACAGGAAGTGGAGACAGCCAGTGCAGAAAACTTGCTCAAACAATTCGGAGAGGAATGGTAAGAGGAAGAAAGGGTGGCAACTGGAGAGAATCGTGGGGTCAAGGGAGAGTGTGTTTAGCATAGGGAAGACATGAGCGGGTTTAAAGGAATCAGTCGATCAATGAATCAATCAATCATATTTATTAAATGCTTACTGTGGGCAGTAGAGAAGAAGCGTGGCTCAATGGAAAGAGCACGGGCTGTGGAGTCAGAGGTCATGGGTTCAAATCCCGGCTCTGCCATTTGTTAGCTGTGTGACTTTGGGCAAGTCACTTAACTTTTCTGTGCTTCAGTTACCTCAACTGTAAAATGTGGATTAAGACTGTGAGCCCCGATCACCTTGTAACCTCCCTAGCTCATAGAACAGTGCTTTGCACAAAGGAAGCACTTAATAAATGCCATTATTATTATTATTACACTGCAATAAGCAATCAGTACAATGTACAGCGTTGATTGACATGTTCCCTGCCCAGAAGGTGCATACTGTCTAGAAGTCTAGGCTATAAGAACCACAGTGTTATATCTGGTTGTTGTTGGGGCTGTGGGGGGTGAGGGAATCAGGGTGACCCCATAACTCAGGCCAGGTGAGGCATTCCCCCCCTCCCCACTTCTCCCCTGTGAGTTAGGGGGTTGCCAGGACTAGCCACAGAGACCCCTGATAAGGGGACAGGGGATGGGAGTCGAGAACGTCTCAGCACAGCATTTCTCAATGAAACTTTCTGACCTTGTCACCTCTCCTGGCCTCCTGCCTGATGCAACCCCTGCCAACCCCATTGCCACATTTGGGACCGACACTGTTGATGGGGAAAACAACTCCCTCCCCCTCCTGCCCCTCCTGGGGATCGAGAGTTACCGGAGAAGGCTGAGGGGAAGATGTCAAGTTATTTCCAGCCTTTGTTTTGGTTGAAAATATAGGGATGCAGGTGTGAGGCTCCCAAGCAGGAGCGATCTCCAGAGCTCCCCAGTCTGGGCTGAGGCCATGTGGCTCAGGCTTGGGCCCAGAGAGACAGGAAGGGGAGGGAGGGACTGAATCATTCCTCAGCTAGAAACAAAACGTTATTTAGTTCTGCTGCAAGCTTAAGGGACCAGTCAGAGGTGGGGGAGGAACTCCTCAGAAGTGTTTCCCTTGTCACCAGTGTCTATCTCGGTTGTCACCACAAGGTCAGCAGGGTGACATCAGGCAGGAGGCTGGAAGAGGTGATAAGGTCATAAAGTGCAAGGGAGTAAACCTGGGCATTGCATATTCCATTTCTCTGGTTCCCACAGCAAAGGCCACTGTGACTAGGCTGGATAGCCATCTGAAAGGTCACTCCCGACATCCTCACCTAAACTGTGTGGTCACTCTGCTTCCCACACTAAGTGTACCCGTTACCAGTACAGACATTACCCCAGTGTCAATGCCCGGGAAAGGGGCTGAAGCTTTCTTGCATTTTCTCTAACAACAGGGCCCAAAGTCCAGCGGGAGAGGGGGCCTGACCTTTTCTCCTGTAAACTGACCTCCCAAACAGCATCCATCATCTCTGGGTTTCCCCGGCAACAACGATTAACCTAACAATTACTTGATGTTTGCTGGGAACAGGCAAGGTCGGACTAGTGTCCAAAAAGCTGTGGCCTGCGACAGATTTGCTGCTCAGACACAACCCAGGTTCAAGGCCATAATAGTTTTCAAGCAGACCTGGTTCCTGGTGCCCGTCTGTGGCCTACAGGACCAGATTCATCCCTGAGGCAGGCCTGCCCCTCATCCTGATCAGCCAAGTGCCCTCTCTCCCCTGACCAACTAGGCTCCCACCTCTCTCTGACCCACAGCTTCGTCCTGCATCCCCAGGCAGGTAGAACCTTCCTGCCACGAAGAGAGAAGGGGCCTGAACAGAGGCTCAGAGCACAGTCCCACTGTGAGCCATAGTGGGCTGAACTTGACATGAGCTCTGGGCCACAAGTCCCTGACCATAGACCCATGAGTAAAATGAATGGAAACAGGCAGGACAGTATGGAGTGTATCATCTGTGGTTTCTTTTCCCGATTCCACCTGGGGTTTGGATCTTTCCAGAGTTGATGTTAAGGAGAGCCTCTGTGGGTGTGACTATACAGAGCTGCTGGCATTCTTTCTGAGCCCATCCAGGCTCTGGTTCCACATCCCTCCTGATTTCTCAGACAGTAAAATTCCTTGTTAACAGGTGCCAGATCTCTCATCGAGAAGCAATATGGCCTTTGGATAGAACATAGGCCTCGCAGTCAGGGGACCTGGATTCTAATCCTGGCTCTGTCCCTTGGTGTGGCGTGACCTTGGACAAATCACTTAACTTCTCTATTCTTCAGGTTCCTCAGCTATAAAGCAGCATTGTGAACTATGCACCATGCCTACCATTTTGACTGTATGTTCCCAAATGCTGAGTACAGTGCTTTTCCAAAATTAAGTGTTCAATACTTAGTGCTAATAGATCAAATATTAATTTTACCTATTCTCCCTCCCACTTAGACTGTGAGCCCCCTTATGGGATCGGGACTGATATTCTTGTATCCACCCCAGGGCCTGCTACATTTCTTGGTCTATAGTAAACGATGAATGAATACCACAATTATTATTACTTGTAAGTGATTGAAAAGTACACTATACAAGGCTCTTGGGAAGTACATAATAATGAAATGACATGTTTCTGGCCCACAAGGAACTTTTACTTTATTGGAAAGTAAACCTTAAAAATATTTACAACCACTACCAGATTCTGGGGACACTGCCCTTTATCCCTCTTATGGAGGTGCACCTTCACCCCAAACCCCTAACCCCGACCACTTTACCCAGAATTCTTCAGGCTGAGCCACTTCATTTATTCAATTGTATTTATTGAATACTTATTGTGTGCAGAGCACTGTACAAAGAGCTCGGGAAAGTCCAATGTAACATTAAAAATAATCATTTGGCTGCTATAGAGATGGGCCCCAGAACCGTGGTTGGACTCACAGTGATGGGCAGGATGAAAAGCTCTCAGACTTGAAGGGAGGATTCTGATGGGTGGAAAGATGGGCGCTTGGACACACAGCACAGTGCCCAGGTCTTCCTTGATGATGTTACTCCCATTACTCCCATCAGCCTCCAGCTTGACTTCAGGAGATGAGTTCTCACTGTGGACAGGGAAAATGTCTGTTGTGTTGTACTTTCCCAATTGCTTAGTATAGTGCCCTGTACACAGTAGTTGCTCAATAAATGCAACTTGATTGAGTTTGAAGGTAGAAGGTTTGGAGACCTTGGATCCCAAATTGAGCTCAGGAGAACATTGGGAAATTGTACCTAGGGCTTCTACAGCATTAAACTCTCCTCTGTGGAAACGAGCATGGGACCTAGATTTAAGTTTTGAATTGGATCTTTCCAGTCGACCCTCCCACCCCCTTTCAGTGTGGGCCTCCTGTGGGCGGGGGGGGGGGAGGGCATGAATTACTCTGGCTCCTTAACTCCTCTTTCAGTGCTGGTAATGCAAATGCTCAATAAATATTTCTGGTGCTAGGATCAAAGAAGCAATGAGACTTAGGGGATAGAAATTCGGTCTTGAGTCAGAAGGAGCTGGGTTCTGATCTTCACTCCACCATCTGTCTGCTAAGTGACCCTGCTCAATTAGTGAATCAATCAATTGACCCTGCACAAATCACTTGTCCCCTCTGTGCCTGTTTGCTCATCTGTAAAATAGCGATTAAATATCTTTCCTCTCTCGCCCACTAGACTGTGAGCCCTATGTGGGACATGGACTGTTTCCAGCATAATTATCTTTCATCTCCCCCACTGGTGCTATGCATAAAGTGAGCACTTAAAAATATCATAACGATCAATTTTCACTAGGGCACAGGTCTGCAAATCTTTCTGTGGGAGCAGGGTAAGGGAAGGGAGCCTGGTTCCTATGTATTATGAGCTCCTGCTCAGTTAACAGAAGATACTGAAGCCTGTCATGGTGACAGCTTTCTCAGGTGATGACCACTGGGCAATGTCTGTTGCTTCAGGGCACTCTGGGGATGTAGGAGATCCCAAACCTTAGAGCCTTCTTTGACTTTCAATGCCAATCTCCAATCAGTCACCAGTTACTGTGGGCTCTACCTTTACAAAATCTCTAGAGCCTACCCCTTTGTCTTCATCCAAAGTGCCACCATGCAGATCCGAGCACACCGTATCCTGCCTTGGCCTCTGGATCAGCCTCCTCGCTGACATCCCTGGCTCCAGTCTTTCCCCACTCCAGTCCATGCTCCACTCTTCTGCCCAGAGCATTTTTCTGAAAAATCATTCTGCACCGATCTCCCAACTCCAGGGGTCTCCCATTCTTCTCCACACCAAACAGGAACTCCTGGCCATCAGCTTTAAAGCATTTAATCAGCTATCTCCCTCGCTCATCCTGCTTATCCCTTTTCATCTCCCACTGCAACCCAATCCGTACAACTTTGCTCCTCTCACAGGAACCTATTCACTGTACTCCATCTTATTTGCGGTTGACCCTTTGCTCACATCCTTTCTCTGGCAAGGAAATTCTCTCTCCCTTCATATCAGAGTCAAAAACTCAACCCATCTACAAGGCTCTACCAAAATCATATCACCTCCAGGAAACCTTCATTGACTAACCACTCACCTCCCCACTCTAGTTCTCCCTTCTGCATCTCTTATGTACTAGCATGCATTCTCTCAAGCACTTTGATAGTCACTCCACACCAGAGCCCTAATGTACATATCCTTGTACTCTGTTGTCTCTCCTGTCTGTAACTGATTTTCTTGTCTGATTCCCCCACTAGATTGTGAGCTTCCTGTGGGCAGGAAGGTTGTCTACCAACTGTATTGTTCACTCCCAAGGGCCTAGAACACTGTACTGCAAAAAGGATGCATTCGGAAGATAACATTGATTGATTGGAGGGGCAAGGGGACAGGGAGTTGGCCTGGCTTTGGGGACAAAGATGATGAGAGTCTGTCTTGCTGTAGTGTCCTCCAGAGCTCCTCCAGGCCTGAAACCACTTTTCTCAGACTGGGATTCCCAGCGAGGACTACTACTAGGGAAACTGGGGTAGCCAGAAAGATGCAATTCTGGAAGAATTTTTTAGCCCCATTTAAAGATCTGGTCTGGTCCCTGGTCTAGGCGATAATTTACTCAATCCTTGTGGGTACTGTTCCCTGCTTTCCGGATGTGGACATTCACTCTGAGCTAGGACTCATCATCGTTGAGTGTAACAAGAGCTCTGTGACTGTCTTCTATTGGGTCCTAGGCTGCCTGGGCATTCTGGCCTTGGTGAGTTTCACCTTGGGTTTCCTGGACAGGGGGCTCCTGGACAGCTTCAACAAGGCTAATTTCATCATGTTTGTCCTGCTGGTGTTCTGCAGCATCTGGGCCTCCTTCCTCTCCTTGTACCAGAGCACCAAGCAGAAAGCAATGGTGGCCACAGAAATCTTCTTCATCCCAGCTACTGTGACGGGGCTCCTCAGCTGCATCTCCATCCCCAGATGCTATGTGATCCTGCCGCAGCCCATCAGGACCACCCGGGAATAGTTGAAGAGGAAATGATCCCCAGGACACTAGTTCAAGGCTGTTGTTTGTATTGCCTAACATTTTTCCTCAACCCCAATATTACTACAGTGGCAGGGCTAAAGAAAACAGAAAACAGAAAAGAGAAGCAGCATGGATCAGTGGAAAGAGCATGGGCTTTGGAGTCAGAGGTCATGGGTTCAAATCCCGGCTCCACCAATTGTCAGCTGTGTGACTTTGGGCAAGGCACTTAACTTCTCTGTGCCTCAATTACCTCATCTGTAAAATGAGGATTAAGATTGTGAGCCCGCCATGGGACAACCTGATCACCTTGTAACCTTCCCAGTGCTTAAAACAGTGCTTTACACATAGTAAGCGCTTAATAAATGCCATTAAAAAAATCCTGTCAACATTCTCTGCTACTCTCCCATCCTTCCCAGCGGTATCCTCAGAGGAACTCTCCTCCCTCCTCTCAAGTGCTACTCCGGCCACCTGTGCTTCTGACCCCATTCCCTCTCATCTTATGAAATCTCTCGCTCCATCCCTTCTCCCCTCCTTAACTTCCATCTTCAACCGCTCACTCTCCACTGGTTCCTTCCCCTCTGCCTTCAAACATGCCCATGTCTCTCCCATCCTAAAAAAACCCTCTCTTGACCCCACCTCACCTTCTAGTTATCGTCCCATATCCCTCCTACCATTCCTTTCCAAACTCCTTGAACGAGTTGTCTACACGCGCTGCCTAGAATTCCTCAACAACAACTCTCTCCTCGACCCCCTCCAGTCTGGCTTCCGTCCCCTTCATTCCACGGAAACTGCGCTCTCAAAGGTCACCAATGACCTCCTGCCTGCCAAATCCAACGGCTCATACTCTGTCCTAATCCTCCTCGACCTCTCAGCTGCCTTTGACACTGTGGACCACCCCCCTTCTCCTCAACACGTTATCTGACCTTGGCTTCACAGACTCCGTCCTCTCCTGGTTCTCCTCTTATCTCTCCGGTCGTTCTTTCTCAGTCTCTTTTGCAGGCTCCTCCTCCCCCTCCCATCCTCTTACTGTGGGAGTTCCCCAAGGTTCAGTGCTTGGTCCCCTTCTGTTCTCAATCTACACTCACTCCCTTGGTGACCTCATTCGCTCCCACGGCTTCAACTATCACCTCTACGCTGATGACACCCAGATCTACATCTCTGCCCCTGCTCTCTCCCCCTCCCTCCAGGCTCGCATCTCCTCCTGCCTTCAGGACATCTCCATCTGGATGTCCGCCCGCCACCTAAAGCTCAACATGTCGAAGACTGAGCTCCTTGTCTTCCCTCCCAAACCTTGTCCTCTCCCTGACTTTCCCATCTCTGTTGACGGCACTACCATCCTTCCCGTCTCACAAGCCCGCAACCTTGGTGTCATCCTCGACTCCGCTCTCTCATTCACCCCTCACATCCAAGCTGTCACCAAAACCTGCCGGTCTCAGCTCCGCAACATTGCCAAGATCCGCCCTTTCCTCTCCATCCAAACCGCTACCCTGCTAATTCAAGCTCTCATCCTATCCCGTCTGGACTACTGCACTAGCCTTCTCTCTGATCTCCCATCCTCGTGTCTCTCTCCACTTCAATCCATACTTCATGCTGCTGCCCGGATTATCTTTGTCCAGAAACGCTCTGGACATATCACTCCCCTCCTCAAAAACCTCCAATGGCTACCGATCAATCTGCGCATCAGGCAGAAACTCCTCACCCTGGGCTTCAAGGCTCTCCATCACCTCGCCCCCTCCTACCTCACCTCCCTTCTCTCCTTCTACTGCCCAGCCCGCACCCTCCGCTCCTCCACCACTAATCTCCTCACTGTACCTCGCTCTCGCCTGTCCCGCCATCGACCCCCGGCCCACGTCATCCCCCGGGCCTGGAATGCCCTCCCTCTGCCCATCCGCCAAGCTAGCTCTCTTCCTCCCTTCAAGGCCCTCCTGAGAGCTCACCTCCTCCAGGAGGCCTTCCCAGATTGAGCCCCTTCTTTCCTCTCCCCCTCGTCCCCCTCTCCATCCCCCCGCCTTACCGCCTTCCCCTCCCCACAGCACCTGTATATATGTATATATGGTTGTACATATTTATTACTCTGTTTATTTATTTATTTATTTATTTTACTTGTACATTTCTATCCTACTTATTTTATTTTGTTGGTATGTTTGGTTCTGTTCTCTGTCTCCCCCTTTTAGACTGTGAGCCCACTATCGGGTAGGGACTGTCTCTATGTGATGCCAATTTGTACTTCCCAAGCGCTTAGTACAGTGCTCTGCACATAGTAAGCGCTCAATAAATACGATTGATTGATTGATTGATTGATTGGGGAGGCAACGTGACAACCTCCCCGGGGGCAAATGAGGGAGACAAAGGAGGAATCCGGGTGAGGTCACGGTTGTCGATATCTGGGCTTTGGAGTTCAGTTCTTAGTTGGTAGGATCAGGTGTGGGATGAAGGGGCTTTTAGTTGGGTAGGGGGCATATTTGAATTTTAACATAATTCAGGTTTATAGTTTTTTTGTTTTTTAAATTAAAAAAGCAATCAGTTTTGGAACGCGGCGTTGCACCATGATAAGAATGCAGGCCTGGGAGTTGGAAGACCTGAGTTCTAATCCTGACTACTCTACCACTTGTCTTCTGTGTGACTCTGGGCAAGTCTCTTAACCTTCTCTGTGACTCAGTCACCTCATTTGTAGAAGGGAGATTGAGACCGTGGGCCCTATGGTGGACAGGGACGGTGTCCAACTTGATTATCTGTGTCTACCACTGCTCATATAACACAGTGCCGGGCACACTGTAAACCCTTAATAAATACCACAAAAAAATTGGTTTAACAGTTGCTTTCTGTTGTCAACCTCTAAAGGCGATCGCTAACCCATTTAACTCCACCCTTTCAATCTAGAGAAAGTAGACCTGGCTCAACTCCTTCCCCTAAGGCACCTCATTAGCTTAAGGGGAAGTCTTATTTTACTTAGACAATGGGCGTGCAGTGTGGTGAAGTAATGCCTTCTGCTTGCTTGAATTTTCAGTGACCTTTTAAGTGTTTCCCTTTTTTCTTGGCCTTGGTTGTAAATGAATAGGGATAAAACCAGCTCCAACTTAACATATGTATATTTTCACAATTTTGGTAAAACAGTATTGATCCTACCTTTCATGTTCATTTTGGTGGTGATGCATTTTCAAGCTGCGTTTATTCTTTAGTACTGCCTGTGAGCTAAAACGATGATAAAAGGGACTTTTAGGAGGTTTAACAGGATTTGAAACTCTTTTTGATAGTCTAATACCATCAATACTTTGATGGTTTTGACGCCTGTCTACTTGTTTTGTTTTGTTGTCTGTCTCCCCCTTCTAGACTGTGAGCCATTTGTTGGGTAGGGATTGTCTCTATCTGTTGCCAAATAGTACTTTCCCAGAGCTTAGTAAAGGGAAAGCACAGTAAGTGCTAAATAAATATGATTGAATGAATGAATGGATCTGCATGAATGTCAGTGCTGCTTCCTGAGGCTAGTGGATTGAAAGTCCAGATTGGACACTCATGAGGAAGAGCCTGACCACCCAGAGTGGCTCCACTACTGATCCTGAAGGACAGGAAGCTGGCATCACTACCGGAACAGGGTAGATGTAGGCAATCCCTCTTTGGTCAAACACCAAAATCCTCCCTTGACATCTTAAGTTTGAGGTGTTGGAGGGGACATTCAAATAGAGACGTTCTGAAGGCAAAAAGAAATGTGAGGGAACAGAGAGGGAGAGAGATCAGGGCTGGAGTTTTAGATTAGGGAATCATTCACATGGAGGTGGGAGTTGAAGCCACGGGAGAAAATGAGTTCTACAAGGGAAAGTCCTGGTGGATGAGGCATAGGGGAAAATCTGGAGGAAAATGAGTGAGGCCTGAAGAACAGAGAACAGAGAGGACAGGATGGGAAATGGGAGGGGACTGAGATTTTCAATAAATCAAGCAATCAATCAATGGCATTTATTGAGCACTTACTCTTTGCAGAGTACCATATGAAGCACTTGAGAGTATACAATAAAACAGATTTGGTAGACACATTCCCAGGCCACATGAGCTCACAGTCTAGATGAGAAGATAGCCGTTAATGCAAATAAATACATTATGGAAATGTACATACGTGCAGAGTGGGGGAGGTTGGAGTAAATATAAACTTCTTAAGCGGTACCAACTGAAATGCGTAGGTGATTTGGAGTGAGAGGGAGTAGGGGGAAAGAGGATGTAATTGGGGTAGGCCCCTTGGAGAAGTTTTGGGGAGTGCGGTGGTCTGTTGTTTATGGAGCTCCAAGTCATTAGGAGGGCTTGGGTAGGTGGTAAGAGATGTGACACTGAGCTACAGCAAGCAAGATGACACTACAGGAGTAAAGTGTGAGGGTTGGGCTATTGTAGGAAATCAGTTAAGTATGGTAAGAGGGGATAATCTGATTGAGGGCTTCAAAGACAATAGAAAGATGTTTCTGTTTGATGCAGAGGTGGATTAGCAACCACTGGGGGTTCTCGTTTGTGTAGAAGAATGATCCAGGCAGTATAGTCTGGAGTTGGGGAAGCCACAAGGCAGGGAGGTCAGCAAGAAAGCTGATAGAGTAATTAAGGAAGGATAGGATTATCTTGCTAGCAGATTTGATAGAAAGGAAAAGCCAGATTTTAGCAGTATCGTGAAGGTTGACAGTGTGGGTTGAATGAGGAAGAGGAGTCAAGTATAACACTAAGCTTAACAGCATGTGAGACAGGAATAGTGCTGGTGTTGTCTATAGTAATGGGAAAGTCAAGGAAGGACAGGGTTTGGGTGGAAAGATAAGGAGTTCTGTTTTGGATCTGTTAAGTTTGAATGGAGATATCCTGAAGGCAGAAGGAAATGTTAGCACTTATGACAGCACTTATGTCTATATCCACAATTTATTCATTTATGTATATTAATGTGTATCTCCCCGGAAGACTGTAAGCTCATTGAGCAGGGAATGTGTCTACCAATTCTGAAGTATTGCATATCTCCCAAGTGCTCAGATCACTGCTCTGCACACAGTAAGTGTTCAATAAATTTGATTGACTGGTTGATTGATTAATTGCTAAGCCTTGGATGGAGCCGTGGGATCAAGAGAAGAAGGATAAGGGAGGCATGAGTGTACTTGAAATCAGTAGAAGCCATTGGAGAGCACAGTTGAAGATGACAGTCAGGGAGAGAAGAAAGTGGCAGCAAATGTTTTGATATGGTGCAAAGGGATGGGGTCAGATGAACAGGTGGAGGGGGTGGATTTTGAGAGAACACAAGAGATCTCCTCTTTACATTCTGCTTGGAAGGGTGAGAAAGTTCAAGAAGCACCAGGACCAGGCGAGAAGCAGGGGAGTTGTTAGGGAGATCATATCTGATCAACTCAATTTTCTCAATAAAGTAGGTGACCAGGACCTGAGGCGCAAGGGATCAGGAAGGCAAAGAGAAAAGGGAGGATTTTAGCAATGCTGTGAAGGTTGAACCTCATTCTTGGTGTTATCTTTGACTTTCTGCTCTCAGTCAGGCTATATATTCAATTCATCACTAAATCTTGTTGGTTGCACATTCCCATTACTAAATCTTGTTGTTTGCACAATCATGACATTGCTAAAATCTACCCTGTCCTCTCCATCCAAATTGCTACCAAATTATTCAAACACGTATATTCTGCCTAGATAACGCTATCAGCCTCCTTGCTGACCTCCCAGCTTCCTGTTTCTCCCCACTCCAATCCACATTTCACTCTGCTGCCTGGTTCATTTTTCTACAAAAATGCTCAGGACAAGTTTCCCCACTCCTCAAGAATTTCCAGTGGTTGCCCATCCACCTCCGCATAAAAAAGAAACCCCTTACCATCGACTTTAATCCACTCAATCACCTTGTTCTTTCCTACTTCACCTCACTCCTCTTTTCCTGTAACCCACCTTGCACCCTTTACTCCTCTAATGCCAACCTTCTCCTTGTATCTAGATCTCAACTATCTTGCCAGCGACCTCTTGCCCATGTCCTGCTACTGGCTTGGGATGCCCTCCCTCTTCACATCCAACAATTACTCTCCTTTCCTCCAAATCCTTACTGAAGGCACATCTCCTCCCAGAGGCCTTCCCTGACCAAGCCCTCATTTTCAGTTCTCACACGTCCTTCCACATCTCCCTGACTAGCTCCCTTGAGTCATCCCCCCATCCCAGCCCCACTGCAGTTATGTACATAATCAGCAATTTCACTTATTTATGTTAATCTCTGTGTCCCCCTCTAGACTGTTAGCTCCCTGTTGTGGTCACCAAATGTGTCAGTTATATTATTATATTGTACTCTCCCAAGTTTTTAGTACAGTGCTCTGCACACAGAAAGTGCTCAATAAATATGACCTACTGACTGAATGATTTATTGATCATTCATTTATTGATCATTGTGATAATGATCACAAGATTAAGTGATTTATTGAACCTGTGGGTTGAATGAGAAATATGTCAAGGATAATGCCCAGGCTAAGGGCTTGTTATACAGGAAAGATGATGCCGCTGTCTATAAGTGATAGTGAAATCAGGGGAGGATAGGGTTTGGGTGAGAAGGTGAGGAGTTCTATTGTGGACATGTTAAGTTTGAGATGATGGAAGAGATAGTCAAGTAGAGATGTTCTGAAGGCAAAAGGAAATGTGAGGCTGCAGAGAGGGAGAGAGATCAGAGCTGGAGTTGTAGATTTGGGAATCATCCACCTAGGTAGTTGGTGGTAGTTGAAGCCTTGGAAGAAAATGAGTTCTCCAAGGGAGTGGGCATAGATGGAGAATAAAAGCAGACTCAGAACTGAACCTTGAGGGACTCTCAGTGTTAGGGAATGGGAGACAAAGGAGGAATCTATGAAAGAAACTGAGAATCAGTGTTCAAAGAGACAGGAGGATAATTAGTCAAGGACAGTGTCGATGAAGTCTAGATTGGATAATGTTTCCAGGAGAAGGTGGTGGTCGGCAGTGTTGAAGGCAGCTGAGTGGTCAAGGAGGATTAGGATGGATTGGAGGCTGTTGGATTTGGCAAGAAGGACATCATTTGTGGCCTCTGAAGGGATGGTTTCTGTGTCATGAAGTGGATGGAAACCAGATTGAAGGTGTCAAGGAGAGATTTGGAGAAGAGGAACTTCAGACTACAGGTGTGGACAACACACTCAAGGAATTTGGAAAGGAATGGTAGGAGGGAAGTGGGATGATAACTGGAGGGAGTCGAGGGTCAAGGGATATTTTTTAGGATAGGGAATGCATAAGCATGCTTGAAAGCAGTCAGGGGAAAGCCATTGGCTAGCAAACGGTTGAGAATGGCGGTCAGGGAGGGAAGAAGAGTAGAAGAAAATGCATTGATAAATTGTGAAAGAATGGCTTTGGGTGTGCAAACGGAGAGGGTGAATTTTGATAGAAGGCAGGAGACCTTCTCTCGAGATATAGCTAGGAAAGTTGGGAGATTTGATGAAGGATCAGAAGGACAGATGGAATGAAGAAGAGCAAGGGTGATTAAAGGAGATCACGTCTGTTGGTTTTAATTTTCTCAATAAAGAAGGAGGCCAGGTCGTTAGGGATAAGAAATGGGGGGAGACAGAGAGAAAGAGGTTGAAAAAAAGATGGATAAGTCCATATTTCCAACAGCCCATTGTATTTATTGAACACTTAAGTTGTTCAGAGCCCTGCACTAAACCTGTTGGTCATTACAGTACAAAAGAATTGGTAGATACTATCTCTGACCACAAGGAATTTACTTTGTAGAAGGGGAGAGAAGACATTAAAATAAATTACACAAAGGGGAGGTTGAAGAGGATAAGGATATGGACTTAAGTGCACAGGGGCTTTGTGTGGGGTGAATATCAAAGGACCATAGGAATGCAGACTCAAGTGCATAGTTGATGCAGAAAGTAGGATAAATAGATAAGGGAAATGAGGGTTGATGCCTCCTTTCTCTTTTTTGAGAGTTCTGTGTCACTAGGAAAGGTCTTTACCTTTCCATACCAGAGACCTTGATCCCTGTCATTCTCTTCCCCATCCGCTGCCCCAGATTTGAGCAGATTCCAGCCCACTGGTCTACTCTTCACAGAGCCCACCATGATGCACCACAGAGTCCAAAACCCTATTGAAGTGGAAAAGGGCCATATAATCAATTACTACAGAAATGAGTTGGGTTCACCAGTGATGCCTCTAGGAAATAGGGGCATCACAGAAAAGGGCACAATCCAGGGAATTGAGGACCTGTTTTCTAATCCTGGCTCTACCACTTGTCTGTTTTGTGATCTTGGGCAAGTCACCTCACTTCTCTGTGTCTTAATTTTCTCATCTCTAATGTAAGGATAGATCCTCCTCCCTCCATCTTAGACTGTAAGCCCCAGGTAGGCCAGGGAATATACCTGACCCTGATTAACTCATATATATGCCAGTTCTCAGAACAGTGCTTGATTCATAGTAAACCCTTAACAAATACTATAAAAAATGAGTAACATCCGACACAGGGCTTGTCTACAGCTGCTCTCCCCTACTGTATCCCACTGGTCTTGGTAGACCACAGGCAGGGAGCTGCAAAGGGGATAAAGTTGGGCTCTTTTTCCTACCCTGTCCTTCTCCTGGGTGCCCAAGAATTTCTGCAGCAGCAGGTGCTCTATCAGTTATATTTTCATAATGGTATCAATCAGTGGTATTTATTGAGCACCAACTGTGTGTAGAGCACAGTTGTAAGCACTTGGGGGAGTACAATACAACAGAACTGGCATGCAGCTTCCTTGCCCACAAAGAGCATACACTCTGGAGACAGAGACAGGCACTAATACAAATAACTGATTTATATCATTTACTTTAAAGATATGTAGATAAGTACTGTGGGGTGGAGGATGGTCTGGAGGGGTGCAGTGGAGGGAGACTGGAGAGAAGCAACATGGCCTAGTAGATATATCAAGGGCTTGGGAGTCAGAAGCACCTGGGTTCTAATCCAGGCCCCACAACATAATGATAAAAATGATGGTATTTGTTAAGTGCTTACTGTGTGCAAAACACTGTTCTAAGCGCTCGGGGGATACAAGGTGATCAGGCTGTCCCACGTGGGGCTCACAGTCTTAATTCCCATTTTACAGATGAGGGAACTGAGGCACAGAGAAGTTAAGTGACTTGCCCAAAGTCACACAGCTGACAAGTGGCAGAGGCAGGATTTGAACCCTTGACCTCTGACTCCAAAGCCCGTGCTCTTTCCACTGACCCACGCTGCTTCTCTACCACGTGTCCACTGTGTGACCTTGGGCAGGCCACCCAACTTCTCTGAGTCTCAGGCACTTCACCTGCAAAATGGGGATTAAGAGTGTGAGCCCCATATAGGACAAGGACTGTGTCTAACCTGGTTAACCTGTATCTCCCCCAGCTCCCAGTAGAGTGCACTGCACACCACAAGCCCTACAAAGTACGACAATTATTATTATTAACGTTATTACTAAGTGACAAATCCGGGATTAGAACCCATGTCTTTCTGATTCCCAAACCCATACTCTGTCCACAAAGGAATGCTGCTTGTGAATTGACTGGGTTCCAAGCAATTCTACACAAAACCTAAGCTGTTTCACAAAGCTAAAACACAGACTAAACCAAGAAAACATCAATCAAACAATAACATTTATTGAGCACTCACTCCTTGCAGAGTTCTGTAGTAAGCATTATGTCATCCCTGTCCTCAAGGTTTTTATAAAACAGACACTGGAATAAATTACAGTTAGGAAGAAGCAACTCAGTTTAAAAATATGTACATGAAGGCTGGAGGGATGTTATAGGAGAATAAGTGCTTAGGGCATGAGGACTGAAATGCATAGGCAGCCCAGAAGATTGGAAGAGTCAGTAAATGTGGAGATGAGAGATTAATTAGGGAAAACTGCCTGGAACAGGTATGATTCAGCTTGCTTTCCCCTTCAAAGGATAACAGCTCTAGGAAATGTGCTAGTTCAGAGCCCATCCTCTTAGACATGCTAAATATAATTTTAAAATTTACATTTGTTAACCAATCAATGTAGATTGAGCACTTAGTATGCCCAGAACACTGTGTGTGAGAGATCACAATTGAACAGAATAAGTAGTGACCCTTGCTGCCCATATCAAAGAACTAGTTATCTTAGCATTGTGCTAAGCACTGAGGTAGATTCAAGATAATCAGATCAGTCACAGTCCCTATCCAAAGTGGAGCTCATAGTCTAAGATAGATTCACATTACTCAAGCTCAAATAATTACCATCTTCGTTTAAATCCCATAACCAGAATACATTCAAAGAAAGTGGAGCAGACTATCTCAAGAACAGTATGGAGCAACCTAGCCTAGTGGAAGGATCCTGGGCCTGGGAGACCATTTCTGCTCCTCTTCAAATAATTCATTCATTCATTCATTCAATCGTATTTATTGAGTACTTACTGTGTGCAGTGCACTGTACTAAGCGCTTGGGAAGTACAAGTTGGCAACATATAGAGACAGTCCTTACCCAACAGTGGGCTCACAGTCTAGAAGAGGGAGACAGAGAACAAAACAAAACATATTAACAAAATAAAATTAATAGAGTAAATATGTATAAAGAAAATAAATAAATAAATAAATAGAGTAATAAATACGTACAAAGACATATACATACATACAGGTGCTGTGGGGAGAGGAAGGAGGTAAGGCTGGGGGATGGGGAAGTGGAGGAGGGGGAGAGGGGGCTCAGTCTGGGAATGCCTCTTGGAGGAGATGTGCTCTCAGCAGGGCCTTGAAGGGAGGAAGAGAGCTAGCTTGGCGGATGTGGGGAGGGAGGGCATTTCAGGCCAGGGGGATGACGTGGGCCGGGGGTCGACGGTGGGACAGGCAAGACCGAGGCACGGTGAGGAGATTAGTGGCAGAGGAGCAGAGGGTGCGGGCTGGGCTGTAGAAGGAGAGAAGGGAGGTGAGGTAGGAGGGGGCAAGGTGATTGAAAGCCTTGAAGCCAAGGGTGAGTAGTTTTTGCCTGATGTGTAGGTTGATTGGTAGCCACTGGAGATTTTTGAGGAGGTAAATAACATGCCCAGAGCGTTTCTGGACAAAGACAATCCGGGCAGCGGCGTGAAATCTGGATTGAAGTTGGGAGAGACAGGACGATGGGAGATCGGAGAGGAGGCTAATACAGTAATCCAGACGAGATAGGATGAAAGCTTGAACGAGCAGGGTAGCAGTTTGGATGGAGAGGGAAGGGCGGATCTTGGCAATGTTGCGGAGCTGAGACCGGCAGGTTTTGGTGATGGCTTGGATGTGAGGGGTGAACGAGAGAGCGGAGCCGAGGATGACACCAAGTTTGCGGGCTTGTGAGATGGGAAGGATGGTAGTGCCATCAACGGTGATGGGAAAGTCAGGGAGAGGGCAGGGTTTGGGAGGGAAGACAAGGAGTTCAGTCTTGGACATGTTGAGTTTTAGGTAACAGGCAGACATGCAGATGGAGATGTCCTGAAGGCAGGAGGATATGCGAGCCTGGAGGGAGGGAGAGACAGCAGGGGCAGAGATGTAGATTTGGGTGTCATCAGAGTAGAGATGATAGTTGAAGCCGTGGGAGCAAATGAGGTCACCAAGGGAGTGAGTGTAGATCGAGAAAAGAAGGGGACCAAGAACTGAACCTGGAAGAACCCCTACAGTAAGGGGATGGGAGGGGGAGGAGGAGCCAGCAAAAGAGACTGAGAATGAATGGCCGGAGAGATAAGAGGAGAACCAGGAGAGGACAGAGTCTTTGAATCCAAGGTTGGATAGCATGTTGAGAAGGGGGAGGTCCACAGTGTCGAAGGCAGCTGAGAGGTCGAGGAGGATTAGGACAGAGTATGTGCCGTAGGAGTTGGCAAGCTGGAGGTCATTGGTGACCTTTGTGAGGGCAGTTCCCGTGGAATGTAGGGGACAGAAGCCAGATTGGAGGGGGTCGAGGAGAGAGTTGTCGTTGAGGAATTCGAGGCAGCACGTGTAGGCGACTCGTTCAAGGAGTTTGGAAAGGAATGGAAGGAGGGAGATAGGGCAATAACTACAAGGTCAGGTGGGGTCAAGAGAGGGGGTTTTTTAGGATGGGAGAGACGTGGGCATGTTTGAAGGCAGAGGCGAAGGAACCAGTGGAGAGTGAGCGGTTGAAGATGGAAGTTAAGGAGGGGAGAAGGGACAGAGCGAGAGATTTCATAAGATGAGAGGAATGGGGTCAGAAGCACAGGTGGCCAGAGTAGCACTTGAGAGGAGGGAGGAGATCTCCTCTGAGGATACTGCTGGTAAGGATGGGAGAGTAGCAGAGAGTGTTGAGAGCCGGGGGGTTGGAGAAGGTGGGGGAGTGACTTTGGGGAGCTCAGATCTGATGGATCTAATTTTATTAATGAAGTAGGAGGCCAAATCGTTGGGGGTGAGGGAAGGAGGAGGGGGAGGACCCAGGGGCCTGAGAAGGGAGTTGAATGTACACAAGAGCTGACGGGGATGATGGGCATGGGTGATAATAAGGGAGGAGAAATAGTTTTGTCTGGCAGAGGAGAGGGCTGAGTTAAGGCAGGAAAGGATAAACTTGAAGTGAACGAGGTTGGCATGGTGTTTAGGCTTTCGCCAGCAGCGTTCAGCAGCTCCAGCATAAGAGTGAAGGAGGCGGACAGTGGCAGTGATCCAGGACTGTGGGTTAGTGGTACAAGAGCAGCGTAGGTAAAGGCGAGTGAGCGAGTCTAGCTGAGTAGAAAGGGTAGAGTTGAGAGCAGTAATCTGATCATCAAGATTGGGTAGAAAGGAAAGGGAGGCGAGGTGGGGTGTGAGGCGCTCAGATAGATGGATGGGGTCAAGAGAGCAGAGATCTCTGTGAGGGAGTAATATGGATTTACAGGGGAAAGGAGTGTGAGTGAGAAGGCAGGTGAGAAGATTATGATCAGAGAGAGGGACTTCAGAGTTGGTGAGGGTGGAGAAAGTGCAGTGGTAGGAGATCATTCAATCAATCAATCATATTTATTGAGCGCTTACTGTGTGCAGAGCACTGTTCTAAGCGCTTGGGAAGTACAACTTGGCAACATATAGAGACAGTCCCTACCCAACAGTGGGCTCACAGTCTAGAAGGAGGAGACAGAGAACAAAACCAAACATATTAACAAAATAAAATAAATAGAATAGATATGTACAAGTAAAATAAATAAATAAATAAATGAAAAGAGTAATAAATATGTACAAACGTAAGGAGATGATGAGGTCGAGGTTGTGACCAGGTTGGTGAGTGGTATTATTCTTAACCTCCCCTTTCTGCCTACTCAGAGCGAACATGCCCAATCTCAGGAAGCCTACCCAAAGTCTGAGACCCAATTGTCAATTCTGGCCCCAGTCTATAGGAGATTTTAATGACTTATCAATCAGTCGAATGGTCAATCAAAATTATAGAAAGCTTATTGCTTGCAGAGCAGTGTACTGAGCACTTGGGAGAATTCAATAAATCAGAGTTGGTAGACACATTCCTGGCTCATTGAGCTTACAGTCTCCTAAATGAATAAATTATGGATATATACATAAATGCTGTTGTGTTCCAGAAGGGGTAATTAAGGTTGTAAATCAAACTGCAAAGGCGACACAGAAGGGAATGGTAGGAGAGGAAATGAAGTCCTACTGGGAGATTGTTCGTGGCCAGAAGCAGGACTTGGGTGAGGGGATTAAAGGGGAGATAGGCGAGATCAAAAGTCAGTGAGTGGGATGACACTAAAGGAGCAAACTTAGCAGGTTGGCTTGTGATTGGAAATTAGTGAGGTGACATAGGAGGCAGAAGGTAATTTAGTGCTTTAAAGACTATTCCAAGGAGTTTCTGTTTGATGTAGAGGTGGATGGACAACCACTGGAGGTTCCTGAGGCATGGGGAAACATGGACTGAATGGTTCTGTAGAAAAACCTTTGAGAAGCAGTGTTGCCTAGTAGATACAGCACGGGCCTGGGAATAAGAAGGGCCTGAGTTGTAATCCCCTCTCTGTCATTTCTCTGCTGCGTGACCTGGGTCAAGTCACTTAACTTCCCTGTGCTTCAATTATTTCATCTGTACAATTGGGATGAAGACTATAATCTTCATGTGGGACATGACTGTGTCCAAACTGTTTGGCTTGTATCTACCCCAGCGCTTAGTGCAGCGTCTGACACAAAAGTAAGTAATTAACGAATACCATCAAAGAAAAATGACCCAGGCAGCAGAGTAAAGTATGGAAAGACTTGGGAAGAGACAGGAGGCAGTAAGGTAAGTAGCGTGGCTGATGCAGTGATAGAGATGAGATAGTAAGAATTTTTGGATTAACGTGGTAACCCTTTGGATCAGAGAGGAAAGGGCAGATTTTAGCGATGTTGCGGAGGGTGAACATAAAGGATTTGTTGACAGATAGAATATGTGAGTTGAATGAGAGAAATGAGTTGAGAAAAATGCCAAAGTTATGTGCTTGTGAGATAAGGAAGATAATGGTCTGGTTTACAGAGATGGGAAACTCATGGGGAGAACAGGGGAGAAGATGAGGAGTTCTATTTTGGACATGTTAAATTTCAGGTGTTGGCTAGACATCCCGGTAGAGCTGTCCTGAAGGCAGAAGGAAATGTGAGACTGCAGAGAAGGACAGAGATCAGGGCTGAAAATGCCCATTAGGGAATCATTCACATAATAATGGCAGTTAAATCCATAGGATTGGATGAGTTCTTCAAGAGAGTGGGTGTAGATGGAGAATAGAAGGGGACCCAAAGCTGAACCTTGAGGGACTCCCACAATTAGGGGGTGGGAGGCAGAGGAGGAGCCCTTCAAAGAGACTGAGTAGGAGAGACCAGGGAGATACGTGGAGAACCAGGAGAGGACTGTATCAGTGAAGCCAAAGTTGGATCATGTTTCCAAGTGAAAGGGGAAGTTGACAATGTTGAAGGAAGACTGAAAGGTCGAGAAGGATTAGGATGGAGTAGATGTCATTTGATTAGGCAAGAAGGAGATCATTGGTGACCCATAAGAGGACAGTTTCTGTGGAGCACACAGGGAAGAAACCAGATTGGAGGGGATCAAGGGGAGAACTGGAGGACAGGAATTAGCGACAGTGAGTGCAGACAACATGCATTCTAGACTGTAAGCCCGTTGTTGGGTAGGGACTGTCTCTATATGTTGCCAACCTGTACTTCCCAAGCGCTTAGTACAGTGCTCTGCACACAGTAAGCCCTCAATAAATATGAATGAATGAATGAATGAATGAACGAATGAATGCTCAAGAAATTTGGAAAGGTATGGTAAGAGGGAGATAGGGTGGTAAATGGAGGAAATCGTTGGATCAAGGGAGGGTTTGTTTAGGATAGGAGAGACATAAGCAGGGTTAAATGATTGAATCAATCAATGAATAAGTCAATTGTATTTGTTAAATGGTTACTGTGTGCAGAGCACTATACTAAGCAAGCTATATAATGTAAAGAGTTGGTAGACATATTCCCGCCCACAATCCCGTACAATCTAAAGGGCTAGAATGTAAGAACTTCAGGGTGATGTCTCTGTTAGTGCTGAGGGCAGGGGAAGTCAGAGGGTGAGGGAATCAGGATGACCCCACAGATCAAGGCAGGCCAGGAATCCACCCTTCCCTACCTCGCTCATTTGTAATGGGGTGTAGCCCCGACTGGTTCCTCTGCTGGGGAGCTGGGAGCTGGGAGTCAGGAGATTCTCAGCTCAGCATTTCTTACCAGCACTTTCTGACCATGTCACCTCTCCAGTCCTCTTGCCTGATGCAACCACTGCCAACCTCAACATCACATATGGGACTGAAACTGTTGACAAAGGAAACAACTCCCTCCCCCTCCTGCCCGTTAGCCTCCTAAGGCCGAGAAGACTGAGAGGAGGTTGACAACCTGATTTTCAGCCTGCGTTGTGGTTGCATGGACGCAGGTGTGGAGTTCTCTGGCAGGAATGATCCCTGGAGCTCCCCAGATCATGTGGCAGAAGCTGGGCCCCAGAGTCTCCAGATCAGGCTGAGTCCACGTGGCAGGGCTGGGGCCCAGAGAGTTGGGGAGTGGTGGAGGAGGCTGAGTTCTTCCTCATCAAGCACCAAAACTTGATTTACTTCTACTCCAATCTCGAGGGACCAGGCAGAGGCAGGAGGAACCTCTCAGAAGAGGTTCCCTTTTCACTGGTTTCTATCCTGTTTGTCAAGGGGAGGTCAGTGGGGTGGCATCAGGCAGGAAGCTGAAAAAGGTGAAAAGGGCACAGCAGGACAGGGAGAGAGATTGACTCACCCAGACTCCCTACCCTGGTCTCCACAGCCGCTACCCTGCTCGTTCAAGCTCTCATCCTATCCCATCAGGACTACTGCATCAGCCTCCTCTCTGATCTCCCATCCTCGTGTCTCTCCCCACTTCAATCCATACTTCACGCCACTGCCCGGATTGTCTTTGTCCAGAAACGCTCTGGGAATGTTACTCCCCTCCTCAAAAATCTCAAGTGGCTACCAATCAACCTGCGCATCCGGCAGAAACTCCTCCCCCTCAGCTTCAAGTCTCTACATCACCTTGCCCCCTCATACCTCACCTCCCTTCTCTCCTTCTACAGCCCAGCCGCACCCTGCGCTCCTCCACCGCTAATCTCCTCATCGTTCCTCGTTCTCGCCTGTCCCGCCGTCGACCCCCGGCCCACATCATCCCCCTGGCCTGGAATGCCATCCCTCCCACCATCTGCCAAGCTAGCTCTCTTCCTCCTTTCAAGGCCCTACTGAGAGCTCACCTCCTCCTGGAGGCCTTCCCAGACTGAGCCCCCTCCTTCCTCTCCCCCTCGCCCCACTCTCAATCCCCCATTTTACCTCCTTCCCTTCCCAACAGCACCTGTATATATGTATATATGTTTGTACATATTTATTACTCTATTTATTTATTTTACTTGTAAATATGTATTCTATTTATTTATTATTTTGTTAATATGTTTTGTTCTCTGTCCCCCCTTCTAGACTGTGAGCCCACTGTTGGGTAGGGACTGTCTCTATATGTTGCCAACTTGTACTTCTCAAGTGCTTAGTACAGTGCTCTGCACACAGTAAGTGCTCAATACATACGATTGATTGATTGATTGATTGACAGCCCTCTGGGAGGATGTAACTTCCCTCATACTGACCTAAGCTCTGAGGCCACCCTGCTTCCTGCACTGAGTGTACTTGGTACCAACACAGACATTGCCCCAAAGTCCCTGCCTGGGAAAGGGGTTCCATCTTTCTTGCATTTTGTCTAACACCAGAGCCCAGAATCCAGCGTGGCTCAGTGGAAAGGGCACGAGCTTTGGTGTCAGAGGTCATGGGTTCAAATCCCGGCTCTACCATTTTGTCAGCTGTGTGACTTTGGGCAAGTCACTTAACTTCTCTGGGCCTCGGTTCCCTCATCTGTAAAATGGGGATGAAGACTGTGAGCCCCTCGTGGGACAACCTGATCACCTTGTAGCCTCCCCAGCGCTTAGAACAGTGCTTTGCACCTAGTAAGTGCTTAATAAATGCCATCAAAAAAAGGGAGCCTGACCTTCCCTCCCCTAAACTATTCCCCTCCCCGCCCCAACAAAACTGCACCCCTCAGCTCTGGGCTGCCCCCAAATACAAGCATGAACCAAGAGGTTTCTTGGTGACTGTTGGGGACAGGAGAGGCTGCACCGCTGTCAGAAAAGATGGGGCCTGGGTCAGATGTGCAGCTCAGAAACCACTCATGTACAAGGCCAGAATGTTCCTCATTCAGAGCCCGTTCCTGGTGACTAACTGTGGCCTGCAGGATCAGATTCATCTTTCAGCGAGGCTTGCCCCTCATACTGGCCAGCCAAGCACCCTCTCAATCAGGTCTACCAAGCCTCCACCTCTCTATGACCCACAACCACTTCCTGCCTCCTCAAGGAAGGGAGAACTTCCTGCGTCGCTGAGGGGAGGGGCTCGGGTGGAGGCTTAGGGCACTTTCTCACTGTGGGCCGTGGGGGAGGCTGCACAAGATCTCAGAGCAAACATGAGCTCTGGGCCATGAGTCATGGACCACAGAACCATGGGCAAATTGGATGGAAACAGGCAGAAGTAGATGGATTTTATCATCCCTACAACTCCCTACTGAGCGCTCACCTCCACCAGGAGGCCTTCCCAGACTGAGCCCCCTCCTTCCTCTCCCCGTCCTCCCCCCTCCACCTCCCCGCCTTACCTCCTTCCCTTCCCCACAGCACCTGTATATATGTATATATGTTTGTACGTATTTATTACTCTATTTATTTATTTTACTTGTACATATCTATTCTATTTATTTTATTTTGTTAATATGTTTTGTTTCGTTCTCTGTCTCCCCCTTCTAGACTGTGAGCCAACTGTTGGGTAGGAACCGTCTCTATATGTTGACAACTTGTACTTCCCAAGCGCTTAGTACAGTGCTCTGCATAAAGTAAGCACTCAATAAATATGATTGATTGATTGATTGATTGATCTGTAGTTCCTCTTCCCGACTTCATCTGTAGTATGGGTCTTTCAGAGTTGGAGCCTGGGGAGAACTCTGAGGGTTTGGCCATCCAAAGCTACTCACATTGTTTCCTAACCCAGCCAGAGTCTGGTTCCCTGTCCTTCTGGATGTCTCAGAGAGTAAAGCTCCTTGATGACAGTGGCCAGATCTCTTATTGAGAGGCAGTGTGGCCTTTGGAAAGGGCATGTACCTGGAAATTAGGGGACCAGGATTCTAATCCCTGCCGTGTGAACATGGACAAGTTAGTCAGTCAATCATAATCATTGAGCACTTTCTGTGTGCAGGGCAATGGACTAAGCACTTGGTAGAGTACAATATGACAATATAGCAGACACATTCCTTGCCCCCAGTGAGGTTTACAAATAAATACGTTACAGATATGTGGGCAGGGAATGTCACTGTTTATTGTTGTATTGTACTTTCCCCAGTGATTAGTACAGTGTCCTGCACACAGTAAGCGCTTAATAAATGCCACTGAATGAATGAAAATACTGTGAGGCTGTTTGGAGTGGGGGTGTGAACAAAGGCAGCAAGTCAGAAGAAAAGGAAAAGAGAGCTTTGTCAGGGAAGGTCTCTTGGAGGAGATGTGCCTTCAAGAAGACTTGGAAAAGGGGAGAGCATTGTGTGTTTAATTCAAAGAGGGAGGGGATTTTAGGCCAGAGGCCAGATATGGGTGAGTGGTCAGCAGCGAGATGGATAAGATTGAGAAGGTTAGCATTGAGGGAGCAAAGTGTGCTTTCTGGGTTGTAATAGAAGAGTAGCAAGGTGAGGTAGGAAGGGGCAAGGTGATTGAGTGCGTTAAAGCCAATTGAGTTTCTGTTTGATGTAGAGGTGGATGGGCAACCACTGGAGACTTTTGAGGAGTGAGAAAACATTTCCTGAACTTGTCTGTAGAAAAACGATCCGGGTAGCCGAATGAAGTATGGACTGGAGTGGGGAGAGTCGGAGTCTGGGCGGTCAGAAGTAGAATGATGCAGTAATCAAGGTGAGATATGATATGTGATTGGAAGAACATGGTAGCAGTTTAGATGGGAGGAAAGGAAAAACTGACACGATTAGTCATGGATTGAATATGTAGGTTAAATGAGAGAGAGGAGTCAAGGATAATACCCAGGTTATGGGCCTGTGAGACAGTGATGGGAAAGTCAGGGGGAGGACAAGTTTTGGGGAGAGAAGACAAGGAAAATAAGGAAAGATAAGGAGTTCTGTTTTAGACCTATTAATTTTGAGGTGACAGGAGGAAATCCAAATAGAGATGTCCACGTAGACATGTCATTCATCTTCCTTTTCCCCTCAGTTTCCTCACCTGTAAAATGAGGATTGAGGGTCGTGGATCATGACTACCATCTGCACTGTACTCTCCCACGTGCTTAGTACAGTGCTATGCCCAAATTAAGTGCTCAATACATAGTACTGATCAATTGAAGATTAATTACCTATTCTCCCTCTCTCTTAAGCTATTAGCCCCCATGGGGATTGGGGCTGTTTCCCACCTGATTATCTTGTATCTATTCCAATGTTTGCTACAGTACTTGGCATACAGTATGCGATGAATGAAAACCATAGTTATTGTTACTGTCATATAATTGAGAGGTGCACCATACACAACTCTTGGGAAGTACAGAATAATGAAATGACACATTTCTGGCCCACAAGGAGCTCCCACTTTATTGGTAAGTAAATATAAAAGTATTTACAGCCACTATCGGGATCCAGGGACACTACCCCTCATCCCTCCCTGCCTTCAGGACATCTCCATCTGGATGTCCGCCCGCCACCTAAAGCTCAACATGTCGAAGACTGAGCTCCTTGTCTTCCCTCCCAAACCTTGTCCTCTCCCTGACTTTCCCATCTCTGTTGACGGCACTACCATCCTTCCCGTCTCACAAGCCCGCAACCTTGGTGTCATCCTCGACTCCGCTCTCTCATTCACCCCTCACATCCAAGCCGTCACCAAAACCTGCTGGTCTCAGCTCCGCAACATTGCCAAGATCCGCCCTTTCCTCTCCATCCAAACTGCTACCCTGCTCATTCAAGCTCTCATCCTATCCCGTCTGGACTACTGCACCAGCCTTCTCTCTGATCTCCCATCCTCGTGTCTCTCTCCACTTCAATCCATACTTCATGCTGCTGCCCGGATTATCTTTGTCCAGAAACGCTCTGGGCATATTACTCCCCTCCTCAAAAATCTCCAGTGGCTACCAATCAATCTGCGCATCAGGCAGAAACTCCTCACCCTGGGCTTCAAGGCTCTCCATCACCTCGCCCCCTCCTACCTCACCTCCCTTCTCTCCTTCTACTGCCCAGTCCGCAACCTCTGCTCCTCCACCGCTAATCTCCTCACTGTACCTCGTTCTCGCCTGTCCCGCCGTCGACCCCCGGCCCATGTCATCCCCCGGGCCTGGAATGCCCTCCCTCTGCCCCTCCGCCAAGCTAGCTCTCTTCCTCCCTTCAAGGCCCTGCTGAGAGCTCACCTCCTCCAGGAGGCCTTCCCAGACTGAGCCCCTTCCTTCCTCTCCCCCCTCGTCCCCCTCTCCATCCCCCCATCTTACCTCCTTCCCTTCCCCATAGCACCTGTATATATGTATATATGGTTGTACATATTTATTACTCTATTTATTTATTTATTTATTTATTTTACTTGTACATTTCTATCCTATTTTATTTTGTTGGTATGTTTGGTTCTGTTCTCTGTCTCCCCCTTTTAGACTGTGAGCCCACTGTTGGGTAGGGACTGTACTTATGTGCAGTAGGACGACCCCCGCTTCACTCCATGACTGCAACCCTGACTACTTTCCCAGTATCTTTCAGGCTGAGTGTCTTCCAGTCCCCTGCTCAATCGTTTTCTATAGACATGGACCCCAGAACAGAGGTTGGTTTCAGGGTGATTGGCATAATGGGAATCTTGAGGACTAGGAGGGAGGGTTCTGACTGGTGGAAAGAAGGGTACCTGGACAAATAGCACAGTGCCCAGGACTTCCTTGATGACGTCCCTCTCATCTGCCTCACTGTGGGTAGGGAATTGCTCGGTTAGATAGTTGTTTCATAGTCTCCAGAGTGTTTAGTACAGTGCCCTGCACATAGTAGGTGCTCAATAAATAAGATTGATTGACTGATTGAGTTCAAGGACAGGAGGTTTGGAGGTCTTGGATCTGTCACTGAGCTCAGGAGAATGTAAAGAAATGGAGTCCAGGGCTACATCAGGAGTAAACTTTCCTCTGTGGAAATACGGGTCGCTGCATGTGACTTGGACTTGAATTTTGATTCCAATCTTTCCTATCATCCTTCCCAGCTCCTTTCAGTGTGAGCCTCCTATGGGCCAGAA
The DNA here is from genome assembly GCF_015852505.1 of Tachyglossus aculeatus. NCBI lineage: Eukaryota > Metazoa > Chordata > Mammalia > Monotremata > Tachyglossidae > Tachyglossus > Tachyglossus aculeatus. The sequence continues at coordinate 2,301,585 of NW_024044915.1, read as the reverse complement.
GGCCTGAATTCCTCCATTTCCCTAACCCCTAGTTTTGTGCTGGTAATGCAAATGCTCAATAAATGTTTCTGATGCTAGGATCTGAGAAATAGTGAATCTTAGTGGTTAGAGCACGGGCCTCGAGTTAGAAGGAGCTGGTTTCTGATTTGGCTCCAGCACCTCTCTGCTGGGCGACCCTGCACAAGTTGCTTAACCCCTCTATCCCTGTTTGCTCATCTATAAAGTGGAGATTAAATCCTTTTTCTCCCTCTCTCACTAGACTGTGAGCCCTATGTGGGAAAGAGACTGTTTTCAGCATAATTATCTTTTGCCTGCCCCACTTGCCTAGTTCACTGCTGGGCACATAGCTAGGGCATAACAAATCCATAATGATTAATGATCACTGGGGCATAGGCTGGGGACATTTCTGTGAGAGCAAGTTATAGGAGGGGAGCCTGGGTCCCATGGGTTGTGAGCTCCCGCCCAGTTCACAGAAGATCCTAAGTCTGTGGGGGCAGCAGCGCTTCCACGCAGTGACCACCAGGTGGAGTCTATTGCTGTAGGGAACTCTAGGGACAAGGCGGATCCCAAACCTCAGGCTCTTCTCTGTCTTTCAACGTGCATCTCCAATCAGTCACCAACTCCTGTTGGTTCTACCTTCAGAACATCTCTAGAACCCACCCCTTCATCTCTATCCAAACTGTCACCAAGCAGATCCGAGCATTTGTCAAATCCCACCGCGTGTCCTGGTTCAGCCTCCTCACTGACCACTCTGCATACAGCCTTTCCCCACTCCAGGCTGTACTCCACTCTGCTGCCTGGATCACTTCTGGAAAGTCATGCTGTACCTAACCCCTCAAAATCCCCCAGGGGTTGCCCATCCTTGTCCACATCAAGCAGAAACCTCTTGCCACCAGCTTTAAAACACTCAATCAGCCCTCTCCCTCCTGTTTATCCTCTCTCATCTCCCACTACAACCCAGTCAGTACACGCTGCTTCTCTAACAGGAACCTATTTACTGTATTCTGTCTTTTCTGTCTCTCTGTTGACCCTTTGCTCACATCCTTCCTCTGGCCTGGAGCTTCCTTCCTCTTCATATCTGACAGACAATAACTCTCCTGATCTTCAAGGTTCTACTAAAATCATATTTCCTCCAGAAACCCTTCCTTGACTAAATCCTCATCTCCCCACACTAATTCTTCCTTCTGCATCTCTTATGCACTCGTGTTCATTCCTCCTAGCACTTTGATATTCACACCCCTCCAGAGCCCTGGTGTACGAATCCTTCTACTTTGTTGCTTCTTGTATCTGTAAATACTTTTCCTCTCCGTCTCCCCCTCTAGACTGTGAGCTGCTAGTGGGCGTGGATGGTATCTACCAACTGCAAAATTCTCTCCCAAGGGCACAGACAATTCATTCACTCATTTAATCATATTCCCCGAATGCTTACTGCTGCACTAAGTGCAATAATAAACAGACCCATTTCCTGTCTCTGACAAGCTTACAGTACAGAATCAGGGAGACAGATATTAATATCAATGAATGAATTGCTGATATATACATTCAGTGCTATGGGACTGGGTGAGGGGAAGAACAAAGTGAGCAAGTCAAAGTGACAGAGAAGGAAGTGTGAGAAGTTGAAAGGGGAGTATAGTCAGGGAAGGCCTCCTGTTGGATATGTGCCTTAAATAAGGCTTTGAAGCTGGGGAGAGTAATTGTCTGAGGGATTTCATTCATTCATTCATTCATTCAATCAATCAATCGTATTTATTGAGTGCTTACTGTTTGTAGAGCACTGTACTAACACTTAGGAAGTACACATTGGCAACATACAGAGACGGTCCCTACCCAACAGCGGGCTCACAGTCTAGAAGGGGGAGACAGACAACAAAACAAAACATATTAACAAAATCAAATAAATAGAATAAATATGTACAAGTAAAATAAATGCAGTAATAAATATGTACAAACACATATATATATATATATATATATATATATACATATATATATATATATATATATATATGTGTGTGTGTGTGTGTGTGTGCTGTGAGGAGGGGAAGGAGGTAAGGCAGGGGGGAGTGGAGGGGCATGGGGGAGAGGAAAGAGGGGGCTCCGTCTGGGAATAAACTAGGGGAGATGAGGAGGAGAGCATCCAGGCCACAGGCAGGATGTGGTTGAGAGGTCGGCAGCGAGATAGGCGAGATTGAGGCACAGTGAGAAGGTTCACATTAAAGGAGCAAAGTGTGTGGGCTAGGTAAGTAGTGAGGAGACATAGGAGAAGCAGGTTAATTGCGTGCTTCAAAGCCAATAGTGAGGAGTATTTGTTTTATTTAGCGGTGGCTGGGCAACCACTGGAGTTTTCTGAGGAGTGGGGAAACATATCCTGAATGTTTTTGTGGAAAAATGATCCGGGCAGCAGAGTGAAGTATGGACTGGAGTGCGGAGAGGCAGGGGGCTGGAAGGTCAACAAAGAGGCTGATGAAGTAATCCAGGCAGAATGGGATGAGTGATTGTATTAACGTGGTAGCAGTTTGGATAAAGAGGAAAGGGGAGATTTTGAAGATGTTGTGAAGGTGGGACTGACACCACCTTTGTGATGGATTGAATAAGTGGGTTGAATGAGAGAGAGAGGAGTCAAGGATAACACCAAGGTTATGGGCTGGTGAGACAAGAACGATGGTGCTGTGGTCTTCGATGATGGGAAGGTCAGGGGCAGGACAGGGTTTGGGTGGGAAAATAAGATGTTTTGTTTTGGACGTGTTAAGCTTGAGGTGACAGGAAGATATCCAGGAAGAGATGTCTTGAAGGCAGAAGGAAACGTGAGACAGCAGACAGGGAGAAATATCTGGGATGGAGATGTACATTTGGGTATTGTCATGAGCCGCCTCTGGAAATTCACCTTCCCCTACTCTAAGGCACTCCAGACAAGCACTAAGTGGAAAGTGACAGAATCCTCTACTGCTTCTCCTCCTTGACCACAGATTCTCAGTCTCTTTCATGGGCTCCTCCTCTGCCTCCCACCTTATATTTGTGGGTGTCCCTCAAGGTTCAGTTCTGGGTCCCCTTCTTTTCTACATCTACACCTACTCATGGAGAACTCATTCTTTCTCATGAGTTCAACTAACAGACGAATCCCCATTCTATATCTCCAGCTCTTCCTCTCTGCAGTCTCACATTTCCTTCTGCCTACAGGGAGAACATCTGCACTTGGATGCCCTGCCATTACCTCAAATTTAACATGTTGAAAACAGAACTTCTAATCGTTTCCTGCAAACCCTGTTCTCCCCATGACTTTCCCATCACTACAGATAGAACCACCATCCCTCCTATCTCACAAACCCCTATCCCTGGCATTTTCCTTGACTCCTCTCTCTCATTCTGTCCCCAAATTCAATCACTCATTAAGTGCTGATGGTTCAACCTTCACTACATCTCTAAATTCTGATCTTTCCTCTCCAAACTACCACAGTAATGCTATTCTGCCTTGATTACTTTATCAGTTTCCTTGCTAACCTCCCAGTCACCTGTCTCTCCGTCCGCATTCCAGTCCATAATTTACATTTCTGCTAGGGTCATTTTTCTGCAAAAATGTTCAGTCCATGTTTCTCCATTCCTGAATAACCTTCAGTAGTTGTCCTTTCACCCCCGCATCAAACAGAAACTCCTTACCATCACCTTTAAAGCACTCAATCAACTTGCCCCCTCCTACCTCATCTCCTCATCTGCTACTTCATCGTGCTTCTCTCCTTCTACAAGCCAGCCTGGACACTTCACCCCTTTAATGCCAACATACTAACTTCATTGCCAGTCTACTCAATGTACCTCAATTCTGTCTATTACGCCACCAACCACTCACCCACATCCTGTTCCTGACCTGGAACCCCTACCCTCATCAAATCTAATGGAATATTACTCTCCCTACTTTCAAAGCCTTACTGAAGGGACATCTACTCCAAGAAGCCTTTCCTGTCTAAGCTCTCATTTCCTCTTGTCCCACTTCTTTTTTCATTGCCCTTGCACTTGGATTTACTCCATTTATTATCCCCTCCAAGCTCCACAGCATTTATGTACATAGTAGTAATTTACTTATTTATATTAATGCCTGTCTCACTCTCTAAAATGTTAGCTAGTTGGGGGATGGAAACATGTCTACCTACTGTGTTATGTTCTTATATTGTTCTCTCCTAAACTCTTAATACAGTGTCCTGCATAATGGTAACAGCTCAATAAATACTATTAATTAAATATTCCAAAAACATTAATCAGGAAATTAATGATCTGTTATCAGAAAACACACAGTTCCCATTCCCACTGCCTGCTTCTACTCATCTTATCCCACAACTGCCTGAACTACTGCCATTTCTCCATCCTGAGGATTTTGGATAATTGTTAACATTTTCCCATACATTGAAAAGGTTCTGGGGGTTTAAAGCCTATTACAACCTGTAGTTACTACCTAGAGTACCACATAACTGCAACACATCTTCTGTATACAGACTCCTGGCCTCCGGAGACAAAGGTTTTTCAGACCCTCTCAGCTCTGATGTGTTCTCCTTCAGGAAGTTCTGCTTTCAGGAGGTGGCCGAGTCCATGATTCTCCGAGCCAACTCCAGGACTCTTCCTGTGATGCTGAGGCTGGAGGGGAGAGGGGGTGGGAGGAGCACAGTGGGACAATTTAGTGAACTGCGGCTCCATTTATGAACGCTCTGTGACTAGGCACATTGAGACGGAGGACCACAGGCACAACAGCCAAGTGCAAGACTTAGACAGAGCCCTTTCAGGAGGGGAGAGTAACAGAACCCAGAAATAACCTTGCCAACTTGGCCAAGATTGTGGGGAGGGTTTTTTGGTGGTATTTTTTAAGCTCTTGCTTTGTTTCTTGCATTGTACTAAATGCTGGAGTAGAAACAACAAACTCAGAGTGCACACACTCCCTGCCCCTTTGAGGGCTCACCTTCTAAGAAGGGGGGAATAGGATTTGCTCTCTATTTTGTCAAGGAGGAAACGGAGGTATAGAAAAGTTAAGTGAATTGTCCAAGGTCATATAGCAGATAAATAGTGAAGCTGGGATTAAAAACCAGTTTTCTGACTCCCAGCCCGGGGTATTTTCACTAGTTCATGGTGCCTCTGTAAATTGCCTAAGTGGGTAATGGATGGGGAAATAGAAGTTGATCTGTCTTAGTCACCCAGCCCAGGAATCGGGGAAGTCTCTCTTCCTCTCTCTCTCTTTATCTCTCTCTCGCTCTCTTTATCTCTCTCTCTTTCCCTCCGTTTCTTCTTTCCAGCCTCGCAAAGCTGGAGCCCTGAAAGGGATCCCTCAGAGTGGTGGAAAACGGAAATCTGAATGTAGAGGGGAGAGAGGGAGCTCAGGAGACAGCAGTGTCCCCAAACCCCTCGGATATGCCTAGCCAGGACTCCAGCCAGTCTGGCAGCCCCTGGATCACATCGTGGAGAAATCAGGTGACTTCTTCCTGCCCCCCAGTTTGTGGCGTTTGTTGGAGCCTTGGAGGGGTGCTGTCCGATGTGTTTTTGGGTAGCTGGAGAAGCAGCGTGGCTTAGTGGATATAGCATGGGCCTGGGAGTCAGAAGATCATGGTTTTGAATTCTGGCCCCGCCACGTGTCTGCTGAGTGACCTTGGGCAAGTCACTTCATTTCACCGGGCCTCAGTTACCTCATATGTAGCATGGGGATTAACAGTGTGAGCCCTATGTGGGACAGGGACTGTGTCAAACCTGAATATCTTGTATTTATCTCAGCACACAGAACAGTGCTTGACACATAGGTAGCGCTTAACAAGCACCATAATTGTTAGTATTATTATTTTCATTTTCAATCTGTTCATTACCAAGGACCCAGAGCTGATTATTCAAACCAGGTCTATTGCCACCCATAGAAGCATTCAGTAGTTTTTGTTTTGGTACTTATGAAGTGTGTAATATGTGCCAGGCACTCTTCTAAGCACTGACTTAGATGTAAGCTAACCAGGTGGGACACAGTCCCTGTCCCACATAAGGCACACAGTCTTATTCCCCATTTTACGGATTGAGGCACCTGAGGCTCAGAGAAGTGAAGTGACTTGTCCAAGGTCACACAGTGGAAAAGTGTCAGAGCCACCCAGGTCCTTCTGAATCCTGTCCTGTTGGAAGGTGGAGCATCTGATCGTTGGATGTATTTTTGACTGTGGGGATGGGCTGGATTCACAGGGCCCTTGCTGTGATTACTGTCGCAGGAGTGTGTGAGGCCTGTGGCCCGCTTCCTCAGTACTTTTTTCTGTCCTTGTCACCGCTCTCAGACACCTGCCCGATGTGAAGGCTGCCAACCACAGAGTCCCTGCAGGGACTGGCCTTGTTTTGGTGGGTGCATAGCAGAATTCTGTGAGGCTCCTCTAGTTCCAGAATTACCCCCAAGCCCCCAGCCCTATCTGCCCTCTCAAACTCCCTGGGGACCCAGGAGGGAGGGCAATTCCTAACTGTTTTTTCCTCTAATCTTTTTGAGAAAGTTTCACGGATGCAGGTGCAGTGCTTCGGGCAAAGATAATCCCCAGGGCCCCTGCATGGCTGATTTCTCTTGTCCCAGAATGGGTTCCTCCCATTCCCAACTACAGGGAAACCACTGCAATAGATTGGAACTGTCATTCTAAAAAGCTCAGGCAAATGTTCATAAGCATCCCCTTTTCCCTTGTCTCTGTTTCTCCTGGATGCAGCATCTCCCAGATCTTACTAACATATTCCCTGTGGTGGGACTGGAGACTGGAGTCCCGATCCTTGTGCTAGAGGAAAAGAGTCAGACTCCGGACTCTGATCGTCCCTCGCAGCTGGTCCTAGGCTCACCTCACCTCGATGCCCTCTCTGCTTACCCTGTTTCTGCTCCTCCAGCTTCCCCAATCCACCAGGGGGGAAGAGAAGACTCCCTGCTGTCTGGTCAGACAGTATCCAGCCACCTACTACAGGGATGGGGACCTGATCATTGCAGGGATGTTATCTCTGCAGACCATGACTGTTTTTCAGAGCGGAGAGTTCATCAATAATAGCAACAGGAGGAATTATATTCCCCGGTACGTGGTTTTGTTTGGTCTTAGTGGTCATATTTAATTAATTTAGTTAAATTGTGGTACTTACTAAGCACTTAATATGTTCCAAAGACTGTTCTAAACACTAGTTGGACACAGTCCCTATCTCCCATGTGGCTCACAGTCTAAGTATGAGGGATGAGGTTTTAATCCCCATTTTACAGATGAGGTAACTGAGGCACAGAAAAGTTAAGTGACCATTCCAAAAATCAGACAGCAGTCATTTGGCAGAGCTGGAAGAACCCAAGTCTTCTGACACCCAAGCTCGGGGCCCACTGATTCTTTCATATTCTCCGTTTCTTTGGTGATTGATGATTGGGCAGTAATTGCATCCAACCCTGAGTTTCTGACCTCCTTCCTGAGAGATCCAAGTCTACATTCTGAACCCTCATCATCACCACACACACTGGACTCTCTGTCATTCCTTCTCTCACTTCAGTTCTTGTCCCTCAGATCATCATCTCGGGTTAGAAGGAGAAATATTTCCCTCCACTCCTTCCTCTCCCTCCCTCACCTCGTATCCACCAGATACGAGAGATTAATTCCCCAGAGCTGTGGCTTAAGGCCAGGGAAGACTTGGGGCGGGTGATGCAGAAGGGGATGCAGGGTGGCTGTTACAGGTGATTCAGGATCCTGGGCCGGGTGATGCTTGCTGCCACTGGACTTTTTACCCAATCTGTTCACTTTGTAGTAATTGTCCCCTGTAATACAGGGTGGAGGTTCAGGGTGGACCCTGGGGGTGAGCACTTCTGCCTCATTTCAGTTGGGTTTACAAAGACTTCCAGCACTTTCTGGCCCTGCTGTTTGCTGTGGAGGAGATCAACAAGGATCCTGGCCTTTTATCCAATGTGTCCCTGAGGTTCCACATCCACGAAAACTACCACCATGCTGATAGAGCCATAGAGGGTGCCTTAATGTGGCTGTCGGGAGGACGACAGACCATCCCTAACTACAGCTGTGAAAGACAGGAAAAGTCCGTGGCTGTCATCGGAGGAGCTACATCTGCCCTGTCTATCAGCATGGCAAGCATTCTGGGACTCTACAAGCTCCCACAGGTAGGAGGCCATTCAGCTAGTCTGGTGGCATCCCTATGTAGATAAGAAATTACCAGATTGGAGACATGTCTTTTGGAAGAGAGTTTCCCTTCACTTCTTTAAATCCCACACTACCTGTTCAGAAGGGATGTTCCTAGGAAGGAGCAGTTTTTCAGACACAACCTAGCGCTGTGTGTGCTTTAAGGACAAGCCAGGTCCTGAGGGTTCATTTATCCAGAGTATGCAAACTTTCAAGTGAATTTCTGTCTCACTCATTTCCACTGTTGTTTTTTTCTGGCTCCTAGTACACTCCCTGTCTATTCTGCAATTTTCCCTTTTAAAGGGTTAAGAAGAAACGTTAAAAGGAAAGATATGTGTGGGGCATGGAGTCAGCAGAGCATACAGTAGCCAGGGAAAGGGGATACACATGTGGGTATCATTCATTAATTCCTTCATTCTTTCAATCGTATTTATTGAGCGCTTACTGTGTGCAGAGCACTGTACTAAGGGATTGGGACGTACATGTCTGCAACATATAGACACGGTCTCTACACAACAATGGGCTCACAGTCTAAAAGGGGGAGACAGAAAACAAAATAAAACGTGCAGACAGGTGTCAGAATCATTAACAAAATAAACGGAATAGTAAATATATATATAAGTAAAACAAATAGAGTAATAAATCTTTGCAAATATATACAAGTGCTGTGGGGAGGGGAAGGAGGTAGGGCAGAGGGGGAGGATGGGGAGGAGGAGAGGAAAAAGGGTCCATAGCCTGGGAAGGCCACCTGGAGGAGGTGAGCTCTCAGTAGGACTTTGAAGGGAGGAAGAGAGCTAGTTTGGTGGATATGTGGAGGGAAGGCATTCCAGACCAGTGGAAGTACGTGGGCTGGGGGTCGACGGTGGAATAGGTAAGAACGAGGCACAGTGAGGAGCTCAGAGGCAGAGGAGCAGAGGGTGCGGTCTGGGCTGTAGAACGAGAGAAGGGAGGTGAGATAGGAGGGGGCGAGGTGATGGAGAGCCTTGAAGCCGAGAGTAAGGAGTTTTTGCTTGCTTCGTAGATTGACAGGCAACCACTGGAGATTTTTGAGTAGGAGAGTGATATGCCCAGAGCATTTCTGTACAAAGATAATGCGGGAAGCAGAGTGAAAACTCTGTTCTTTCTCCCCTTTTCTTCTCACTTTGCACTCACTACTTTTGGAGAGCGTCTCCCCTCCCATGGCTTCAGCTACCCAGGCCAAGCAGTAACTCTCCAATCAGTCTCATAGCATTAAGTTCCCACATCCTCTGTCAATCTAACATTTCCACTTGACTTCCAGGGATCTGCACAGGGATGTCTCTCTGAAGCCTCAGTTTCATAAGAATGAAATTGAATTCTTCAGTTTCCCTCCTGTATCCATTCCTCTGCCTAAGTTTCCTATCAGGACTGGTAACACCACTCTTCTCCCTGTTACAAAGACCCGCATGCCTGGCATGAGATTTTCTAGGAATGCTCTTATATCAGTCTCCTCATCGAACTGCCTATCTGTAGATAATTTTGCTTTAATTTCTCCTGTTAGCCAAATGCAGTCTATGAAAACCCTGGTCTATCATGAGAAAGCTTCCCTTCATCCTTGGGGATTTCAATATCCATGTGGATGTTCCCGATAACCCTTCTGCTGACCGTTCCCTCTCACTCCTTCGCTCCTTGACCTCCTGCTCCATCCCATCTTACCCACTCAACAGCTTGGACACACTCGATCTCATCCTCGCTATTGACCCTCACCAATTCTACCCTCACCAACTCTACTCTCCCCAACTCTGAAATTTATGATGAAAATTACTAACAATTGTGGTATTTTTAGGTGCTTACTATAGGTCAAACCTTGTACTAAGTGCTGCAGATGTTAATGATGATTAGGTCCCACATGAAGCTCGTAGTATTAGTAGTAGGGAGAATATGTTTTTTGAATGCCCAATGAGAACCAAGGCCCAGAGAAGTGAAGTGACTTGCCAACGAGACTTGGGCTGGCATTAGAACCCAGGGATTCTGTCTTCCTGCCTCGTGCTCTTTCCACTAGACCACAATGTATTCAATTGAAAGCTCCTCATCTGACTTCTATCCTCCCAACCCAACTTGGTCATCTGAGGTGTTCCCCCATAGAGACGGTCAATCTGTTAATCCACACCAATATTCTCAAGTCATCGTGTCCCACTTGGTCTCCATACCCAAACTACCTACCCTGTTGCACAAATTGACACCCTCAACACCTCCTCTCTAATGGTCTCAACTCACTTGCTCTTCGATCCCTTCACCATTATCTTACCACTAATCCAAAGCACTGGATTACCTCCATAGCACTCTTCCTTTGCTCCCGTGGACATGACATGGAACGGTGCTGGCAGAAATCCAGATATCAGGCCAACCTAGTTCATGCCAAATGCATCTTTTCCTGCTCTATCTTGCCCTTTCCCCTGCCAGACAGCAATCCTGCTCCATACTGATTGACCCCTATGCCCATTGTCTTTTCCAGGTGTTTCAGACATTTAAGTCCCTCCTCAAATCCCAACGATCTTTAGTCCCTCTCCTGGCTATGAACTTTGTGGATAAAATTGAAATAATCAAGCATAATCGCCCTAAAATCCTCCCTGGTCCTGTCCAGTCCCACTCTCTCCCACTCCTTTTTTGAACTTCTCATCTTTCCCTGAAGTGTCCCAAGAGGTGATCGCCTGCTTCCTCTCAAACTCTACCCCTTCTACCTGTTCTTCTGACCCTTTTTCTTTGGATCTTGTTGCAGTACATGACCTCTCCTTTTTTTCCTTGTTGACCACCATCTTCACCTGTTCATTATCCAATGGCTTCTTCCCCACTGCTCGTAAACGTGCTCATATATTCCCTCTCCTGAAAATAACCCTCCTTGACCCTTCAGCTCCCTCTGGTTATAGCTTCATCTCCTCCTAACATTCCTTTCCAAACTCTATAAGTGAGTTGTCTGCACCTACTGCCTCTACTTCCTTGCTGATTTACTACTACAACCGAGCCCATACCGTCCATCCTCTAATGTCAACCTAATCATTGTTCATTGATCTCATCTATCTTGCTGCTGGCCTCTTGCCTATGTCCTGCCTCTGGCCCATAACTCTCTCCTCCTTCCTATCTGAAAAATGATCACTTTCCTTGTCCACATTTCCTTGCTAATGTCACGAGTCTTCGAAGAAAGCTTCCCTGATCAGACCCTCATTTCCCCTACACCCTAGCCTTTCTGGTTGGCTCTGCAACTTTGGTTCACCCCAGCCCTCATCCCCAAAATACTTACGTACATATCCATAATATAATTTAACATCCATCTCTTGACCTAGTCTGTTATCTCACTGTGGGTACAGAACATGCTTGCCAGCCCTGTTATATTGTCCTCTTTCAGGAACTGAGTACAGTGCTCTGCATGCAGTAATTGTTCAATAAATATGACTGATTGATGAAAATCTCTTTGAAGATAGGTATTGTGTTTTTTGCCCTTTTAATCATTTCCCAAATGATAAGATCATTGATTCAATTGTATTTATTGAGTGCTTACTGTGTGGACTACACTGTACTAAGCGCTTGGGAAGTACTAGTCGGCAACATATACAGACAGTCCCAAGCCAGCAACAGGCTCAGAGTCTAGAAGGGGGAGACAGACAACAAAACAAACCATGTAGACACGTGTCAAAGTGATATAAATATCATTCACAAAATCAATAGAATAGAAAATAAGTACAAGTAACATAAATAGAGTAATAAATCTGTACAAATATATGCAAATGCTGTGGGAAGGGGAAGGAGGTAGGGCAGGGAGGTTGGGGAGGAGGAGAGGAAAAAGGGGGCTCAGTCTGGGAAGGCTAAGAGTTTACTTAACTCCTTCTGGGAAGATCAGTGCTCTTCCCAAAGAAGGAGTTAAGTAAACTCTTTTGATGGATTTACCAATATCCTCACCCATCCCAATCAGCTTTTTTGTTCTCTACCCAGATCACCTATGGCCCATTCGATCCGGTCCTGAGCGACAAGACCCAATTTCCATCTCTCTATCAGGTGGCCCCCAGGATCTCCTCTCTGCCTCGGGGGATGGTCCGTTTAATGGTACATTTTGGCTGGACCTGGGTCGGGCTGGTGGTGTCAGATGATATGATAGGAGAGAGATTCCTCTCTGATGTGACCTGGGAGATGGTCAGGAATGGTGTCTGTGCAGCCTTTACCATAAAGATCCCCAATGAGAACTTCCACATTTATTTAGCCTGGAAAGTCTACTACAGGGTCACGGCTACATCAGCCACAGTGATGGCTGCCTATGGGGATGCAGAGTCCCTAAGCCTTCTGAGATATGTGATAGAGAGATCTGGACTGTCCAAGATGGTTTTGATCACCACCTTTCACTGGGACTTTACTTTGAACATTAAGAAAGTAACAAGCTACAACTTTCATGGAACCTTCACTATGGCAAAACTTGTTAAAGAAGTTCCCCATTTCAGGGATTTTTTACGGACAGTTAGACCAGAAAAATACCCAGAAATCATTGTCTTGAAGGAGTTCTGGGAGTCTGCCTTTGACTGTTCCTTTTCATTTCCTGAAATGGGTGGAAGAAAATGCTCAGAAAACGCTTCCTTGGAGTTGTTGCCTGTGCACCATTTTTCCCTGACGATGTCTGCCCTGAGTTACAGTGTGTACAATGCCATGTATGCTGTCACGCAGGGGCTCCAGGAGTTGCTCCTGTCCTGCTCAGACCTGGAATCTCGGGGAAACAAGGATTGTCTGGTTCCTCATCTGTGGCAGGTAATGTTCCCCCGCTGGACCAGGGGGCTGCAAAATCAGTCAGTTAATCATTGGTGTGTATTGAGAGCTTACTGTGTGCAGACAGTAGTCCTAATCATTCAGGGGAGTACATTACAACAAAGTTGGTAGACATATTTCTTGTCCACAAGGAGCCCTTAGTCTAGAGGTCACAAGAGGAAGGGCCTGCTGAAGTGCAGGCGTGTAGGGCCTGGTCGAAACTTACACCTTCGTGAGAAGACTCATCCATTATAGTCTAGCATATACAGGACTGGGTACAGAGACTGAGTCCTAGAAATTAATTCACTGAAATACAATTGAGGGTAAGAGAGGAGGAACACTGCACTAATGCAGTTTTGGTTTTGTTCTCTGTCTCCCCCTTCTAGACTGTGAGCCCACTGTTGGGTAGGGACTGTCTTTGTATGTTGCCAACTTGTACTTCCCAAGCGCTTAGTACAGTGATCTGCACACAGTAAGCGCTCAATAAATACGACTGATTGATTGATTGATTGATTAATGCAAGAGGTCCTTCCTGGGCATCTGGTTAAACTGTAACTAAAGTTCGACCAGTGAAAATTGTTTTGTTTAAATAATAGTCACGGGGGTATCAGCTGTCCCAGCCTCACACATTCTGGCAAAAAAGGAAGATATAAATCAGTCAATCCTTCGGTGGTACTTAGTGAGTGCTTATTGTGTGCCACGCACTGTATTAAGTGCTTGGGTGTGTGCCATAGAACAGAGGTGGTAGACATGTTCCCTGCCCATAATGAAGAATTGGTAAGTCACAAATATTATCGATCCCAATACTTACTTAAGCAGTGGTTGATCGATTGCAGGTTGAAGAGAACACAGTGCTAGACACTGAAAGCATTAAACGTAACAGCATGACAAGGGACTGCATTTTTGGATGGCACTGTGCTCCCCAGATCGGACCATCAGTGCTGCCTTCCTCAAACCTGAAGGACAACTCATATCAATTGGAATAACCAACATTATCCCACTGGGGATACCGAGGCTGGGGAGGTGGTCACAGAATGCAGCTTCGTGGGTCACCATCCTCATCATCGTGATCATCGCCATCTGCCCTCCTCTCTCCAGTGCAGAGTTCCCAATTACTGATTGCCACAAACTGCTGAATGAAAGAGGTCGGCATTGTCGCTGGACCTAGGGTGAGGCTTCCCTCCACTGTTAGGCAGACATATCCCTCCCTTCCCTCCTCCTTGTCTATGCATGGATGAGATGGAAAATATTCCCATGAGGAGGTTTGCCGCCCCTGGGTTTGCTTCCATGCCCTCCATTTCATGCCGGGAAACAGAGAGAAAGAGAGAGAGAGAGAGAGACAGACAGACAGACAGACAGACAGACAGACAGACACACAGACAGACACACAGACACACAGACACACAGAAAGACAGACACACAGAAAGACACACAGACAGACAGACAGACAGACAGAGAGACTTTCCTGATTCCTGGGCTGAATGACTGAGGCCAGGGGGAAGGTGGGGGATCTAGAAAAGCAGAGCAGTCAGCAGCGCCAAAGGTGGGGAAGAAGAAATCCCCTTCCAGTGGGACGATTGCTCCCAGACTCCAGGTCTCCCCTTTTGCCTCCCTGTGGCAGTTTTCCTGGGAAGTCATGATAATAATGATAATAATATTGGTGATGGTATTTGCTAAGTGCTTACTAGGTGCCAGCACTGTATTAAACACTGGGCTAGATAAGGGATAATTAAGTCAGATGCAGGCCTTGTCCCAAATGGAGCCCACAGTTCAACGGGGAGGAAGAAAGGTATTGACTGGCCCATGGAATGTAAGCCACTTGGAGACGCAGCATGGCGCAGTGGATAGAGCATGGGCCTGGGAGTCAGAATGTCATGGGTACGAATTGTGATGCAAACAAACAAGCTGACACCCCAAAGCCCCACTGCAGCTGATCTTACCTCCCATGGTGTCAGAAGTCTCTAGAATTTCCTTTTATCCATTTTCAGCTCCATGAGTTTCTGAGAAAGGGTCAGTTTGACAACCCTGCCGGGGAACTGGTGATTCTGGACGAGAACCACAGATCTGCTGCAAAATTTGACCTTCTAAACTTTGTGATTTTTCTCAATGGAAATGGTGAGTTGGTGAAAGTCGGGGAGGTGGACCCCCAGGCACCCCCCAACCAAGACGTCATCATCGATGAGGCAATGATCATGTGGCCTGGGGGAGCCTCTCAGGTAAGCAGCCAATGGGAATGCCTGGATGTCCCAAAGTGGTAGTCCCAGGCTTCTAGTCGTGATTGTATTGATGGAGCACTTACTGGGTGTGCAGCACTGGAACTAGACTGTAGACTGTAAGCTCGCCGTGGTCAGGGAATGTGTCTGTTCATCGTTATATTGTACGTTTCCAAGTGCTCGGTTTAAAGTTCTACACACAGTTAGTGCTCAATAAATACGATTAAATGAATGAATGAATACCTGGTGCTGGGAAAAAGTACTTACATGGCAATGAGACACTGAGTTTGGGCCTCAAGGGGTGCATGATCTGAAACTATGAGGTGTAGATGGAACTCAGCTCCAACTCCCTCCTAGACCCCCTCCAATCTGGCTTCCATATCCTATACTCCACTGAAACCACCCTCTCAGAGATCACCAATATCCTCCTTCTTGCCAAATCCAATGGCTCCTACCCTATCCTAATCCTCCACGACCTCTCAGCTGCCTTCGACACTGGACCACTCCCTTCTCCTCAACAAGCTATCCAACCTTGGCTTCACAGACTCCGTCATCTCTTAGTTCTCCTCTTATCTCTCCGGCCGTTCATTCTCAGGCTCTTTCGTGGATTCCTCCTCCCCCTCCTATCCTCTTACTGTTGGGGTGCCCCAAGGTTCAGTTCCAGTTCCCCTTCTGTTCTCGATCTACACTCACTCCCTTGGTGAACTCATTCGCTTCCACGGCTTCAACGATCATCTCTACGCTGATGACACCCAAATCTACATCTCTGCACCTTCTCTCTCTCCCTCCCTCCAGGCTAGTTTCTGCTTCTGCGTTCAGGACATCTCCATCTAGATGTCTGCCCACCATCTAAAACTCAGTATGTCCAGAACTGAACTCCTTATCTTCCCTCACAAATCCTGTCCTCTCCCTGACTTTCCCGTCACTGTAGAAGGCACTACCATCCTTCCCGTCTCACAAGCCCACAACCTTGGTGTCATCCTCGACTCCACTCTCTCATTCACCCCACACATCCAATCCGTCACCAAACCCTGTCTGTCTCACCTCCACAATATCGCCAAGATCCGCCCTTTCCTCTCCATCCAAATTGCTACCTTGCTGGTTCAATCTCTCATCCTATCCCGATTGGATTACTGCACCAGCCTCTTCTCTGACCTCCTATCCTCCTGTCTCTCCCCGCCTCAGTCTATGCTTAACTCTGCTGCCCGGGTTATCTTTGTACAGAACCGCTCTGGGCATATCCCTCCCTTCCACAAAAATCTCCAGTGGTTGCCTATCAACCTACAAAACAAACAAAAGCTCCTCACTCTCGGCTTCAAGGCTCTCTACCACCTCGCCCCCTACTACCTCACCTCCCTTCTCTCCTTCTACAGCCCAGCCTGAACCCTCCACTACTCTGCCGCTAACCTCTTCACTGTGCCTCGTTCTCGCCTGTCCTGCCATCGACCCACAGCCAACATCCTCTCCCTGGAATGACCTTCCTCCACGCATCAGCCAAACTAGCTTTCTTCCTCCCTTCAAAGTCCTACTGAGAGCTCACCTCCTCCAGGAGGCCTTCCCAGGCTAAGCCCCCCTTTTCCTCTCCTCCTCCCCATCCCTGCACCCTACCTCCTTCCCCTCCTCACAGCACTTGCATATATTTGTACAGATATATGACCCTATTTTACTGGCACATATTTACTACTCTATTCATTTTGTTGTTAATGATCTGCATATAGCTATAATTCTATTTATTCTGACACTTTTGACACCTGTCTACATGTTTTGGTTTGTTGTCTGTCTCCCCCTTCTAGACTGTGAGCCCGTTCTTGGTTAAGGACCGTCTCTGTATGTTGCTTACTTGTACTTCCCAAGCCCTTAGTACAGTTCTCTGCACACAGTAAGTGCTCAATAACTATGATTGAATGAATGAATGAACTGCAGACAGACACATCTGGGGCAATTAAGCACTAAATCAAGGACCGAAGCAGGGATGACTAGGAGATCCTATCAATTTTCCCAATCTCTAGGTGAAGGGGTTCAATTATTAGCCAAGGTGGTGTGCTTCCTCCTCTACCTGTCATATAATGCCATGTGATGCCAGCCTAATGCCAAGATTGCTCCCTGCCCTCAGTGCCAGGGGGTCCTGGAGATAAAGTGTCACAGTCCAGCAAGGGGGATGCTGATGGAGCTTGGCTGCGGTTTCGATCCCTGCATCCTGCAGTGGATAGATCCTGATGGGAGCTGGGGATCGGTTATCCCAGCGGTGCTGTGACAGTTGCAAGTGGCTCTGCTCGGCCATCTCTTAGGCCTAGCTCAGTAGGGATTGTTTTATTCTGTGTGAGGTTCATGAGGAGAGAGCCCTGACCTGGCATGGATTCTCTCTGATCACCTGCTTGGGCTGGAGCTGGTAATGGGTCAGTCACCCTGACCACAGTGTCACCCGGGGAATGTGATCCGCACAATTTTACAGTGAGACCGTGTATTTGTGGTCATGACAACATAGCTTGGGAAACTGGGGATCTCAGAGCGCAGGAAGGGATGTGGACACAGTGGGAGGCAGAGAGCTATTTTTCCAGGGAGAACTACGGGACTGCAAGGTCAGCCCCAAGATGGGCCACAGAAAAATGAAAATGCTTTCGCATTCATCTATTCAGAACCTTGGACCTTCCCAGCACAGTTTCTCAGACACATCTCTCTTGATGCAGTTATGAATTCAAGGTTCGAGAGTTGAAGACACCTCTCTGCAGTCAGCCAAGGTGGGAGAAGGAAGGGATGCCTGAGCATCACTCTTGACCACGGGGTCCGCACAGGTGGACCCCCACCACAGATCAGAATCTTGATGACCAGATTACATCTCTCAACTCTAACCTCTCTACTCAACTCAACTTGCTCGCTCCCCTTTCCCTTCGCCGTTCTCTTACCACTAACCCACAACTTTGGATCCCTGCCACTGTCCACCTCCTTTGCTCTTATGCTCGAGCTGCTGAACGCTGCTGGCGAAAGTCTGAACACCAAGCCAACCTTGTTCACTTCAAGTTTATCCTTTCCTGCCTTAACTCTTCCACCTCTTCTGCCAGGCAAATCCATTTCTCCTCCCTTATTGACACCCATGCCCATCATCCCCGTCAGCTCTTCCGTACATTTAACTCCCTTCTCAGGCCCCCTGTTCCTCCCCTTCCTCCATCCCTCACCCCCAGGGATCTGGCCTCCTACTTCATTTTTAAAATTAACTCCATCAGGTCTGAGCTTCACATAGTCACTCCTCACCATTCTCCAACCCCCTGCTCTCAACCCTCTCTGCTCCTCTCCCATCCTTCCCAGCAGTATCTTCAGATGAGATCTCCTCCCTCCTCTCAAGTGCTACTCTATCCACCTGTGCTTCAGACCCCATTCCCTCTCATCTTATGAAATCTCTCGCCCCTTCCCTCCTCCCGTTCTTAACTTCCATCTGCAACTGCTGCTCACTCTCCACTCGCTCCTTCCCCTCTGCCTTCAAACATGACCACGTCTTTCCAATCCTAAAAAAACCCTCTCTTGACCCAGCATCCCCTTCTAGTTATCTCCCTATCTCCCTCTTACCATTCCTTTCCAAACTCCTAGAAAGAGTAGTCTACACCCCTGCCTCGAATTCCTCAATGCCAACTCTCTCCTTGACCTCTTCCAATTTGGCTTCTGCCCACTACATTCCACTGAAACTACTCTCTCAAAAGTCACAAATGACCTCCTTGTTGCCAAATCCAATGGCTCCTACTCTATCCTAATCATCCTCGACCTCTCAGCTGCCTTCGACACTGTGGACCTCCCCCTTCTTCTCAGCATTCTATCCGACCTTGGCTTCACAGACTCCATCCTCTCCTAGTACTCCTCTTATCTCTCCGGCCATTCATTCTCAGTCTCCTTTGCGGGCTCCTCCTCCCCCTCCCATCCCCTTACTCTAGGGGTTCCTCAAGGGTCAGTTCTTGGTCCTCTTCTGTTCTCTATCTACACTCAATTGCTGAACTCATTCTATCCCACGGCTTCAACTATCATCTCTGTGCTGATGACACCCAAGTCTACATCTCTGCCCCTGCTCGCTCTCTCTCCCTTCAGGCTCGTGTCTCCTCCTGCGTTCAGGAGATCTCCATCCGGATGTCTACCCGCCATCTAAACTCAAACTCAATATGTCCAAGACTGTACTCCTTATTTTCCCTCCCAAACCCTGTCCTTTCCCTGACTTTCCCATTACTGTAGACGGCACTACCAACCTTCCTGTCTCACAAGCCCGCAATTTTGGTCTCATCCTCGACTCCACACTCTCGTCCACCCCGCACAGCCAATCCATCACCAAAACCTGCCGGTCTCACCTCTGCAGCATCGCCAAGATCTGCCCGTTCCTCTCCATCCAAATCGCTACCTTGCTGGTTCAATCCCTCATCTTATCCCGACTGGATTACTGCATCAGCCCCCTCTGTGATCTCCCATCCTCCTGCCTCACCCCACTTCAGTCTATACTTCACGCTGCTGCCCAAATCATCAATGTGCAGAAAAGCTCTGGGCATGTAACTCCCCTCCTCAAAAATCTCCAGTGGCTTCCTGTCAACCTACGCATCAAGCAAAAACTCCTCATTCTCGGCTTCAAGGCTCTCCATCACCTCGCC
Organism: Tachyglossus aculeatus; assembly: GCF_015852505.1. Classification (NCBI taxonomy): domain Eukaryota; kingdom Metazoa; phylum Chordata; class Mammalia; order Monotremata; family Tachyglossidae; genus Tachyglossus; species Tachyglossus aculeatus. The sequence continues at coordinate 2,281,881 of NW_024044915.1, read as the reverse complement.
CCTCCTGCTTCACGTCCATTTTCTCCTTCCACATCCCAGCCCGCACACTCCACTCCTCTGCCACTAACCCCCTCACTGTACCTCGTTCTCACCTGTCCTGCTGTCGACCCCAGGCACACGTCCTCCCCCTGGTCTGCAATGTCCTCGCTCCATACATCCGCCAAGCTAGCTCTCTTTCTCCCTTCAAAGCGCTACTGAGAGCTCACCTCTTCCAAGAAGCCTTCCCAGACTGATCCTCCTATTTCCTCTCCTTATCCCCATCCCCCCACCCTATCTCCTTCCTCTGCCCACAACACCTGCATATACGTTTGTACAGATTTATTACTTTATTTATTTTACTTGTACAAATTTACTATTCTATTTATTTTGTTAATGATGTGCATTTAGCTTTAATTCTATTTTTTCTGATGACTTGACACCTGTCCACATGTTTGGTTTTATTGTCAGTCTCCCCCTTCTAGACTGTGAGCCAGTTGTTGGGTAGGGACCATTTCTATATGTTGCAAACTTGTGTTTCACAAGCGCTTAGTACAGTTCTCTGCACACAGTAAGCACTCAATAAGTACGATTGATTGATTGAATGAATGAATGAATGAATGAATGAATGAATGAATCAGAAGTGGGACCTGGTGCCGCGACCCCCTGAAACCCTTGACTCTTAGCAGGGAGAAGGGAAAGGGGGGAGGTGGAATAAGGGGGCACTTGTAGCTCATCCTTTGTTGGGGCTCAGACCTGTATGGGATGTGGTGGGGAAGCCTCTGGGTTGGAGGCTCCAGGGTCACCTAGATAGGTCTAGAACTGTGGAACTCCACTCTCACTGTCACTATCCTCTTTCTCGAAAATTCAGGCTCCACATTCGCAGTGCAGCAGGAGCTGTGGACCAGGATTCCGAAAACGCTCCCAGCAAGGGGTGGCTGCCTGCTGCTATTTTTGTGTCAGGTGCCCAGAGGGAGAGATTTCCAACCAGATAGGTAGATATGTGCAGAGACCCAGCTCCTCACAGGACTCACCCAGAGTCTGTGGGGCACAAGGCAGATGGTGACAGGTGAAGGGCATGGGGAGCCAGAGACAGTTGACGGGAAAGCCCAAGGGGCAGGCCAGAGATGGACATGCCTGAATGCAGACAGGGATGTCCAGGAGTTTTTACTCAGCAGCTTCCTTGCCCATGGGCTGGGGTGACTGCAGGGATGGAAAGCACAATCTCGGCACTGGGCAGGGGTGCTTGGGAGAGAGTGTTGGACCAGACGGGTCAGGTTTAATGAAAAGGCAAAAATCCCAGCCTGGGCTGTGACCCTGACCTAGGTGGAGCGAAATGTGTGCTGTAGGGGGAGGTGAGACTCTGGTCCTTTTTCTTTTCCTCCCTCTTTTAAGGCACTCAATATTCATCCCACCCTCAGCCCCACAGCACTTACATGCATATACATCATTTGTCAATTTATTTATCTTACAGTCTGTCTCCCTTTTTATACTGTGAACTCCTTCTGGTCAAGGAACGTGTCTACCCAAACTGTTGCATGTACTCCTCCAAGCACTTAGTATAGCATTCTGCACACAGTAAGTGCTGATTGACTGACTGATTGATTGATTGATTGAATGATTCTTTCCATTCAGACTCGGAGCAGTGTGTGAAGTGCCCTGAAGATCAGTATTCAAACATTGCAAGAGATGGCTGCCTTCACAAAGTGGTGACTTTCTTGTCCCCCAAAGAACCGTTGGGGCTGATCCTGGTCTGCATGACCCTCTCCTTCTTTCTCCTCACAGCCCTGGTTTTAGGGGTCTTCATTAAGCACCGAGACACCCCCATAGTCCGAGCCAATAACCGCAATCTCAGCTACACCCTCCTCATCTCCCTCAAACTTTGCTTCCTCTGTGCCCTGACCTTCATCGGCCAACCCACCACAGCCTCCTGCCTCCTCCGCCAAACGGCTTTTGGCGTCGTGTTCACTGTATCCATCTCCTCCATTTTGGCCAAAACTGTCACCGTGATTATGGCCTTCAGGGCCACGAGCTTGGGGGGAGCAGAGTCAGAAGGTGGGTGGGGCCCAGAGCCTCCATCTCAATAGTCCTGTCCTGCTCCCTGGTCCAGGTGACCATCTGTGTGATCTGGTTGGGCACCGCTCCCCCATTCCCGGAGATGAACACACGCTCTGAGCCCGGACTCATTATCATAGAGTGTAACGAGGGCTCCGTGATTGCCTTCTACTGTGTCCTGGGCTACCTAGGTTTTCTGGCCCTGGTGAGCTTCATTGTGGCTTTCCTGGCCAGGAGGCTGCCCGACAGCTTCAATGAAGCCAGGTTCATCACGTTTGGCATGCTGGTGTTCTGCAGCGTCTGGGCCTCCTTCCTCCCAGCATACCAGGGCACCAAGGGCAATGCCGCAGTGACCACAGAGATCTTCTCCATTCTGGCCTCCAGTGCGGGTCTTCTTGGCTGCATCTTCATCCCAAAGTGCTATGTCATCCTGCTGCAGCCTGACAGGAACACCCGGGAGTGGTTGAAGAGGAAATGATCCCTGGTACATTAGTTCAGGGCTGCTGTGTTTATTGCTTAACATTTTTCTCTACCCCAATTTTCTTACAATGGCAGGACCTAAGGAGAGAGAAATCCTGCCAGGGATATCCCGAAGAGGTTCACTGGCCATTCGGAATCAGAGGTCAGGCCTGGGTGCTTCTATGGATCATTGGAGTGTACGTCCCATGGCTTACTTTACTCTTTCCTCCTCCAGGTGGGACTCCCACAGAGTCATCTGCCATCACCTGCTGGCTGTGCGGGAGACCACAGTGGGCTGGAGTTCACTCAAACCTGGGGCAGCAGATGGGGGAGGGAACAATGGGGATCAGCGTCTCAGAATGGGAAGGTGGAGACCCTTCCCAGTGGGACAGAACTCTCAGGGAGGAAGGAAGCATCAACCCCATTTCCCTTTCCAATTCACCCTACTTTCTACATCAGCTATTCACTTGGGTCTTCACTCCTTAAGCCCTTAGATATTCATCTCACCCGAAGCTCTTCTGCTCTTAAGTCTTTAGGTGAAGACTTCTTTAGGAGAAGCAGCATTACTCAGTGGAAGGAGCGCGGGCTTTGGAGTCAGAGGTAATGGGTTCTAATCCCCGCTCTGCCACTAAGCAGCTGTGTGGCTTTGGACAAGTCATTTCACTTCTTTGGACCTCAGTTACCTCATTTGTAAAATGGGGATGAAGACTGTGAGCCCGCCGTGGGACAACCAGGTCATCTTGTAGCCTCCCTAGCGCTTAGAACAGTGATTGCCACATAGTAAGCGCTTAACAAATGCCATCAAAAAAGTCCACATCCTTATCCTCTGTTGCCTCCATTATGTATAATTTATTTTACAGTTTGTCTCCCCTTCTACACAGTAAACCCCTTGTGGTCAGGGATCAGATCTAATAATTCTATTGTATTGTAATTTCCAGGGGTTTAGTCCAGGCCCCTACACCTCAAGTGATCAATAAATACCATGGATTGTTGGAATTATTGACTGATTCATTCTTCTTTTTTAAAACCCATGTATCTCCGCCTCCCCCATCTCTTGTCCCCAGTGACCTGGCCTCTTTCTTCACCGAGAAAATTTAGGCCATCAGGTGTGATCTCCCTGAAATCTTACCTGCTCCTTTCCATTCCCCCCTTCCTCCTGCCCCTTCTTCAACACTCCCATATCTCCCAGCAGTATCTCAAGAAGAGGTCGCCTGAATTCTCTCAAATTCAACGCCCTCCAACTACACATCCAATTCCATCCCTTTGCAATTATCAACGCACTTACCACCTCCTTCTTCCCTCCCTGACCGCGATCTTCAATTGTTAGCTTTCCAATGACATTTTCCCCACTGCTTTCAAACATGCTCATGTATTTCCTATCCCAAAAAACGCTCCCTTGGCCCCACGATGCTCTCCTATTGTAACCCCATCTGCCGCCTACCGTTCCTCTCCAAACTCCTAGAGTGAGTTGTCTACATCTTTTCTCTCAAGTTCTTCTTCTCCAAATCTTTCTTTGAACCCCTTATATCTGGCTTCTGTCCCATTCACACCCAAGAAACCACTCTCTCAAATGTCACAAACGATCTCCTTCTTGCTATATCCCACAGCCTCTATTCCATCCTAATTCCTCCTCGACCTAGCATCCACCTTTGACACTGTCAAGTACCCGCTTTGCCTGGAAATATTATCCAACCTTGTCTTTACTGACACTGTCCTCTACTGGTTCTCCTCGTATCTCCCTGGTCACTCCTTCTCAGTCTCTATCTTGGGCTCCTCCTCTGTCTCCCACTCCCTAACTGTGGGCATTCTTCAAGGTTCAATTCTGTGTTCCCTTCTATTCTCCTTCTACACCCACTCCCTTGGGTAAATCATTTTCTCCCAAGCCTTCAACTTCCACGGCTATCCAGATGATCCCCAAGTCTACATCTCCAGCCCCAATCTCTCTCCTTCTCTGTAGTCTCACATTTCCACTTGCCTCCAGAACATCTCTACTTGGATGTCCCCACAGCGCTTCACACGTATCCTGTCCAAAACAGAACTCTTCATCTTCCCACTCAAAAGCTGTCCTCCCCTGATTTTCCCATCACTTGTAGACAACACCACCATCCTTCCTGTGTCTCTAACCCATAACCTTGATATTGTCCTCGACTCATCTCTCATTCAACGCACATCTTCAATTAGTCACTAAATCCCGTTACTCAACCTTCACAGCATCGGTAAAATCCTCCCTTTCATCTCCATCCAAACTTCTACCACAGGTATCTGTGGTGATTCCCGCGGTAATCCTATCCCACCTTAATGCCTATGCCGGCCTAATATCTGCCCTCCCTGACTCTTGCCTATCCCTATTCCATTCCATACTTCACTCTGCTGCCTGGATCATTTGCCTGGATTTTTTCCCTGGATCCAGTTCATGCTTTAACTCTGCCCTCTCCTCTGCCTTGCAAAATTATTTCTCTATCTTTATTGACACCCATACTCATTTTCCTCACCAGTTGTTCCTGCTCCCTCACCTCCCACATACTTTGCCCCTAATGACCTGGCTTCCTTCTTTATTGAGAAAATTGAAGCTAACGGCAGTGATCTCCCTAAAATCTCCCCTGCTCCTCTCCAGTTCCTGTCCCTTCTTCAACTCTCCCTTCCTTCCCAGCAGTATGTAAAGAGATGTCCTGCTTTCTCTCAGAATCCGTCCCTCTACCTACGCCTCCCACCCCATCCCTTTGCATCTTATTGAAACACTTTCTCCTACCTTTTTCCCTTCCTGACTGCCATCTTGAGCGGTTTGCTCTCCAATGGTTTCTTCCCCATTGCGTTCAGTATATGTAGGGGAAGGGGATTTGAACCAGAATCATTTTTATTGTTACTGAGTAAAGAAATGGGAAAAGGGCAGAGCCTGAAAGGACAGGTTCAGAGGCAAAGGGTAGGGCCTGATTCAGAATTGCTGTTCCCAATCCGACTCATTGAGGATTCTCCTGGAGAAAGAGGGCAGAGCTCCCTCTGCCTTTGGGAGCTGCTGTCTTCAACCTTCTCCTGGGGACAGAAATTGGCGCTTGGCTCAGCTTAACTCAGGCTGTCATGACCATCCATGAAGGGGAGGTTGAGAGATGAAGGGAAGGGTGGCACATTATAGATCTGGAAGCTGATGCTGGAAATCACCACATGATGAAAGAGCATACTTTGGTGAAGTATATTGCATCACGTGTCTGAGGGAAGTGGCCAACATTTGAACTCTCATCTCAGGGTACATTATCCCCTGAAAATGGCCCTGGTGATCTCAGCTTCTATTATTCCATTTCATGATTCCCCAGTCACTCCGATAGCTGTCATTTGGTGTTCCTGTCCGGCCTCAGCAGAATGGTGAAGGCCTTGGGCCCAAAGATACAGCCCAGAAGCCTAGCACTGGAAGCCAGGTTGGAGAAGATCTCTGCTACCAACGTGGCCTTGTCCTTGATAATCAGATAGGTAGGCAGGAAGGGGACCCAAACGCTGCAGAATGCCAGCATGCTGAACGTGAAGAACCTGGCCTCGTTGAAGCTGTCGGGTAGCCTCCTGGCCAGGAACGCCACAATAAGGCTGACGAGAGCCAGGTACCCCATGTAGCAAAGGACGTAGTAGAAGGGAAATGTTGAGCTCTCATTTTACTGGACACTGATGAGACCAGGCTCAGATACCATGTCCACGTCTGGGAATGGAGGGGAGGTTCCCAGCCAGGATACCCACGTGAACGAGGGAGCAGATGAGTACGATGGAACTGGGTGCCCTGGAGTACCAACCAAGTCCTCATTCTGCTGATCAGCCATGTGACTTTGGGCAAGTCACTTAACTTCTCTGTGCCTCAGTTACCTCATCTGTAAAATGGGGACTAAGAAGGTGAGCCCCACGTGGGACAACCTGATTACCTTGTATCTACCCCAGCGCTTAGAACAGTGCTTGGGACATAGTAAGTGCTTAACAAATGCCATCATCATCATTCTGCTTCCTGGCATGGTGGCCCTGAAGGCCAAGACCACAGTGATGGTCTTTGCCAACACGGAGGAAATAGCCACAGAAAAGACAACTCAAATGATTATTTGTCGCAAGACACAAGTCACCAGGCCAGGACCGCCAATGAAGGTCAAGGAGGACAGGAAGCACAGAAGCAGGGCTGTGAGGAGGGTGGGACTGAGAGTGCAGTTATTGGCTTTCACTATGAGCGTGTCCCGGTGGTGTATAAATATCCCCAAATCCAGAGCAGTTAGGAATGATAAACCAAGAGCTATGAACACCAGAGCCATTCCCAAAGGTTCGTCATAGGACAGGAAGGTCACTATTTTTAGGTTACACTGATCTCTTCGATAATTCAGATACTGATCTTCAGGACACTGTACACACTGATCCATATCTGAACGGAATAAATGGGATTTCACACCATGCCTAGGATAATGTGGGTAGTTTCAGTTGCTGAATGTGAGAAGTTCATAACAGAGGTGGAAAGGGGAAAAGGGAGGGGCAACAAGGATGATCAGGTGGGGGGAGGAGCTTCATGAAGAGGACAATCTGAATGATGGGTTCTGCTTAATCTAGAGAATCAAAGGCTGAAAGAGGAGTTTGAAATTTCCCAAATCGCATTAAATGGACCAGGTAGAACCAGAAATTTTGTCCCGCAATCCAACAACCATCAAGACAAGAGGGCAAATAGGAGAATGGGTGTCCAGGAGGGCAACTAACGCACACACAACCTCCAAACATCCTGATGCCTCTGTCAGAGACTGAATCCCAAGTTGGATGGACAGGATGGCTGCTTTATGTGACATGGGTGAAAGTTTCTGATCAGTCATCATGCCATTATCAAGCAAATAATCAGACAATCAAAGAGCGGTATTCATTGAATGCTTACTCTGTGCTAAACTCTCTACCAAGCACTTGGGAAAATACAACTGAATCACTAGACATGGCCCCTTCCCTCAAGTAGTTTCCAGTCCAGCTGGGACTACAGACACCAAATGAAATACTGGTAAGGAGAAAGCAATGGAGTTGAAAGACATAAGTGTAACCCAGGGAGCAGGGCGGGGGAACTGATGGCGTTTGAGGATACAGTGCTTAGTTGATTGTGGAAGTATTTCACATTCTAGGCTTCCTAAAGTGTCAACTCCTATTCCCTATTGCTTTCTTGTTCTCAGAAAGGCCTCCCAGAAAGCTTTGATTTTACCACCGCTCTTTCACCAGGAAAACCCATCGCTGCAGACAACTACCTGCATGATTGGTGATCTCTCCTTAAGAACAGGAGACACAGTCATAGCAGCAGACGGCTTTTCCTTCCTGAGATATTTTCCTGAATACCCGCCCACAGCTCTCACTGCACACGGTGCAAAGGATCTCATCAAGGACAGGAAAGAGGGATTCAGCTTTCCTTTGTAAGACTCAGGGGAATGTGGGAAGAGAAGAAAGCCTATGGTGATCTCAGGGCAATACTATACTCCTTACAAAGAGGCACGAGACAGTCAATTCCAATCATGGACAGATATGACATCATTCTTTCATCATTTTCCACAGCCCTTGGGCCTTCTGGGTCAGAATGAAAATCTTGCATCTCATTCAAAAACTCCCCCTCCCAGCCCAGTTATACAATTCCTGGGATGGACATTGAAAAGTATGAAGCTTTACCAGGTAGGAGGAGATGGGGTACACACAGTAGGAAGAGAACAGAACCAACCCAAATCAAACACTCTCACTCATTCATCCCCCAAAATATCAAATTAACTGGATTCTCCTGCCTCCATGCCTATCACTTCAGGGTAGGCCGAGATCGTGGTTGTGCTTGTCTTTCAGGGATATCTTTGAATGGTTCTACACTTTTATCTGTAAATTTATTTGGGTAACTTAGTTATCATTCTGTCTCCTACAGTGCAGAAACAGGCTCTTCTTCCAATATGGTAGGTACATCTTCTTACATTTTTCCTTCCTCACTCTGTAATTTATTTCAATGTCTGTCTCTCCCATTAGATGGTACTTGGTAGTAACACCTACTCCAGATACTAGTCACAGTAGTCTCCACCCCATGAGACCCAACTCCAACTTTTTGACCCATTTTGATCCATTCCTCACATTCCTTCTCTCTTTTTCCATCCGTGTATTGGTCCTTAGGGACTTCACTACACACATAGATGTTCATGATGACCCTTCCTCTGCCCGCTGTCTATCACTCCTCAGGTCCACTGATCTTGTACTCCACCCCAGCTCACCTACTCACCATTCATTCATTCCTTAATTGATTCAGTTGTATTTATTGAGCACTTACTGTATGCAGAGCACCGTATTTAGCTCTAGGGAGAGCAAAATGCAACAATAAACAGATTCATTCCCTGCACACAATGAGATTACAGTCTAGAGGGGGAGACAGACATTAATGAAAGCATGTTAATTACATTAAAAATATGTACATATGTGCTGTAGGGCTGGGAGGGGGATGAATAAAGGGGGCAAGTCAGGGGGAAACAGAAGAGAGTGAGAGAAGAGGAAAGGAGGGCTTAATTAGGGAAGTCCTCATGGAGGAGATTTGCTTTCAATAAGACTCTGAACAGGTGGAGAGTAATTGTCTGTTGGATTTGAGGAGGGAGAGCATTCTAGGCTAGAGGAAGGATGTGGTTGAATGGTCTGCAGTGAGATAGATGGGATTGAGAAACAGTGAGAAGGCTAGCATTAGAGGAGGAAGTGTGCTGGCTGAGTTGTAGTAGGAGGATTGTGAGGTGAAGTAGGAGGGGGCAAGTTGAAGCAAATGGTAAGGAATTTCTGTTTGATGTATAGATGGATGGGCAACCACTGGAGGTTCTTGAGGAGTGGGGAGATATGGACTGAGGGTATTCGTATAAAAATGATCCGGGCAACAGAGTGAAGTATGGTCTGGAGTGGGAAAAGACAGGAGGCAGGGAGATCAGCAAGGAGACTGGTACAGTAATCAAGGTGGGTTAGGATAAGTGCTTGGATTGACAAGATACCATTTTGGATGTAGAGGAAAGGGTGACTTCTAACGATGCTGTAAAGATGGAACCAACAGAACACACACACACACACACACGCACACGCGCGTGCACACAAACACACACATACACACACAAACTTGAACACACACTTCATCTCATTATTTCCAGCCTCTGTACAATCTCTGTCATCACCAACTCGGAAATCCTCCTATATGACCACAACGTCCTCACCTGCCTTCTCTCCTACACCTCTCCTCCCGACAAACCTGTCCTATTCCCCGACAGAGACCTCCGATATTTTGACCCATCCAACTTCCTCAAGTATGTATTTATTTTGATGCTATTGATGCCTTTCTACTTGTTTGGTTTTGTTGGTTGTCTCCTCCCCCCTTCTAGAATGTAAGCCCATTGTTGGGTAGGGATTGTCTCTATCTGTTGCTGAACTGTACTTTCCAAGGGCTTAGTACAGTGCTGTGCACATAGTAAGCGCTCAATAACTACGATTGCATGAATGAATGAATACTCAAACTATCTTCCCTTGATGACCAAATTGGCACCCACAACCACCCACTTTACTGCACGCACATGCTCCCCTATTCCTTCGCTGATCTTATACCACTAACCCACAGGCCTGGATCACTTGCACAGTCTGCCCCCTTCACTCTTGTGCATGAGCCACCGAGCGCCGCTGGCAGAAATCTAGGTAACAGGCCAATTTTGTTCACTTCAAGTTTATACTTGAGTGCTTTAAATCTGCACTGTTCTCTGTCCATCAAAATTCTTAGTCCATCCTTATTGATGCCCATCCCCATACCCCTTACCAGTTGTTTCAGACATTTAATTCTCTTCTCCAGCCTGTTGCCCCTCCCCACCCCACCCCTACCTCCATATCTCTTGCCCCTAATGACCTCGCTACCTACTTTATTGAGAAAATTGAAACTATCAGGCATGATCTACCTAAAATCTCCCCTGCTCTTTTTCAGTCTCTCCCTTCTCCTGCCCCTTCTTCAACTCTCCTATAATAATAATAATGATGATGATGGTATTTGTTAAGCACTTACTATGTGCCAAATACTGTTCTAAGCTCTGGTGTAGATATAAGGTAATCAGGTGGGGCTCACAGTCTTAATCCCCGTTTTACAGATGAGGTAACTAAGACACAGGCAAATGAAGTGACTTGCCCAAAGTCACAAAGCTGACATGTAGCAGCGTTGGGATTAGAACCCATGAACTCTGACTCTCAAACCCATGCTCTTCCCACTAAGCGAAGTTGCTTCTCAAATCCTATCCTATAGTCACAGTCCTATCTTTCCCAGCAGTATCTCTAGAGATTTCCTGCCTTCTCTTAAAATCCATTCCATCTACCTGCACATCAGAACCTAACTCTTCACACCTTATCAAAGCATTTTCCCTCTCCCATCTTCTCTCCCTAACAGCCATCTTCAACTGTTTGTGCTCCAATGCTTTCTTCCCCACTGCTTTCGAACATGCTCTTGTCATCCTTATCCTAAATAAACCCTTCCTTTTTCCCACAGTTCCCTCCAGTTATCACTCCATCTCCCACCTACCATTCCTCTCCAAACTCCTCAAGTGAGTTATCTATACCCACTGTCTCAAATTCCTCTTCTCCAATTCCCTCCTTGATCCCTTCCAGTCTGGCTTCTGTTCCCTCTGCTACTCAGAAATCAGCCTCTCAAAGTTCATAAATGATCTCCTTCTTACCAAATCCAATGGCTTCTACTGTATCCTAATCCTACTTAACCTCTTGTCTGCCTTCCACAGTGTCTATTACCCCCATCTCCTGGGACCATTATCCAACCTTGGCTTCACTGACACTCAACTCTCCTGGTTCTCTTCGTATCACTCTGCCTGCTCACTCTCACTCTCTTTTGCAGGCTCCTCCTCTGCATCCCACCCGCTAACTGTGAGGGCCACTCAAAGCTCAGTTCTGTATTCCCTTCTATTCTCCATCTACACCCACTCCGTTGGAGAATTCATTCATTCCCATGACTTCTGACTTCAACTACCACCTCTATGCAGTTGATTCCCCAATCTACATCTACAGCCCTCATCTCTCTCCCTATCTGCAGTCTTTCAGTTGCTCCTGCATTTAAGATATCACTACGTGGATGTTCCGTTGTCATTTCAAACTTAACATGCGCAAAACAGATCTCCTTATCTTCCACCCAAACCCTGTTCTCCCCCTTAACTTTCCTATCACTCTAGACAGCACCACTGTCTTTCCTGTGTCACAAACCCATACCCTGGGGTTATCCTTGGCTCATCACTCTCAATCAGCATTCCTATTCAATCTATCACTAACTCTGTTCAGTTCAACCTTCACAACATCGCTAAAATCTGCTCTTTCCTCTCTATCCATACTGCTATCATGTTAATCCAAACACTTATCCTATCCCACCTTGATTACACTACCAGCCTCCTTGCTGACCCTTCTGGCTCCTATCTCTCCCCATTCCAGTACATACTTCATTCTGCTGCCCGGATCATTTTTATACAAACACCTTCAGCCCATGTTTCCCCACATCAAGAACCTCCAGTGGTTGCCTATCCACCTATGCATCAAACAGAAATTCCTTACCATATGCTTTAAAACACTCAATCACCTTGCCCCTTCCTATTTGTTGACAGATATTGTGCGATCACAAGAACACCCTGACCTCTATCCTCTAGGTGACTGAGGCATGAGTACATATGTAGACTGAGTTATCATGGTAACTTTCATCTTCAGAAGAAGGATAATAATAGAGTGAAAAAGCAATTGCAATGATAAAGAGAATCTGAGTCTGCAAAACTATTAACATTCAATATAAAACATTCAACAAACTGATTCTTCTTGTTGTTGTTTTTTCTGCTGGAGTTGGTTATTCCTGTTTGTGTGCAACCATCAGTGGGAACCAAAGCCCAGGGATGCTGCCAGGGAAGAATCATTTCCTTTTTGTGTCCCGACAGACAATGGAATTGATTTTTACCTCCTTGATAGACTCTAAGTTCCTTGTGGGCAGAAAACCTGTTTCTTCATGCTTCTGTACTTCCCAATTTTCTAATACAGTGCATTGCACCAAGTGGATCCTCAATAAATACTCCTCCCTAGCTCCCCACAGCCACCTCCTCTTCTTCCCACTATCAGTAGTACTACTATTACTATTCCTACTACTGCTAATCATATTACTACTACTAGGACTACTACTATGTAAACTGAGAAAATAGCTGGTCCCACATTATGTGCTCCTTCCTGATGTTGAAATATTTTCCATCTGAAGCCAGGGGGACAAATTTTCCCACTCTGACATGGGCTCTGGTGCCATTCTGTAAACTCCGATCATTCAAGATTTCAATTCTATTCATTACCCTGTGGAGGCCATCCAAATCGACCTGGTCAGCAGCCTTGGTGTGGAATCGAGTGTTCTTTAGGAGCAGGTTGAGCTGTAGGGAGAGATTAATACCAGTGACTGGATTCCAGCCTATCACCATCTGCTCACCCCTTGATGTTCCCATGATAACCTAAGCCAAAGGAGCTGAGGGGACTGGACAGACCAGCTGTAGATCTTTAAAGACAAGGTAGGTGCTACCTGGTGTATTCAGGAACTGATTCCTGGAAGGAGGTGGATTTTAGTATCTCTAAACATCTATGACACCTCAGTAAATGATCCTCTGGCCCAGTGATGGCCAGACAGGCCAGGACCTAAGTAAAAGGCACTCAAGACCTAGAGTACATGGGTTCATATTGCCAATGGTTACAGGCTGACAGTAGCCTCCTTAGGGAGCTGGAAGTCAGGGAAGAAGGGAAGCATTACCTGCCATGGATGAAGAAATTGACTTTATCCATCCCCCAGCATCTCCATCTCCTTCCTGGCCAAGAATTACTGGTGGAGGGCATGAGCTATTGCATACACAGCACTGCACACACTATAACTCTGAAAAGAGAGATTCATGTCCAAGAAGGCCATGGGGCGGCTCTCCAAAGTACCATTTTCATTACAGAGCCCTGGCACTGGCAATCTTTCCTGTTCTTCTACAAGTGGACAGTCAAAGGTCCATCCCCAGAACGACTGTAGAAATACATCCTGTGGATATTTCCCAGGGTGCAGGGTCAGCTCAAAATCCCTGAAACCCAGAATGTCATTCCTGTGGCCTGAAAATAACATGGTACCTTGGAAAACGTCGTTACTTATGTCTAAGAAATTTGTGGTAAAATCCCAATCAGGGGTGGTGACCCAAACTATACCAACAACAGGAACAATATTCATATTAAGTTCAAATAACAATAAAGAGAATGTATCCCCTTAGACAATAACCACATTAGCTGATGATTTAATAATGTTTGTGTAATAAGACTCAAATTACTTTGAGTAATTTGAGCAAACTCAAATTTATTTTCAGTAAAGTATTCCCGGATTCTCTCAGTGCAAGCCACATAGCTTCCATTCCTGGACATTTCCTCTGTCATGGTCTTGGTGGATGTCTCCCCTCTAATGTCACTGGTGACCAGGAGCCCGATCCAGACCCAGTGAAAATGTTTCATGAGACAGATCATTCCCAAGTGCAGATCTGGAGACATCATAGAGATTTGATAGAGAAATGGGAACTGGGCTTTATCCTTGAGAATGGAGTCCACTGGGCCATAGCAGACCTACATGGAGACAGAGTAGGTTAAGAGGTGGGGTGGACCAGGGAAAACACTGGCACACATATACAAAGCATATAAGGAAGTTCCATTTTCCCAAAGACTGCCTCCCCCATTGTGATTAAAGACTGGAGAAGTTCATTGCATTTTCTTTGGCTCTCTCAAAACAATTCCCTGATTAGAAATGTCCCATACGGTTTGGGAAATCAGAAAACAAGATGAATGAGATAGCATCATTTTCTTTGCAATTTCTGCTCCTAAGAATTCCCTTCAGAAGGAGTTTTAGCATCTCTCCAAGGCAGACACAGAACTGAAATATATTTATCGTCTTCATCAGGATGACCCACTCCTCAGAGGCAGCTCCCTGGCCCTAAGAGAGATGGCTTTCTAGAGCTACCTAGAGCTACCTGAGACACATGGCTGCCTAGAGCTTCTTAGGCTCCTCTTGGTCAGTGTTAAGCCTGCTGGTGCTTCATAAATAGACTTCCTGTGACCTCATGCTTGGGCCACGATGTCACTGTACATGTCCAGGATTTTAGCATTCACTGGAGGCAGGAGATGATGTATACCCGATAATCAGGTTCATTCTAGAAAATAAAGACCTTAAAAGTTTAGTTCATGCTACTTCCAGCCCACCAGAAACACAACAGCATCTGAGGGAGCCAGAATTAGGTCAGGGGAGGGCTAGGCTAGAGGGGAGGGAGGACATGGAGTGGGATAGTTATAGAAGTGCTGATCAGGGCTGTTGACAGCACTACCATTCTTCCCATCTCACAAGCCCGCAACCTTGGTGTCATCCTCGACTCCGCTCTCTCACTCACCCCTCACATCCAAGCCATCACCAAAACCTGCCGGTCTCAGCTCCGCAGCATTGCCAAGATCCGCCCTTTCCTCTCCATCCAAACTGCTACCCTGCTCGTTCAAGCTCTCATCCTATCCCGTCTGGACTACTGCATCAGCCTTATCTCTGATCTCCCATCCTCTTGTCTCTCCCCACTTCAATGCATACTTCATGCTGCTGCCCGGATTGTCTTTGTCCAGAAACGCTCTGGGCATGTTACTCCCCTCCTCAAAAATCTCCAGCGGCTACCAATCAATCTGTGCATCAGGCAGAAACTCCTCACCCTGGGCTTCAAGGCTCTCCATCACCTCGCCCCCTCCTACCTCACCTCCCTTCTCTCATTCTACAGCCCAGCCCACACCCTCTGCTCCTCTGCCGCTAAACTCCTCACCGTGCCTCGTTCCCACCTGTCCTGCCGTCGACCCCCGGTCCACGTCATCTCCCGGGCCTGGAATGCCCTCCCTCTGCACATCCGCCAACCTAATTCTCTTCCTCCCTTCAAGGCCCTACTGAGAGCTCACCTCCTCCAGGAGGCCTTCCCAGACTGAGACCCCTCCTTCCTCTCCCCCTCCTCCCCCCTCCACCCCCTGCCTTACCTCCTTCCCTTCCCCACACCACCTGAAAATATATATATGTTTGTACATATTTATTACTCTATTTATTTATTTTACTTGTACATATCTATTCTATTTATTTTATTTTGTTAATATGTTTGGTTTTGTTCTCTGTCTCCCATTTCTAGACTGTGAGCCCACTGTTGGGTAGGGACTGTCTGTATATGCTGCCAACTTGTACTTCCCAAGCGCTTTGTACAGTGCTCTGCACACAGTAAGCGCTCAATAAATACGATTGATTGATTGATTGATTGATTGATCAGTGCCATGAGATTTAAACCCCTGGAAGCATTCAGCTTGCAGACAGGAAAAGTCTCAGATTTTGCAGGGTTGGGGTAGGGGAGGGTTAGTTTGAGAGATAGGTCTTGGGGTGGACTGAGACAAAATCCACTTCACCTAGCTATGCCCTATTTCCCCTCTTCATTCCACTGTATGACTTAAGGTTTGGGGGAGGAATGGAGAGATGGAGGACTCTGGAGGGACTGGTACAACTAAGTGGGTAGTATGGGGAAATTGTGTTGGGAAGAAACAGGCATACTAGTAGCTGGAGTTATGAAGGGCAATTATGGATAATCCTCACAGCCGTTCCCTGAATGCCCTCCACCCTCCAGTTTTCCACCACAGTCAGAAGTGATAATAGTAGTAGTAGTAGCAATATTTACTGAGCACCTATATGGAGCAATTCATTGTACTGGGCACTTGGGAAGTATAGAATTATTAAGTGACACATGTCCTTCCCTCACACTCTAGTGGGGGAAACAAATTGGAAGTATTTACAACCCAGGTGGTTCAAAAAATGACTAAGGGCTTATATACACATCAGTGCTGACGTTGGTAACAGATACATTCGTAAGTACTAGAGTTGGCTGAAAGGATGGTATGGCTCAGAGTACTGGCAAAGCAATTGGGGAAGTCTTGTTGAAGGAGTAGGTTTATAACCAGGGATTTGAATGTGTGAAGAACTGTGTATGTCAGATGTGAAGAGGGAGAAGTTCCAAGTTGGAGCACGAGGGGCCGGATCTCCATTGTGAGCTTTTTTACTATCAATTTGTCCCACACGAGATCCCAAGCCGTCTGTCATCCGATAGACTCAGTTTGTAGTTTCCATGAGCTTCTCCACACTCAACTACCCACGGTTTAAATTTATTGCATCAGTCACTTCTTCTGGGGACCCACTGCATTCTGCTCTCCCCACTATGCCATCAAGACACCTCACCCTAGTCCCTTATCCCATCCATTTCTGTCATTTTCTTGGATTGCACAACACTCCCTGACAGATTCAGAATCCCTGCTGATCTCTGATTTTAAACCCCCGGTTTTATTACTGGTCCTGCTGACCTTTCTCCTGCCACTCAACTTCCCATCTGCAGGATGTGAGAGTCCCATCTCTGAAGCACGTGGAGTGGGGAATTTCTGATGCTGATCAGCAATCCCACAGAAATGTTGGGAGACATATATCTGTAACCTTCCCAGTGAAATCAATGTGAATATTCACGTAGAGCACATCAATCAATTAGAATCTGTGTGACCCAGTGGAAAGAGAACAGTCCTGAGAGTCAGATGACCTGGGTTCTTGTCCTAGTTCTGTCACTTGCCTGGTATGTGATCTTTGGCAAGTCATTTCACTTCTCTCTGCTTCAGTTCTCTCATTTACAAAATGGAGATTCAATACTTGTTCTCTCTTCTACTTAGGGTGTGAGCTCCATGATGTATCTGATGATCTTGTATCTAGCTCAGAGCTTAATACAGTCCTTGGCACAAAGTAATCACTTAACAAATACCACAATTATTAGCCATAGATTTTTGAGTTCCTTAAGGGACAACGTCCATATGATGATTCCCAGTACTTAGTAGAGTGTCCTACATACAGTAAGAACATAATAAATATTATTACTAGGGTTTATGTGCACCTACTATGTGCAGACCCTCATACTGAGGGCTTGGACGAGTATGATAAAGTTAGTAGACATTGTCACTGTCCTCAAAGACCTTATAATCTAGTGGGGGAATCAGGCACTAAAATAAATTACAGGTACGTGTCACAACAGAGTTTGAAGATATGTACATAAGCATTATGGATTAATGTCCACAGTAATCAATGGTCACTGATGCAAAAGTAGTGACGTAGTCTGTAGAGTTATGAGACAAGAGCATATTTCTATTGTCAGACTGACTGTCATGTACGTGTCTATACAGGATAGACACAGATGGAAGAAATATTTTCCAACTCAATCAAATCACAGAATCAACTGGTCCTGTTCAAAGGGAGATTGAACTGATATATACACAAGAGCCCTCAAAGCAAACTGAACTGGGATCTGGTACCCTAATGCTGTTCTATTGCCATGGAAATAGGATTGAGTCTGGATCCCTTATGCTTGGGAACTTGTAGAGACCCAGCACCCAGGAGCTGGTCATGGATCCTGCTAACGACATCCCTCCTATTCATTCATTCATTCAATCGCATTTATTGAGTGCTTACTGTGTGCAGAGCACTGTACTAAGCGCTTGGGAAGTACAAGTTGGCAACATATAGAGACAGTCCCTACCCAAGAGCAGGCTCACAGTCTAGAAGGGGGAGACAGATAACAAAACAAAACATATTAAGAAAATAAAATAAATAGAATAGAAAATATGTACAAGTAAAATAAATAGAGTAATAAATATGTACAAACATATATACTGGTTCTGTGGGGAATGGAAGGAGGTAAGGCGGGAGGGATAGTGAGGGGGAGGAGGGGGAGAGGGAGAGGAAGGAGGGGGCCCAGTCTGGGAAGGACTCCTGGAGGAGGTGAGCTCTCAGTAGGGCTTCGAAGGGAGGAAGAGAGATAGCTTGGTGGATATGCGGAGGGAGGGCATTCCAGGCCAGGGGCCAGGACGTGGGCCGGGGGTCGATGGCGAGACAGACCAGAACGAGGCACAGTGAGGAGGTTAGCGGCAGAGGAGCAGAGGGTGCGGGCTGGGCTGTAGAAGGAAAGAAGGGAGGTGAGGTAAGAGGGGGCGAGGGGATGGAGAGTCTTGAAGCCGAGAGTGAGGAGTTTTTGCCTGATGCGTAGGTTGATGATAGCCACTGGAGATTTTTGTGGAGGGGAGTAACATGCCCAGAGCGTTTCTGCACAAAGATGATCCGGGCAGCAGCGTGAAGTATAGATTGAAGTGGGGAGAGACAGAAAGATGGGAGATCAGAGAGGAGGCTGATGCAGTAATCCAGTCGGGATAGGATGGGATATTGAACCAGAAGGGTAGCGGTTTGGATGGAGAGGAAAGGGTGGATCTTGGCAACATTGCAGAGGTGAGACCGGCAGGTTTTGGTGACGGATTAGATGCGAGGGGTGAACGAGAGAGTGGAGTCGAGGATGACACCAAGGTTTTGGGCTTGTGAGACGGGAAGGATGGTAGTGCCATCAACAGTGATGGGAAAGTCAGGGAGAGGGCAGGGTTTGGGAGGGAAGATAAGGAGTTCAGTCTTGGACATATTGAGTTTTAGATGGAGGGCAAACATCCAGAGAGATGTCTTGAAGGCAGGAGGAGGCCCGAGCCCGAAGGGAGGAAGAGAGAGCAGGGGCACAGATGTAGATTTCGGTGTCATCAGCATAGAAATGATAGTTGAAGCCGTGGGAGCGATTGATTTACTATAATAGCCACCAGCTTGTCCTTCTGCTCCTATGGTGTGCAGAGCACTGCACTAAAAAATGGAGAGAGTAATAATAATAATAATTGTTGTATTTTTTAAGTTCTTACTATGTACCAGGCACTATACTAAGCTTTGGAGTGGATACTAACAAATCAGGTTGGACCCAGACCCTTTCCCTAAGGGGCCTCACAGTCTCAATCCACATTTTACAAATGAGATAACTGAGGTACAGAGAAGTAAAGTTACTTGTCCAAGATCACACAGCTGACAAGTGGCAGAGCCAGGATTAGATCCCATAACTTTCTGACTGACAGGCCTGTGCTCTACCCACTATGTCATGTACAATGTATATGGAGTAAAATGTAAAAGAGTTTATACTCACATTCTCTACCCACAATAAGCTTACAAGTCTGGAGGGGAAGAAATACATTAATATAAATAAATAAATTTAGGATATGTACATAAGTGCTGTTGGGCTGAGGGAGGGTACAAATCCAAATTGCAAGGGTGACTCAGAAAGGAGGGGGAGAAAAGTAAATGAAAGCTTAGTCAGGGAAATCCTCTTTGATGAGGTATGCTCTTAAAAAGGCCTGATATGTAAGAAGGAGAACACTTGGAGTTGGAGAGCCTTGAAGCCAATGGTAAGAATCTTCTGTCCAATATGGAAGGAAATGGGTAGCCTCTGGTGGTTTATCGAGAGTAGATGTCCTCTGAACTCTATTTTAGGAAAGCGATCCAGAAATCAGAGTTTAGAGTAGACTGAAAAGAGGAGAGGCTGGAAGCAGAGAAGAGCCCTGGATCAGTTGCTGTCAGGGCTGGATAAATGCAGTGGCTTTGAGGTGCCCAGGGCCTCAGGCTAAGGGGGACCACAGTTGAAAAATGTGTTTTTATATATCTAAAGCGTAGGTATATGATGCATTACTTTAGGTTGTGAGCTCAGTGTGTGACAGGGACTGTGTCCAATCTGATTTACTTGTATCTACCCTTAGAACAGTTCTAGACACATAGTAAACACTTAACAATAATAATAATAATCTACAGTCCAGGGTAAAATATATCTGTTTTACCAGCACGTCTTTTTAGAACAACTTCCTGAAGACCAGAAAGAATTATTATAACAGCTATTCTAACATAAGAAATTGACTTTTTTGAATTAAAACTATATCCTGCATGTTTCGAAAAGGAAATGAAGCCACAGAATTGCTTTATGTTAATTAAAAGGCAAGCTCAATAGAGCATTAATAGCTTCAATGCTAGAAATGTGATCACTCTGTTTTGGTTTAGGAATAAGAGTTGTAAAAAGGGGCCCCGCAAATTCTAATAGCCCCATTTCCAGCCCCAGTCATTAGCAGAGAAAATTTAGGGATGTTAAAAGTTTGAGTTAGATTCATGGATGAGAAATCATGAAACGATGATAGAGGGAAAAGTGAGGGTTGTCAGATGGTCTTTCGTCTTCCACTCTGAAGGCTGATGTCAGTGAGGCCAACTACCAAGCAGATCTTTCCAGCATTATGTGGTGCTGCCTTAGGAGGCAGGATACTGGGCTGTGTGGACCCTTCTCTTCACTTCCCCTTCGGAATTATTAATGGACTTGTGAGCTCTCCGTGTTCCAGCACTTCATGGATGTTTCTGTGGGCTGTCCCTCAGCCCTTCCTCATTGCTATAGATATAATAACAATAAGAAGAAGAATGACTATGTGTCAGATGCTGCACTAAGCCCTGGGGTACACACAAGCAAATAAGGTTGGACACAGTCCCTGCCCCCTGTGGGGCTCACTGCCTTAATCCCCATCTTACAGGTGAGGTGACAGGCAAGGGCACACAGCAGGCAAGTAGTGGAGCCAGGATTAGAACACATGACCTTCTGAGTCCCAGGCCCGTGTTATATCTGCTACTTCATTGAAGACCTTAGGGGAATGACTGTTGATGTGGAACCTGAGTTAAGAGTGTGTCCACTGAGCCAGCAGACCCAGGAGTCTTAGAAGTCTCACTGGAACTGGCTGAGGATTGGGGTACAACCCTTCTCCCTCAGTTCTGCTTCCTTCTCTTTCTGCCCATCACTTTTCCCTTCTGCAACTAATTAGCCCAGGCCAAAACACACTGCACCTTTAGGACCTCTTATATATTTTTTTCCTGGTATTTGTTAAGCACTTACTATGTGTCCAGTGCTGGGGTAGATACAAATTGATTAGGTTGGACACAGTCCCTGCTTCCCTTGGGGCTCACAGTCTAAGTTGGAGTGAGAACGGGGATTGAATCCCCGTTCTACAGCCAAGAAAACTGAGGCACTGAGAAGTGACTTTCTGTGGTATTTGTTAAGTGCTTACTGTGTGGCAGGCATTGTGCTAAATGCTGTGGTAGATACAAGCTAACTAGGTTGGACACAGTCCATGTTCTCATGGGGCTCACAATCCTGTGTTTTAATCCTGTCTCTACCACTCACAGTATTAATCCCCATTTTCCAGATGAGATTACTGAGGTGCAGAAAAGTTGAGTGACTTGCCCAAGGTCACACAACAGACAAGTTGCAGAACCGGGATTAGAACCAGGTCCATCTGGCTCCCAGAACCACACTTTTTCCTCTAGACCACACTACTTCCCAATGAAATCATCTGGGAAATGCCATTTCACCCCATCAGCAATGCCATTTTCAGACACCTAAGTGAGGTAAAAGCACATTTCCCAGATCATCATTTCCCAAATCATTAAAACACCAAAGTGCAAACTCTGAGGGTTTTTTTTCCTCCTTAAATATCCTACGAGGATGCAGAAATCCATCCAGCCCTACCATATACCTAACTGGGCAGTGCCCAGGGCAACTCTGCTGGCTTCCCTTCAAAGCCCTACTGAGAGTTCACCTCCTCCAGGAGGCCTTCCCAGACTGAGCCCCCTCCTTCCTCTCCCCCTCCTACCCTTCCCCATCCCCCGCCTTGCCTCCTTCCCCTCCCCAAAGCACCTGTATAAATGTATATATGTTTGTACATATTTGTTACTCTATTTATTTATTTTACTTGTACATATTTATTCTATTTATTTTATTTTATTAATATGTTTTGTTTTGTTGTCTGTTTCCCCCTTCTAGACTGTAAGCCCGCTGTTGGGTAGGGACTGTCTCTATATGTTGCCAACTTGTACTTCCCAAGCGCTTAATACAGTGCTCTGCACACAGTAAGCACTCAATAAATACGATTGAATGAATGAATGAATGAACTTATGAACTTTCTTTATAGAAAAATGATCAGGGCAGCAGAGTGAAGTATAAACTGGAGTGGGGAGATGAAAGTGAAAGTTAGCCCCTTTCTGCACTGCAGCACCTACCTCCAACTGTGAGGACTACAACACACAGCATAGCACAACATAGCTCACCCTAGTCTGCTGTATGGGACTGGAGAGGAGAAGGGGTGGGTTGTGGGGAGATGGCCGTGGCAGCCCGGAGACTCCTCTCAGCAGTAGAAGCTCTATGCTGTATACCCATCACCTCAACAATTTTCCAGACCTTAAGCACACAAACTCCCACTTTCCTAATCATTCCCCCCTACTTTCACCCCTGTCCTTGCCAAATACTATGTTGACAAAATTGTAATCACCAGGCATGACCTTCAGAAATCCTTCCCCTTCTACTCCTTCGTCAACTCTCTCATCCTTTCCAGATGTCTTTCAAGAGATTCATTCCCTCCTGCCTTCTAATATGCTCATCCCTGCCCTTTACAAAAAAACTACTCAAAATTCTGAATCTCACTCTACTTCGAATCTACCATCCCGTTTGATCATTCTGTTTCCTCCCCAAACTCCTCAAAGAAGTTGAATGCATTCGATATTTCCTCTCTTCCAATTACATTTTAACCCTCTAAAATCTAGTTTCCACCCTCACCACTCCTCTGAAACCATTTTCTCTAAGGTAACAAATGACCTTGTCCTTGCCTTTTCCTTGCCAGTCAATTGGACTCTTGGACCTCATGGCTGCCTTTGATTCTATGGACCGTTCTCTGCTCCTGGAAGCCTTATATATCCTCTATTTCTCCTCTCACCTCTCTGGCTACTTCTTCTCTGCCCCATTTACCTATTCTTCCTTCCTTTTTTATTCCCTAACTGTAGGGGCCCCTCAGGACTCCATTCTTTGTCCCCACTCCCTTTGTACTTTATACTCACTTCCTTGGTGAAACTCTTTCACACCTTGCTTTAACCACCACTTCCATGTAAATGACTCCTAAACTTACCTTACTGCCTACACCTTCACTCCAATCATAGGTTACCTCTTGGTGCAGGATATCTCTGCATTGGACTTCCCTTACACACCTCAAGCTCCAAATGTCTGAAACAAAATTTCTCATCTTCCCTCCCAATTCTTTATTTCCAGCTACCTTTCCCATCACAGTTGTCAACAGAATCCCCGTGCCTGGCACAGACTAAGTGCTCGACAAATACTATCAAAAAAATTTTTATCTGGGGAAAGGTGAAAAAAGTAACAACACAATCAATGTTCCCAAGCCTAAACCTCGGTTTCCGGTAAAGGTACCAGGACACTTTCAGGAACTGTGTGCTGGGAACCTACCTTTATAGATAAAGAAGGGCTATACTAACTCTTCCCCCCCATTCCATTACCTTCCCTTCAGTGATCCAATCTGGATCACTCACTGTTCAGGAACTACGCAGTCTCCTCCAGAACCTGGTAATATTTCATGCCTGTCTAGTTTTCAGTTGGAATGAATTCCATTATTATACTCTGGTTTCCTTTTGCTTGATCTATAGCTACCAAAACTGAGTTTCAATAAGTGACGCTTTGTCGATGTTGTGAAATTTGGGGAATGGTATCTCTTGGTTCCCCCATCCTCTCCCTTCTTAATTTTGTATCCCTTCTTAGCCTTCTTCATCAGTATCAAGAGCTCTGATGCTCTCAGTCTATCCTCACAGAGAAAGTTCTCCAGGTTCCAGACCATGTCGGTTCTCTTTCTCAACCTCTGTCCTAGCCTGTCCTTCCTAACACTGCAGTGATTAAGACTTCAACCTCTTAAACAGAGAGAGGAGAGGGCAGGGGAATCAGAAGGTAGCAAGGATCAGGATAAGGTGACTGAAGTTAGACACTGCCCAGTGGAGCTACACAGGACACTGGGTACTTAGGCTGGGTGATGGAAGACATATAAGTCTCTCGGTAATAGGGTACGATTGCCCTACTCCCACCACCAACCCTCACAGCATCCTATTTTGAGCAATCCGCATCCACTACGTGTCCAGCCTTCCCCTCCTTCACTGCTCCCAGTTATGCTGCCCCATTTTGTAAGCGTATAAATGGGGCACATTTGCAGTTTAAAAGGACTAGGATTTACAGGTGAATCTCTCCTGCAGGCTCATGGCAAAATGAAAATGTCAGGAAATTTAGATTGCAGCCTGGTCTCCCCGGTTGGGTACAGAGAAGGGAATCTTTAGGGTAACCCACGTAGGGACACCATAGAAATGGGTCACAGGGAATGGGAACTGAGCGACCGTCTTGAGAGATCAGGAGAAGCAGTCGTAGTAGTAATAGTAATAACAGTTATAATAATCGTACTTATTAAGCACTTAAGCTGCGTGAACTATGGGCCTAAGCACTGGGAGAAAAGTGAATAAGCTATTGCCTAGCTTGGTTTGTGGCTATGGGAGTGGAACAGGCAGTCAAGCCTCTTATAGATACTATTTTGTGTTTTCTTATGTTGTGTCAGCTCATATAATAATTGGGATATTATTAAGTGCTCAGTATGCACTAAGCATTGGAGTAGATATAGAGTTAACAGGTCAGAGGCAGTCTCTGTCTCACACAGGGCTCATAATCTTCATTTTCTCCTCATTTTGCAGATGAGGAAACTGAATGTTGAAAATGGAGTTAGGACCAAGGTCTCCTAAAGCCCAGGCCCATGTTATTTCCAGTAGGCCATGCCAAATGCTGACAAAAGTGGGGGTAAACCAGAGTTCCCATCTTCTCTTGCACAGACCACAGTGTACCCTTACAAGCAAGATCTGAATATGGCAGAGAAAAATTTCCCAGGGATAGGCAAAAATTGCACAAGTTCATGAGGTGGGTCAATTCTTATGACAATTTTAGGAGGCAGAACATACAGTAATTACAATATGGCATTAATTCTGGGGAATGAAATGATAACAATGGGAAAACTAAAAATAGTAAAAATAACAATAAGAGCACTTGTGCTATTTTTAAGTGCTTACTATGCATGAAATGCTAAGTGGTGGGCTAGACAATACAATTAAATCATACACAGTCCCTGTCCAACTGGGGTTCAGAGTCTAAGAGGAAGGGAGAACAGGCATTTAATCCCCATTTTAAAGATGATGAAACTGAGGCATAGAGAAGTCAAGTGGCAGGCAAATGGCGGGGCTGATGTTAGAACCCAGGTCTCCTGTCTTCTGGAAGAGAACTTTTTCATTCATTCATTCATTAAATCGTATTTATTGAGCGCTTACTCTGTGCATATCACTGTTCTCAGTGCTTGTGAAGTACAAGTCGGCAGTGTATAGAGACGGTCCCTACCCAAGAAGGGGCTCACAGTCTCGAAGGGGGAGACAGACAACTAATCAAAACATGTGGACAGGCGTTAAACTCGTCAGAACAAATAAAATTAAAGCTATATGCACATCATTAACAAATAAATAGAATAGTAAATATGTACAAGCAAAATGAATAGAGTAATAAATCTGTACAAATATATACAAGTGCTGTGGGGAGGGGAAGGAGGTAAGGATCAGGGGATGGGGAGGAGGAGAGGAAAAAGGGGGCTCAGTCTAGGAAGAACTCCTGGAGGAGGTGAGCTCTTAGTATTGCTTTGACGGGAGGAACAGAGCTAGCTTGGCGGATGTGTGGAGGGAGGACATTCCAGACCAGGGGAAGGACATGGGCCGGGGGTCGATAGTAGGACAGGAGAGAACGAGGCACAGTGAGGAGGTTATGGGCGGGGGAGCAGAGGGTGCTGGCTGGGTTGTAGAAGGAGAGAAGGGAGGTGAGGTAGGAAGGAGAGAGATGATGGAGAGCCTTGAAAACGAGAGTGAGGAGTTTTTGCTTGATGCATAGGTTGACAGGCAGCCACTGGAAATTTTGAAGGAGGGGAGTAACATGCCCAGAGCGTTTCTGTACAAAGAAAATCCGGGCAGCACAGTGAAGTATAGATTGAAGTGGGGAGTGACAGGAGAATGGGGGATCAGAGAGGAGGCTGATACAGCAATCCAGTAGGGATAGGATGAGACATTGAATCAGCAGGGTAGCAGTTTAGATGGCGAGGAAAGGGAGGATCTTGGCGATGTTGTGGAGGTGAGACCTGCAGGTTTTCGTGACGGATTTGATGCGTGGGGTGAACGAGAGAGAGGAGTCGAGGATTACACCAAGGTTGTGGGCTTGTGAGACAGGAAGGATGGTAGTGCCGTCTACAATGACGGGAAAGTCAGGGAGAGGGCAGGGTTTGGGAGGGAAGATAAGGAGTTCAGTCTTGGACATACTGAGTTTTAGATGGCGGGCAGACATACAGATGGAGATGTCCTGAACGCACGAGGAGATACGAGCCTAGAGGGAGGGAGAGAGAGCAGGAGCAGAGACGTAGATTTGGGTGCCATCAGCGTAGAGATGATAGCTGAAGCCGTGGGTGCGACTGAGTTCACCAAGGGAGTTAGTGCAGATAGAGAACAGAAGGTGAACGAGAACTGACCCCTGAGGAACCCCTACAGTAAGGGAATGGTAGGGGGAGGAAGAGTCCGCAAAGGAGACTGAAAATGAATGGCTGGAGAGATAAGAGGAGAACTAGAAGCCTGTGAAGCCAAGGGTGAATAGCGTGTTGTGGAGAAGGGGGTGATCCACAGTGTTCGCAGGCAGCTGAGAGGTCGAGAATGATTAGGATAGAGTAGGAGCCATTGGATTTGGCACAAAGGAGGTCATTGGTGACCTTTGAGAGGGAAGGTTCGGTGGAGTGTGGGGAATGGAAGCCAGATTGGAGGGTGTCAAGGAGAGAGTTGGCGTTGAGGAATTCGAGGCAGCGAGTGTAGACGACTCATTCTAGGATTTTGGAAAGGAATGGTAGGAGGGAGATAGGGTGATCACTAGAAGGGGAGGTGCCGTCAAGAGAGGGTTTTTTTAGGATGGGGGAGACGTGGGCATGTTTGAAGGCAGAGGGGAAGGAAACAGTGGAGAGTGAGTGGTTGAAGATGGAAGTTAAGGAGGGGAGGAGGGAAGAGGAGACGTATTTCATAAGAGTAGAGGGAATGGGGTCTGAAGCACAAGTGGATGGAGTAGCACTTGAGAGAGGGAGGAGATCTCATCTAAAGATACTGCTGGGAAAGATGGGAGAGTAGCAGAGAGGGTTGAGAGCGGGGGGGATGGAGAAGGGGGATTGGTGACTTTGGGGAGCTCAGACCCGATGGAGTTAATTTTAATAATGAAGTAGGAGGCCAGATTGTTGGGGGTGAGAGATGGAGGAGCAGGAGGAACTGGGAGCCTGAGAAGGGAGTTAAATGTAAGGAACATCTGACGAGGATGATAGGCATGGGTGTCAACAAGGGAGGAGAAATACTTTTGCCTGGCAGAGGAGAGTGCAGAGTTAAAACAGGAAAGGATAAAACTCAAGTGAACAAGGTTGGCTTGGTGTTTAGATTTTCACCAGCAGCGTTCAGAAGCTCGAGCATAAGAGCGAAGGAGGCGTACAGTGGCAGTGATCCTAGGGTGTGTGTTAGTGTTATGAGAGCAGTGAAGCGAAAAGGGAGTGAGCGAGTTGAGCTGAGTAGAGAGGGTAGAGTTGGGAGCAGTAATCTGATCATCAAGATTGGGTAGAGAGGAAAGGGAGGCGAAGTAGGGGGTGTGAGGCGCTCAGAAAGATGGTTGGTGTCGAGAGACTGGAGGTCTCTGTGAGGTAGTAATAGAGATTTACAGGAGAGAGGAGTGTGAGTGAAGAGGCAAATGAGAAGGTTATGATCAGAAAGAGGGATTTCAGAGAAGGTGAGGGTGGAGATAGTTCAGCAGTAGGAGTTGATGTGGTCGAGGGTGTTACCAAGTTGGTGAGTGGGCAAGGTGGAATGAAGCAGGAGGTTGGAAGCGTCAAGGAGAGATAGAAGGCGTTTAGCAGAGGAATCACCAGGGACAACCGTGTGGATGTTGAATTCTCCGAGGATCAGAGTGGGAATGAAAAAGGAGAGAAGGAAGATGATAAAAAGGGTCAAAGGCATTAAAAAAAGTTGGAGGTGGGGCCAGGGGTCGGTAGATGACGACTACAAGAATCTGGAGGGGGTGGTAAAGGCGAATAATATGGGCTTCAAAGGAGGGGAAGGAAAGGGAAGGGGGAGGAGGGTAGTGCAAAAGCCGCATTGGGGTGCGAGAAGGAAGCCGACACCTCCTCCTTTTCAGGGGAGTCTGGGGGAGTGGGAGAAGAAGAGCTTAGGAACTGTGCTTTGCACATAGTTAGCGCTTAATAAATGCCATCAAAAAAAGAGAAAAGAGCAGCAGAAGAGACCATGTCAACCGGAGTGAGCCATGTTTCAGTTAGGGCCAGGAGGAGAGAGCTGGAAAAGGAACAGGTCATTGATGAAAGGGAGCTTACCTATAATGGAGCGGGGGTTCCAAAGGCCACAGTAGGAAGCAGCTGTGGAGGGAGGGGAGGGCGGGGGAATGGTGCGAGTGGTGGGGAGGATTTGGATTGAAATTAGTTGGCGGGGGTCCTGGGCAGGGAGAGGGGGAAGACGGGTGGCGATGAGAAAGGAGAACTCGGATGTGGTGAGGGCGGGGAGGAGGGGAGGGAGGGGGTTGGAATGGAGGGGTAAAGGGTTTGCGCTGGTACAGAGATATTCTAGGGAGGGGTGAGACGGAAGGGTGGGGGCGGGGCAAAGGGAGAGAAAAAGCTGGGTTGGAGAGGGGAAGGAGAAGGTAAGGAATGGGAAGGGCAGCTGGGAGCAGGGGAATTGATAGGTTATGGTGAAGTCAGCAAGGTAAATGACAGTAGAGCGGGTAGTTATCAATCAACAGACGATGGCAATAAAATAAGCACATCACCGAAATCAGTTAACAATTAACATGAGATGGTAATATAATTAGCAGGCAATGACATCACAGAGAGCAGTTAACAATTAACGTATGATGGCAATAAAATAAGCAGATGGTGAAACGTCATTAATAGCTGTTAACAATTAACATTCGATGGTAATAATAAAATAAGCAGATGATGACATCACAGAAAGCAGTTGACAGTTAACATGCATAAGCTACTATGAAATAGGCAGATGATGTCCAAAGCAGAAGGATGAATTGTTCATGGGTCCGTCAAATCAAATAAAAACGGCTCGTGGCAAGGAGAGTCCAGGGTCCCTTGACAGACATGTCTCAGAGGTGGGGGAGGATGGAGTCCTATGGATGACAGTTCTGGAGTAGGGCAGAACTGTTAAGGGGGGTCATGGGAGGGGAGACGCCTGGAAAAAGGGGTAAACAAACAAATAGCATGGGTGGGCTGACTAGGTGCAAATGGGGTTGTTGCTTTCCACTATGGCTAAGATGAATTGATAGGGAAAATTTATTGGTGGTAATAGGAGATAGCTAATAAAAATCAAGGGATAAAGTATCTCATGTTTCTCCTCCTGGAAAACATAAAGCATGCAAAACAAAAATGCAGTGTAATAATGAATTACTGGATTTTGTAGGTAAAACTTCATCATGACAGTAATATATTGGAAGACTTTTCTGACCAGTTCTGAATTAGCCAAAACAATGAGGCTTTCTCTGTCTCTGTCTCTGTCTTTCTGTGTCTCTGTCTAATTCCCTATCTCTTCTTCTCACTCTCCCTCAGTGTTTTATCTCCACTCGAACTCTTTCCTCTGATTTGGGACATTACTCATCATCATCATCATCAATCGTATTTATTGAGAGCTTACTATGTGCTGAGCACTGTACTAAGCGCTTGGGAAGTACAAATTGGCAACATATAGAGACAGTCCCTACCCAACAGTGGGCTCACAGTCTAAAAGGGGGAGACAGAGAACAAAACCAAACATACTAACAGAATAAAATAAATAGAACAGATATGTACAAGTAAAATAAATAAATAGAGTAATAAATATTTACAAACATATATACATATATACAGGTGCTGTGGGGAAGGGAAGGAGGTAAGATGGGGGGGATGGAGAGGGGGACGAGGGGGAGACGAAGGAAGGGGCTCAGTCTGGGAAGGCATCCTGGAGGAGGTGAGCTCTCAGTAGGGCCTTGAGGGGAGGAAGAGAGCTAGGTTGGTGGATGGGCAGAGGGAGGGTATTCCAGGCCCCGGGGGATGACGTGGGCCGGGGGTCGATGGCGGGACAGGCGAGAACGAGGTACGGTGAGGAGATTAGCGGCAGAGGAGCGGAGGGTGCGGGGTGGGCTGTAGAAGGAGAGAAGGGAGGTGAGGTAGAAGGGGACGAGGTGATGGAGAGCCTTGAAGCCCAGGGTGAGGAGTTTCTGCCTGATGCGCAGATTGATTGGTAGCCACTGGAGATTTTTGAAGAGGGGAGTAATATGCCCAGAGCGTTTCTGGACAAAGATAATCCGGGCAGCAGCATGAAGTATGGATTGAAGTGGAGAGAGACACGAGGAGGGGAGATCAGAGAGAAGGCTGATGCAGTAGCCCAGACGGGATAGGATGAGAGCTTGAATGAGCAGGGTAGCGGTAGGGATGGAGAGGAAAGGGCGGTTCTTGGCAATGTTGCGGAGCTGAGGCCGGCAGGTTTTGGTGACGGCTTGGATGTGAGGGGTGAATGTACTCAAAGAAAAGGAACAATCTCATAATCCTGATCTAAACGTTGCTGATATTTTTACATGGATCATTTACCACTTAGAGCCCCATTCATGGATAGTGGCCCCAGAAAAAAGAGTAGTGCTTATTTTTGTAAATTCACCCTGGTTTTTCCCTCTGACCCTTTATCTCTCTTTTGGAATGCCAAGATTGGGACCGCACCCTCTCCCGTCAGGTTCTAAGTCAGCTCTTTGTCTCTGCAGTTTCCTGCCAGAGATGCAGAGAATATTTTGTCTCACTTTTCACTTCCCTCCACAGTCACTGGGGGCTTTCCCCTCTCTGCCCCTGTGCCACTGCTGCCCCAAGCTAGTGATCTGTGCTGTCTCCTGTCCTTCCTATTACAGGTACTTCAACAAACACCACCAGCACCTCATGTTCCCAGTGTTTGCTATGGAGATTAAGAGGAGATATGCAATGTAGCCTACTAGAAAGAGCATGGGCCTGGGAACGGGTAGGACCTAGGTTCTAATCCCTGTTTCACCATTTATTGCTGTGTGATCTCCACTACCCACAGGGTCACTGCCAGACTAGACACTAGCAATGGGGTCCTTCCGGATGGTGTAATTGGAATTACCAAAAATTAGCAAAATTTGTATTCCACCAGGGCTTGGAACTACTGGAAAAATTGGGTGGAAGCCCCACACAGGCACTCGCATATGGCAGATGAACATTCTCCTACTGAACAGTGTTGGAAGAGATATTTGTATCACAGTCATAGGAGGGTTTGGAACTCTGAGGACTAGAGAGGGGAGACATACAATACATTTGGTAAGCAGCAAATGCCCTCATTACCATGCATTGAGTTGGGCAGAGTGCAATATATCAATTAATCCATCATATTGGGTTTTTTTCATTTTTACTGTATTTGGTAATGATGATGATGATGATGATGATGATGATGATGATGGTATTTTTTAAGCGCTTACTATGTGACAAGCACTGTTCGAAGCGCTCGGGGGATACAAGGTAATCAGGTCATCCTCTGTGGGGCTCGGACTCTTATTTCCCGTTTTACAGATGAGGGAACTGAGGCATACGGCTCTAAGTGCTTGGGGTAGATACAAGCTATTCAGCTGTTTACAGTCCCTGTCCCACATAGGTCACACAGTCTAGGTAGGAGGGTGAATAGGCACTGAATTCACATTTTGGAGTTGAGAAAACTGAGTTACAGAAAAATTAAGTGACAGTCACACTGCGGGCAAGTGGTGCAGCAGGGATTGGAACCCAGTTCCTCTGACTGCCAGGCCCGTACTTCATCCACTAGGCCACCTACGACTTGCTTGAGAACCTTCTATGCAAACAGAACATTATTCTAGGTACTTGAGAGAATATAGCAGAATTAGTTAACATGATCCATACTCACCCAAATTTTGGAATCTAGCCAGGAAGACATCAACTAATTAATTAATCAATCAAGCACTGCACTAAGCGCTTGGGAGAGTATCCTGCTTCAGTCTGTGTCTCAGTATCTTTATAAGTGTCTGACCCAGAGGACGTTCTCTAAGACTTTTCTTCCTCCACAGGGCTGGCCCTCTCTTTCCTCATCCACACCCCTGATCCTTATCTCTCTCTCTGCTTTGAAAAAAGCAGACTTGGGGTTCAGGTCTTTTGATCTCGAGCCCAGAGCCCATGGCCAATCTGTTCACCAGCCTAAGGGAGGATGTTTTTCAGTGGCCTAGTCCAGTTTTGAGTGGTCCTCGATACTAGTAAGAAGCCCCACTCCTGACAAGTTTGCCACTCAGTCTCTGCTGTGTACTGGGCAGAGGGAGGTTGAGACTGGCTGGATAAGGCTTCTCTCCTGTAAGAAATGTTTGGAAGCCTGCTCGATAGGTACTTAGTGTCCGCAGGCCATCATCTCTTCATCACTGCCTCTTTCCCTTCATGGGTTTGTAGGCCCAAGGAAAAGACGCCACCTTTGAGACTCTTAAAAGAGCCCCAGCTATGATAGACCTCTGTCAGGCTGACAGTCACTCTCTGGACTGCCCAGGGACTTCCAGTCTTGCTGTCTGGTGTACGCTGAGTCCCTCTGATGTACAGAGATCTCTAACTCCTCTTAGCTAGCTCAGCACGAGTGAATGCTGCCTTCACCTTGTGCTTCAATCAATTAATGCTGTGTATTGAGTACCTACTATGTGCAGGTCTCTTACTAAGCTTCTGTGAGAGGGAATTGCCTGGCTCTTTACAGAGCTCCTTCCACAGGACCCTCTTTCTCCTCCACTGCCATGACTGCCACCACAAACACCATACAAACCTTCTGACCATTCCCCTGGAGGCAGGAGTTTCCATGAGAAGTAGAGTGGCTCAGGGGAAAGAACACGGACGTTGGAGTCAGAGATCATGGGTTCAAATCTCGGCTCTGCCACTTGTCAGCTGTGTGACAGGGCAATTCATGTAACTTCTCTGTGCCTCAGTTACCTCATCTGTAAAATGGGGATTAAGACTGTGAGCCCGCCGTGGGGCAACCTGATCACCTTGTAACCTCCCCAGCGCTTAGACCAGTGCTTTGCATGTAGCAAGTGCTTTATAAATGCTATCATTATTATTATTATTATTATTATTATTATTATTATTATTATTATTATTATTTGAACAGCTCGTCCCTTCGTCCCACCTTTAACTAGGAGGAACGGGGTTTTCATCTTTGGCAAGAACTTTTCATGTCAATCTGGCTTTTGTAGGGATCATCAGCAAAGAGGGTGAGGTTGAGTGGGGCTACGCAAAGGTACCATCTTCACCCTTTGCCATCACCCCAACTGTGGACAAGTTCCCAAGAGCATGAGAAAGATTATTCTTCTGTTTCAATTGTCTGCCAAGTGGAGAGAATTAAAATGCAATTCATCCCTTTGTGTCATTCCTAGAACTTTTGTTGGACATAGGGTAATTGGTGGTGAACATCAAGATTTGCAGCATGCAGGAGCAGAGGCTCAGTGGTAGAATTCATGCCTGAACAAGATGGAGGTCCGGGTTTGATTTTTATCTGATGCAATCAGAATTCATTTTAGGTCAGACCATAACTGACAGGCCTCACTTTACTGTTTTGCCCAGGTACCAAGGAGAACAACCGAAATGCATAGTGCACCTACTGCCTGCACTGATTTGCAAACCAAACACCTCACAATCTAGGGGGATACCATAAATTACAAACAGAAGGTAGAAGGGAAAGGGATATGGGAACGAGTTAGCACTGAGAGCTTACATTATCCTGGGCAATGAAGGATCCCAGATTTCTCATGAGATAAGCAGTAGGCCAGGTTCAGGCTAGAGGAAGAGAAGCAATTACTGACTGATAACAGATCATTCCCCAGCTAGGTGCCAGGACGGAGAACTGGACCTCAGACATTGGTCTGACTATTTGGCAATGGGGGCAGTATTAGCTGTGTGACTTTGGGCAAGTCACTTAACTGCTCTGTACCTCAGTTACCTCATCTGTAAAATGGGGATTAAGATGGTGATCCCCACGTGGGACAACTTGATTACCTTGTATCTACCCCAGTGCTTAGAACAGTACTTGGCACATAATAAGTGCTTAACAGATACCATCATTATTATTCCAAGTGAATGAAACAGTGCTTCGCATGTAGTAAGTACTTAACAAATACCATTATTATTATTATTTTATGGGTGCAATAAAGCATGTGTGGCAGAGCTGGAATGGGGCTGAAACTGAACCTCCGTGGAAGTTCTGAGGAAGGGAGGAAGATGAGCTGGGGTTTGGGCTGGAAGCAGGATCTGGAGGGAGTGTGGAGTCTCAGATATTGGGACAATTTTCCTCCCACACTGCAGCCTCAGGCTGCAGACCAGAGAGATGCCAGAGAGAGATAGAAATTCCCTTCCCCACCCTTCTCTATCTGGGTATTGTGATGACATTTCCCTGCCAGCCAATCACAGAGGCACACACAGAGCCCTCATGTCCTATGCATTTTGATGGTATCTTTAATAAGCCAATGCTTTCAAACAAGCTCATAAATCCTCTAGCTTAAAAACCCCTCCTCAGTCCTCACATCACCCTCCAGTTATTAAATCATCCTTCCTGAATTCCTCAAGTGAGTTGATGCACCCACCAACTCCACTTCCTCTCCTCGAATTTTCTCCTTCAATTCCTCCAGTCTGGATTCTTCTCCATCCTTTGTAAATGTCCCTTTCTTAGGTCACCAAAGACTTCCTTCTTGCCAAATACAATGACTCTACTCCATACTAATCCTCCACAGCCTCTGCCTTCAATGCTCCCTTTTCCTGGAATTACTAACTTTGGCTTCACTGATATTGTTTTCTCCTGGCTCTGGATTTTTCTTCCCATTCTCTATCACTTCCTATGCCCACCTCTAACTCTGGGAGTCCCTCAAGCAACAGTTCTGCTCTATTTACACAACTGCCTCAGAGACCTCTCACCCCGCAGTCAGTCAATCGTATTTACTGAGTGCTCACTGTTTTCAGAACGCTATACAAAGTGCTTGGGAGAGTACAAAATATCAATATAACGGACACCGTCCCTGTCCACAGTGAACTTACAGTCTAGAGGAGAAGACAGACTTAAAATTAATACAATTACAGATATGTACAAACGTGCTATGTTGCCTGGAGGAGGAATGAGGAGAGTGTGGATTTTAGTGATGTTGTGAAGGTCAAACCAATAGGATTTAGTGATGAATTGAATATGTGGGTTGAATGATAGTGCCTGTGGAAAACGCCAAGGTTATGGGCTTGTGAGACAGGAAGGATGGTGGTGCAATCTACAGTGATGGGGAAAGTCAGGGGAAGGGCAGAGTTTGGCTGGCAAGATAAGGAGTTCTGTTTTTAGCATGTTAAGTTTGAGGTGATGGCAAGACATCCAAGTAGAGATGTCTTGAAGGTAGGAGGAAATGTGAGACTACAGAGAGGGAGAGAGATCAGGGTTGGAGATTTAAATTTGGGAATCCTCTGCATAGAGGTGGTAGTTGAAACCATGTGAGTGAATGATTCCTCTAAGGGAGTGA
This sequence comes from Tachyglossus aculeatus, assembly GCF_015852505.1. Classification (NCBI taxonomy): domain Eukaryota; kingdom Metazoa; phylum Chordata; class Mammalia; order Monotremata; family Tachyglossidae; genus Tachyglossus; species Tachyglossus aculeatus. The sequence goes on along the minus strand of NW_024044915.1, from coordinate 2,245,945 downwards.
AATTAGATAGAGAATAGAAGGGGATCCAGAACTGAACCTTGGAGTGGGAGGCACAGGGAGAGCCTATGAAAGAGACGCAGAATGAGCGGGCAGAGGAATAGGAGGAGAGAAAGGAGATGAAAGTGTCAGTGAAGCTGAAGTTGGGTAATGTTTCCAGGAAAAGGAGGTTGTCAACTATGTCAAAGGCAGGCAAGAGGTCAAGACGGATTAGGATGGAATCTGGATTTGGCAAGAAGGAGTTTGATCCCTTTCTCACATTCTTTCTCTCATTGTCCATGCCCACATTGATTCTTGGGGACTTCAATAACAGCATAGATATTCCTGATGACCCCTCTGCTGCCCACATTCTATCACTCCTCAACTCCACTGAGCGCCTGCTCCACCCACTTCACCCACTCACCAATTTGGACACACACTCGATTTTATCATCTCTAGCCACACTGCACATTTCTACTCTGACCAACTCTGAAATCCCTCTAACCCAACAAAACCTCCTGACCTGACTTCTTTCCTGGGCATCTCCTCCACACAAATCTGTGCTGTTTCCTCACAGAGACCTCCGATCATTTGATCCCATCCCATTTTATCAACTCATACTGCCCCATTTAACCTCCATATCCAAAATACCTTCCCTTGACGACCACATTGACACTCTTAACACCACCCTCTCTACTGAATTTAACTCATTCACTTCCCTATCCCTTTATTGATCTTGTACCACGGACCTACAGCCCTGGATCACCTCCACAGGCCACCTCCTTTGCTCTTGTGCATGAGCCATAGAGCACTGCTGGCAGAAATCCAGGTATCAGGCTGACCTTGTCCACTTCAAATTTATCCTGAATGAATGATAATTCAGCGCTCTCCACTGCCAGGCAAAATGATTTCTCCATCCTTATTAACACCTATGCCTATCACCCTCACCAGTTGATCCAGACATTTAACTCCCTCCACAAACCCCTCTCCAACCACCTTCCCATCTTTTGCCCCCAGTGACCTGGACATCTACTTCGTTAAGAAAAGTGACACTATCAGGTGTGATCTCACTAAAATCTCCCCTGACCCCCTCCAGTCCCTCCACACTCCTGCCCCTTTTTTAACTCTCCCAACGTTTCAGGCAGTATCTCTAGGGGTGTTCTCCTGCCTTTTCTAAAAATCCACACCCTCCACCTGTGTTTCTCACCCCATTTCTTCTCATCGTAACAAAACACTTGTCCCACCCCTTCTTCCCTCCCTAACTGCTATCTTCAGCTGTATGCTCTCCAATGGCGTTTTCCCCACTGCTTTCAAACATGCCCATATCTCTTCTGTCCTAGAAAAACCCTCCCTTGACTCCAAGGCACCCTCCAGTTACTGCCCCACATCCCTCCTACCAATCCTCTCCAAACTCCTAGAGCAAGCTGTTTACACCCACTTTCTCAAGTTCCTCTCGTTCAAATGTTTCTTGTTCCCTTCCAATCTGGCTTCTGTCCCGTTCACTCCAGAGAAACCGTCTTCTCAGAGGTCACCAATGATCCCCTTCTTGCCAAATCAAATGACCTGTACTCCATCTGAATCCTCCTCAACCTCTCAGCTGTCCTCGACATGATTTACCACCCCCTTCTCCTGGTAACATTAACCAACCTCGGCTTCAATGACACTGTCTTCCCCGGTTCACCTCTTATATCTCTGGCCACTCATTCTCAGTTTCTTTTGCGGGCTCCTCCTCTGCCTCCCACCCTCTAACTGTGGGGGTACATCAAGGTTCAGTTCTGGGTCCCCGTTCTATTGTTCATCTACACCCACTCCATGGGAGAACTCATTCACTCCTATGGCTTCAACTACCACCTCTATTCAGATGATACCAAAATCTACATCTCATCTCCCGATTTCCCTCCCTCTCTGCAGCTTCTCAGTTCCTCTTGCCTTCTAGACGTCTCTTACTTGGATGTCTTCCCATTAACTCAAACTTAGCATGTTCAATACAGAACTCCTTATTTTCGTTCATTCAATCATATTTATTGAGCACTTACTGTGTGCAGAGCACTGTACTAAATTATCTTCCCACCCAAACCCTGTCCTCCCCTTGACTTTCCCATCACTGTAGATGGGTCTGGGAGTTGGAGGCCCTGAGTTCTAATCCCCGTTCTGCCATTTACTTGCTCTGTGACCTGTCACTGCTCTGTGCCTCAGTTCCCTAATTTGCAGAATGGGAGTTCAATACCTGTTCTCCCTCCTATGTATAGAGTGTGGGCCCCAGGTGGGACCTGATTGTCTTGTATCTGCTGCAGTGCTTAGTACAAGGTTTCGCACATGCACTGCCTCGAATTCCTCAACACCGACTCTCTCCTCGACCCCCTCCAGTCTGGCTTCTGTCCCCTACATTCCACGGAAACCGCCCTCTCAAAGGTCACCAAAGACCTCCTGCTTGCCAAATCCAGCGGCTCATACTCTATCCTAATCCTCCTCGACATCATCTGCCTTCGACACTGTGGATCACCCCCTTCTCCACAGCACGCTATCCAACCTTGGCTTCACAGACTCTGTCCTCTCCTGGTTCTCCTCTTGTCACTCTGGTCGTTCATTCTCAGTCTCTTTCGCAGGCTCCTCCTCCCCCTCCCATCCCCTTACTGTGGGGGTTCCCCAAGGTTCAGTTCTCGGTCCCCTTCTGTTCTCGATCTACACTCACTCCCTTGGTGACCTCATTCTCTCCCACGGCTTCAACTATCATCTCTACGCTGATGACACCCAGATCTACATCGCTGCCCCTGCTCTCTCCCCCTCCCTCCAGGCTCGCATCTCCTCCTGCCTTCAGGACATCTCCATCTGGATGTCTGCCCGCCACCTAAAACTCAACATGTCCAAGACTGAATTCATTGTCTTCCCTCCCAAACCCTACCCTCTCCCTGACTTTCCCATCACTGTTGTGGGCACTACCATCCTTCCTGTCTCACAAGCCCACAACCATGATGTCATCCCCGACTCCGCTCTCTCATTCACCCCTCACATCCAAGTCATCACCAAAACCTGCCAGTCTCAGCTCCGCAACATTGCCAAGATCCGCCCTTTCCTCTCCATGCAAACCGCTACCCTGCTCGTTCAAGCTCTCATCCTATCCTGTCTGGACTACTGCATCAGCCTGTATATGCATATATGTTTGTACATATTTATTACTCCATTTATTTATTTATTTATTTTACTTGTACATATCTATTCTATTTATTTTATTCTGTTAATATGTTTCGTTTTGTTCTCTGTCTCCCCCTTCTAGACTGTGAGCCCACTGTCTCTATACGTTGCCAACTTGTACTTCCCAAGCGCTTAGTACAGTGCTCTGCACACAGTAAGCTCTCAATAAATACGATTTATTGATTGATTGATTGGTCCCCAAGCTCCCAGAGGCTTATTTCCTGGATTGAGCTTCCCTATACCGGGGCTAAGACCTGAGCTTGTCCCGGAGCTCACACCGATCCTCAGTTCAGAAAGGGGAATGTATTGTTTCTCTGGTGATGATGCCAGGTCCCGGTCCAGGGGATTCTGATGCAGACCCATGCACCTGGAAACCGAAGCCAGGGCCTCAGGGATTGTCACCAAACCATATGTCTATGTCTGCAAATTCACAAGATACTTTCTGGCTTGTTCATGGTGGGTGGGGCTCAGCCTTTATCCTCCCCTGCTCGTTGAGGACAATCATCTTGGCACTCCCAGGAGGGGAGTGGTGTTAGGCTCAGAGCAACTGAGATCTAGATATCACCTCCACCCCCTATTTTTCTAAATTCACTGAGGGTTGGGTCTTAGAGGGCCTTCCCCCTTGCTGAGATTGAGTTCCCCAGGAATCCCTAACTTTTTCCTCTGCCCCCCAAAGTTGTCGATTGAGCCTCTGAATCGCCTCCATCTTTTCCTGTAACTGCAAAGTAATTCGATTTACGACTCTCACGAACCGACGGATTAGTGATCATCTGTTGGATATCGGTATAATGGGATATGACCTCCTTTTCCTCCTAAAGGTCCCTGATCCACTTCAACAAGGCCTACAATATCACTGCCCTTGTTTTTACCGTAATGTGCCTTTATACTCTGAATGACCACCTTCTCTATCCAGTATGGAATTGTGCCCCATTGGGCACCCTGCGACCCTCATTTCCTTTTTAATGGTATTTGTTAAGCACTTACTCTGTACCAGGAACTGTACTAAGCGATGGATAGATACACGATACTCAGGTTGGACACAGTCCCTGTCCCACATAGGACTCACAGTCTTAATCCCCATTTTACAGGTGAGGTAACTGAGGCACAAATAAGTTAAAAGGCTTGTCCAAAGTTACATAGCAAACAAGTGGTGGAACCTGAACTAGAACCCAGGTCTTCCTGACTTGTAGGTCCGTGCTCTACTACTAGATTATGCTGGTTCTCTCTTGAAACCCCTTTGAGTTCCCAGCAACGTCTAACATTCAGGGGTATCCCAGGTCCTTGAAGGGCACATCTCAATCCTTAATGGATTTGATAATAAACTCAACTTTATTTATGTATTTATTTATTTCTAAAATTTATGTAAATCCTACATTATAATCAATCAAACAATCAATCATATTCATTGAGCGGTTACTGTGTACAGAGCACTGTATTAAGCGCTTGGGAAGTACAAGTTGGCAACATGTAGAGACAGTCCCTACCCAACAGTGGACTCACAGTCTAGAAGGGGGAGACAGGGAACAAAACCAAACATATTAACAAAATAAAATAAATAGAATAAATAGAATATAATGATCCCATCCTTCTCGTTCCTTAGCTTTGGACCTATGAATGACTTAAATTGGTCTCAGCCCCTCTCTCTGTGTTCACATAGTGACTCCAGGCAGGATGTGCAGTACATGCAAGGAATGGCAGTAGAATTAGGTCTAGAGGAGGATATTTCTGGTTCCTATGCTCGGTATATTTTCAGTGGACAGGCTGTGAGTAATTGAGAGTTCATGACCAACTTCCAGTGTAAGAGGAGGGGATGTATCCACACCACAGTTGAAGCCCCAGCTAACTGACCATTCTGTCGAATTCTTATTTCCATGCTCAAAAAGACAACCACCCACAAGGAGATCATTTCAGAGAGTGCAGTCATTTTTAGTTCCTGCAAGCACACATAATTATAGCCTTACTCTTCTGAGAACACTTATACTTTTGAGAGCACTTGCACTTCTGAGAAGCAGTGTGGCCCAAGAGAGAGAACATGGGCCTGGGAGTCAGAGGATCCGGATTCTAATCGCAACTCTGTCACATGTCTGCTTTATGTCCCTGGGAAAGTCCCTTAACTTCTGTATGCCTCGGATACCTCATCTGTAAAATGGAGATTGATACTATGAGCCCTATGTGGTACATGGACTGTCCAACCTGATTAGCTTGTGTCTACCCCAGTGTTTAGTTCAGAACCTGACACGTTATGTCTGTTACTTTTAAAAAAATTGTTGAAGTTTCACAGAATTCCACTCTTCCAAAGGATGATTTAGTCACAACTGTGATTTTCAATTGAACAGTTCATTTGTACTCAAGAATCCAGTGAACTCTCAAATTCCTCCTTTGGTGAGAAGCAGTGTGGCTTAGTGGCAAAAGCACAGGATTGGGTGTCAGAGGTCATGGGTTCTAATCCCCCTTCCACCACTGTTCCGCTGTGTGACCTTGGGCAAGCCATTTAACTTCTCGTACCTCAGTTACCATGTCTATAAAATGGGGATAAAGATGGCAAACCCCATGCGGGACAACCTGGTTACCTTGTATCTACTCCAGTGCTCGGAAGACTGCCTGAAACATAGTAAGCACTTTTAACAAATACCATTATTATTATTATTTACAGCCAAGATCCAGTCTCCCTTTTTTTGCTCCACCAGGACCCCAGGGGCCCTCTTCAAGAGGGAACTGGGTAGAGAGAAAGGAAAACCTAGGGAACAAAAAGTCCTTCCTTCCTTCAGACTCTAATGCTAAACCGCCATTCTCGTTGACTGTCTTTTTTGAGATAGAACCCAGGAGGCTCAATCACATCACTGTAAACCATGAAATCCTTGTGGGCAAGGAATATGTCTACCGACTCTGTTGGATGCTGTACTATATTCTCCCAAGTGTTTAGCACAGTGATCTGCACGTAGTAAGCACTCAATAAACACATACCACTGATTGATGGATTGAGTGATTGGACACAATCCAGTCCTTCAGTGGACTCCTGCACTCCTGAGGAGTCTTTTCTTTCCATTCCTGCTCTGCAGGAGAAGAAAGTAGAAGGTGAATTCTCAAAGAGTTTTTAGAGGAATGGTTTTGGAATATAGAAAGGAAATATCAGGACGTTAGAAATTTCCTCAGAATCATTAGCATGGATATGAAAAATGGCAACCACCAATCTCTGTCTCTGAACAACCTGTCACCACTATCAGAGAGATGATTAACCTCAGCAGACCATCCATGTTCTTTATAGTCCTAATTGAGCTCATCCTTTCTTAAGTATATCTATTAATATGTACCCAATGGGAAACCCATAGAGGCAAGCATTTTCCACTTGCCTAATCCTGTCATATAGAAAAGTGACTCCTTGTGTACCCTTTGTTTTTTCATTGTTCAGAATTCATTGGTTGTCCCCTCCCCTGAATGATGCGGGTTTTGATTATTCAAAAAATTTTGTGTATGCCCAATTCACACCCTCCTTGATTTCTTAGGCCTCTGGCTGCATCTTTTCAGGCTGACAGTCCTATTCTTCCTCTAAAGTAGCTGCCCCTTCCCCATGCTTCATTTCTTCCATCTCTACTATGTCCTTCCTAAAACTCCATGAAACAGTCCAGATGAAAGTGTACGTAACATGGTTTAAAACATTTCCATAGGTATGCCTTTCGTTATTAAATCCTCTAGACTGTAAGCTCTTTGTGGACAGAGGATGTGCCTGTTATATTGTTGTTTTGTATAATAGCAATATGATTGATTAAATGATTGATTGATAGCAGTATTCGTTAAGCATTTTACTATGTGTCAGGTGCTGTATTGAGCATTGGGTAAAATACAACATAATGAGTTCAAAAACGGTTGTATTCCCACATGGGACTATTGTCTATCTCTCTGCCGACCTCTTGCCCACATCCTACCTCTGGCCCAGAATACCCTCCCTCCTCGTATCAGACAGATAACTGCTTTTCCCCACTTCAAAGCCTTATTTAGCCTTCCCTGCCTAAGCCCTCCTGTCTTCTTCTCCCACTCCCTGCTATACTGCTCATACTTGATCCTTCATTCATCCATTATCCCTTCCCCACAACACATATGTATGTTCTATATCTATCTGTAATTTATCTATTTATCTATTTATTTATATTAATGTCTGTCTTCCCCTCTAAACTGTGAGCTCATTGTGGGCAGGGAATGTGGTTTTGATGTTATATTGTATTCTCCCAAGCACTTGGTACAGTGCTTTGCACACAGTAAGCACTCATTAAATATGATTTAGGAATAAATAAAATAAAATAAAATAAATGGGACTCACAATATTAGAATGAGGGAGAATAGGTAACCTACCCCTATTTTCATATGATGTAACTGAGGCCCAGAGAAAGTTATAAGAATTGCCCAAGGTCATCCAACAGACAAGTGGCAGAGTCAGAATTAGAACCTAGATTCTCTGACACTCAGGGTCATGCTTTCTCCTCTAGGCCATGCTGTTTCTAATCACTTCCTGAAGACGCCCAGGGTGTGGGTGGCTATTTTGATTGCATTGATTAGACAAGTATCGTGGCTCAATGGAAAGAGCACGGGCTTGGGAGTCAGAGGTCATGGGTTCAAATCCCTGATCCGCCAATTGTCAGCTGCATTACTTTGGGCAAGTCACTTAACTTCTCTGTGCCTCAGTTGCCTCATCTCTAAAATGGGGATGAAGACTGTGAGTCCCACGAGGGACAACCTGATCACTTTGTATCCTCCCAAGAGCTTAGAACAGTTCTTTGCACTTAAGCACTTAACAAACGCCATTATTGTCATTATTATTATCATTATTATTCTGCATGACAAAACCTATTTGGGCTTGGGAACCTCTAAAAATTCTATGCTGCTGCTGTGGATGAGTGAGGAGTGATGTTGTGTGCTTCTTGTGTCTGAGTGTTTGAGAGCACATTTTGTGAGACTGTGCCTTGTCATGCACATGGGTTTGTTTGTGTGAGAGGGTGAAAGGCCACCTGTTAAATTGTGAGTATGAGCGAATACGTGGTTATAACTGGATGAACAAATATGCACTGGTTTTGGTGAAGGAGAGTGTGTGATGGACTGTGGGACAGAGAGAGAGTAAACAGAATAGTGTATGGCTGGGAGTGAGTGTATACTTCATGTATGTGTCTCTATTATCTGTCTCTTTCCTGTGGGTCTCTCCCTTTCCTGCCTTTTTCCTACGCTCTAAACTTCATCCCCCAGCCATGCTCTATAGATGCCCTAAAGAATCAATCAATCTATCAATCAATTAATGGTATTTAATGAGTATTTACTGTGGGCATAACAGTGTACTAGGCACTTTTAGAGAACACAATGCCATAAAGCAGGTATAGATGAACACAAAAGATTACAGGCCGTAGGGGGAGACAGGTATTAAAATAAATTGCAGTGGGATATGTGCAGAAGTGGTAAATTGACCTTTTATGCTAGGGCTGCTACTAGGGGTGGAGAGTTGCCTTCCCTATCCCTGTCAGTATCTTCCCCTGCATTGTGTGGACAAGAGAGCCAATTGTGACAGTGAAGGCAGCAGTACCAGCCCATGGTGGGGTGGAAAGGGAATCACCCGCCTCCCCATCCTTACTGACTCTCATTCTATTGCCCATGTCAGCTATTTCTGATGAACTACTCCCTCCTCAAATCCCGCACCCCCCCCCCCCCGCAGCACACACATACACACACCTAGCCCCACCTCTGCTATTTCTTGACCCTAACAATCTGGCCACATATTTCATTGATAAAATTGAAACCAATCAGGTGTGATCGCCCTACAATTTCCCCTACTGCTCTCCAGTCCCTTCCTCCTCCTGTCCACCTTCAACTCTCCTAGCTTTCCCAGCTGTACCACAAAAGGGGATCTCCTGCCTCCTCTCAAAATTTACCCCTTCCGACTGTATTCCTACCCCATCCCTTCACACCTTAACAGAACACTTGCCACTCTCTACTCCTCTGGCTGACCATCATCGTCAACCATTCATTTTCCAATCACTTCTTCCCCACTCCTTTCAACCATGCTCATGTGACCCCTATTCTAAAACAAAACACTCTTCTTTTACCTCATGGTTCCTTACAGTAATCTCCCAACCTCCCTCCTACAAATCCTCTCCAAACACCTTGAGCAAGTTGTTTACACCCGACGTCTCATCCATTCATTCATTCAATCGTATTTCTTGAGTGCCTACTGTGTGCAGAGCACTGTATTAGGCGCTTGCAAAGTACAATTCGTCAACAAATAGAGACATTCCTTATGCAACAACGGCCTCACAGCCTCCTCCAATCCTCTCTTGACTTGCTGCTATCTAGTTTCTGCCTCTTCTTTCCATTAAAACTGTTCTCTCTAGGGTCACCAATGAACTCTACTACATCCTAATCCTCCTCGAACTCTCAGCTGCCTTCATCAATGTAGACCACCCCTTTCTCATGGAAACATTATCCAACCTTGGCTTCACTGACACTATCCTCCCCTGGTTTTCCTCCTGTGTCTCCGGCCACCTTTTTTCAGGCTCTTTTACAGGTTCCTCCTCTACTTCCCACCCCCTTACTATTGGGGTGCTGAAATGCTCAGTTCTGAGACCACTTCTCTTCTACATATACACTCACTCCCCTGGAGAACTCATTCGTTCCCAAAGCTTCAACATGGATGACTCCCAAATTTATCGCTCCAGCCATGACCTCTTTCTTTCTCTGTAGTCTCACATTTCCTCTAACCTTCAGAATTTCTCTATTTAAATACACCCCCCGACACACCAGACTTAACATTTCCCAAAGAGAGCTCCTCATCTGCACTCCCAGACCCTGTCCTCTCCCTGACTTTCACATTCCAGGAGACAGAAACACCATCTTCCCAGTCTTAGAAGTCTGTAACCTTGGTATTATCCTTGACTCATCTCACTCATTACATTCATTCATGCATCCGGTCATATTTATTGAGCAGTTGCTGTGTTCAGAACACTGTACTAAGCACTTGAGAAAGTACATTATAACAATAAACAGACTCATTCCCTTCCCACATCAAACTGACAGCCTAAAATCTACAGTCACTCAACGTACATATTCGTTCTGTCACCAAGTCTTGTCTTTCACCTTCACAACATTGCTAAAATATGCCTTTTCCTCTCCATCCAAACTGCTACTAAGCAGAACCAGTTATTAATCTTGGTTTCGTGGATAAAACACAGGCCTGGGAGTCAGAAGGCCCTGGGTTCTAATCCTGACTCCATCACTTGTATGCTTTGTTACCTTGGGCGCTTCACTTTTTTGTGCCTAATTTGCCTCATCTTTAAAATGGGGATTAAGACTGTGAGCCCCATATGGGACAGGGACTGTGTTCAACCTGATTACCCTTTATCTACACCTTCACTTAGAACAGTGCTTCACACACAATAAGTGCTTAACAAATACCATCATTATTATTATTATTATCCTGTTTTGACTACTGCCTTCAGCTTCCTTGCTGACCTCCTAGCCTCCTATCTCTCCCCAATCCAGTTCAGTCCATACTTCACTCGTACCCATATCAGTTTTCTACATAAACGTTCAGTCCATGTTTTACTACTCCCCAAGAACCTCCAGTGGTTGCCTATTCACCTCTGCATCAAACAAAAACATCTTTCAGCTTCCCCCCTCGTACCCTCCCTCACTGATTTTCTACTACAACCTAACCACCCTGCTCCATCTTTAGCACCATCTCATTATAGCTCAGTCCTGTCTGTCTCACTGCCTACCCCTTGCCCCACTTCTCCCATTAACTGTAGCTCCCTTTCTGTCCATATCTGACAGACCACCACTCTCCCCACACCTCCTACAAGAGGTCTGCCCCAACTACAACCTCTTTCCCCCACTCTCTCTACCTCTGCATCACTTAGGCACTTAAATCATCATTCCTTAAGTACTTTATATTCACTCCATCCTTCCCTCGGCAGCATTTATGTACTTACTTGTAATGTATTTATTTGTATAAACACCTGCCTCCTCCTCTAGACTTCAAGCTAATTATTGTCTGAAAACGTGTCTACAAACTCTGTTTTATTGTACACTACCAAGTGCTTTCTACGGTACTCTGCACATAATAAGCTCTCAATAAATACCATTGATTTATTCATTAACTGAATAAGTTCTCAGTCCCTCTCTCTCATTTCTTATTCTGTCCTCTCCTGCTCTCTGTTCTTCAGGCATCACTCCATTTCCCCCAGATTTTCCCCTCCTCCCCCATCCACCAGGACTCTCTCCCAACCTCAGGGCTCAGCTGCAATCACCCAGATCTTTCTCCCTCGGTCCCTTTCAATCAATCAATGGTATTTATTTATTGAGTGGCTTACGGTTTGCAGGACACTGTACTAAGGACTTAGGAGGGTACAATACAGCAGAGTTGGTAAATACATTCCTTGCCTACAAGTTTACATTCCAGCCTAGTTGACAGCTTACTCTCAACTCCCTGGGTTCTGTTTCTTCATCTTCATCCTCATCCTCATGCTTAAGCTCACTCCTATCAGTTTTCCCAATCTCGTGAGAGGGTCATGGCCAGGAGTAGGAGGGGGCTGCCCATGGTGAGGAGTAGGGTAGGGCTACGATGACCTCAGTGATCAGGGCCTAGGTGAGAGACTGAGACTGAGGACAGGATGGGTGGGTTCAGGCTGTGGGCAAGAAATGTGCAGAGAAACATTATGGCTTAGTGGAAAGGGTCCGGGGCTGGGAGTCAGAGGACCTGTGTTCTAATCCTGGCTCCACCACTTGTTTACTGTGTGACCTTGGGCAAGTCAGTTCATTTCTCTGTGCCTCAGTTTCCTCATCTCTGAAGTGGGGGTTGAATCCTCCTCCTTCCATCTTGGACCGTGAGCCCTATATGGGACAGGGACTGTATCTGATCCTAATTAACTTATATTTATCCCTGCACTTAGAACAGTGCTTGATACACAGTAAAGCCTTAATAAATACTATATAAAAAAAGTAACATCTTAGAACAGGGCTTGTCCACAGCTGACCTCCCATACTCTATCCCTGTCCATCCTCTTTCCTTTCTTGGTAGACCAGAGGTAGGGAGCTGCAAAGGGGACAGGGTTGGGATCCTGATCCTACCCTGTCATTATCCTTGGAGCCCAGGAAGCTATCTAGCAATGGGTGCTCTCAGTTCTATTTTCAGAATGGTATCAAACAGTAGTTTGTAGAGCAATATACTAAGTGTTTGAGAAAGTACAATAAAACAAAATTTACATGCAGTTCCCTTGCCCACAATGAACATACAGTCTAGAGGAGAAGACAGAAACTACTATGAATAAATGATGTATACTACATAATTTAAAGATATGTAGATAAGTGCTATGGGTTAGATGTTGAGTAAAATTTCGAATGTCCAAAGGTCACCAAGCCAAATTCATAGAGCTGTGTATAGAAGATCTTGCCCTGTTATCCAGAAATTGGGAGCTGAACCAACTACAAACAATTTTGAAGAAGCAAGAAAAAACACTTGCCTTTGATAGGGTTCAAAGCCACAATGGATTCGACAACAGAGCATTGTTTCCAAATGGAAAAAATCCCCTCCTCCTCAGAAACCTTCAGGGGTGGCCTATCAACTCCATATCAAGGAAAAACTTCTCACTGTTGGCTTCAAAGCACTCCATCACCTTGCCCCTTCGTTACTCACTTCCTTTCTCTCCTACATCACAGCCTGCATGCTCTGCTTCTCTGGTACTAACCTTCTCACTGTGCCTCTTTCTTGCGTCTCCTGCCATCGATCCCTGGCCCATGTCCTACCTCTGGCCTGGAATTCCCTCCCTCCTCAAACCTGCCAAATGAACACACTTCCCCCCTTCAAAGCCCTACTGAAACCTCACTTCCTCCAGGAGGCCTTCTCAAACCAGACCCCCCCTTTTCCTCTTCTCCCCCTCCACTCCCCATTGCCCCTACCTTTGCCCCGTTGCCCTTTGCTCTACTCCCCCCCTCTGCTCCACAGCACTTTGTGTATATGTACATATATAAAAATATATTTTTCTTTATTTATTATGTGTACATATCTATAATTCTATTTATTTCATTCATTAATTCATTCTAACGTATTTATTGAGCACTTACTGTGTGCAGAGCACAGTACTAAGCGCTTGGGAAGTACAAGCTGGCAACATATAGAGACGGTCCCTACCCATTGAATGAATGAATGAATGAATAAATGCTACTGAATGAATGAATCAATTAATGAGCTTGGGAATGGGAATCAGAGGACATGGATTCTAACTCCGACTCTGCTATGTACGTGTTGTGTGACCTTGGGCGAATCACTTAACTTCTCCATTCCTCAGTTACCTCATCTGTAACATGGAGATTCAATACCCTTCAATTCTTCTTCTTACTTAGATGGTGAGCCCTGTATGGGACAGGGATTGTTTTTGCCATGATTATCTTGTACCTTCTCCAGCATTTAGAACAATGTTTGATACACAGTAAGCACTTAACAAATAATAATAATAATCATGGTATCTGTTAAATGCTTACTATATGCCAAGCACTTTTCTAAGTGCTGGGGTAGATAAAAGGTAATTCATTCATTCACTCATTCAGTCAGTCAGTCAGTCATATTTATTGAGCGCTTACTGTGTGCAGAGCACTGTACTAAGCGCTTGGGAAGTACTAGTTGGAAACTTATAGAAAAGGTCCCTGCCCAACAGTGGGCTCACAGTCTAGAAGGGGGAGATAGAGAACAAAACAAAACATATTAACAAAATAAAATAAATAGAATAAATATGTACGAGTAAAATAAATAAATAGAGTAATAAATACGTACATATATATATACAGGTGCTGTGGGGAAGGGAAGGAGGTAAGGCGGGGGGGATGGAGACGGAGAGGAGGGGGAGAGGAAGGAGGGGGCTCAATCTCGGAAGGCCTTCTGGAGGAGGCCAGCTCTCAATAGGACCTTGAAGGGAGGAAGAGAGCTAGCTTGGCAGATGTGGGGAGGGAGGGCATTCCAGGATGACGTGGGCCGGGGGTCGACGGCAGGACAGGCGAAAATGAGGCACGGTGAGGAGATTAGCGGCAGAGGAGTGGAGGGTGCGGGCTGGGCTGTAGAAGGAGAGAAGGGAGGTGAGGTAGGAGGGGGCGAGGTGATGGAGAACCTTGAATCCGAGTGTGAGAAGTTTCTGCCTGATGCGTAGGTTGATTGGTAGCCACTGGAGATTTTTGAGGAGGGTAGTAACATGCCCAGAGCGTTTCTGGACAAAAACAATCCGGGCAGCGGTGTGAAGTATGGATTGAAGTGGGAAAAGACAGGAGGATGGGAGATCGGAGAGGAGGCTGATACAGTAATCCAGACAGGATAGGATGAGAGCTTGAATGAGCAGGGTAGCGGTTTGGATGGAGAGGAAAGGGCAGATCTTGGCAACGTTGCAGAGGTGAGAGTGGCAGGTTTTGGAGACGGCTTGGATGTCAAGGGGGGGAACGATAAAGCGGGGTCGAGTATGACACCAAGGTTGTGGGCTTGTGAGATGGGAAGGATGGTAGTGCCCTCAACAGTGATGGGAAAGTCAGGGGGAGGGCAGGGGTTGGGAGGGAAAACAAAGAGTTCAGTCTTGGACATGTTGAGTTTTAGGTGGCGGGCAGACATCCAGATGGAGATGTCCTGAAGACAGGAGGAGATGCGAACCTGGAGGGAGGGAGAGAGAGCAGGGGCAGAAATGTAGATTTGAGTGTCATCAGCGTAGAGATGATAGTTGAAGCCGTGGGAGTGAATGAGGTCACCAAGGGAGTGAATGTAAATCGAGAACAGAAGGGGACCAAGAACTGAACCTTGAGGAACCCCTACAGTAAGGGGATGGGAGGGGGAGGAGGGGCCTGCAAAAGAGACTGAGAATGAAAGACCGGAGAGATAAGAGGAGAACCAGGAGAGGACAGAGTCTGTGAAGCCAAGGTTGGATAGCGTGTTGAGGAGAAGGGGGTGGTCCACCGTGTCGAAGGCAGCTGAGAGGTCGAAGAGGATCAGGATAGAGTATGAGCCGTTGGATTTGGCAAGCAGGAAGTCATTGGTCACCTTTGAGAGGGCAGTGTCCGTGGAATGTAGGGGACAGAAGCCAGATTGGAGGTAACCTGGAGGTAATCAGGTTGTTCCACTTTGGGCTCACAGTCTTGATCCCCATTTTACAAATGAGGTAACTGAAGCCCAGAGAAGTTTAGTGGCTTGCCCAAGGTTACATAGCAGACATGTGGCAACGTCGGGATTAGAACCCAGGTCCTCTGACTCTCAAGCCCTCATTCTTGCCACTAAGCCATGCTGCTTCTCTACCACAATTACCAGAAATGCCACAATTATTATTATTGTATTATTACTACTACCTCTATCCTACCATTTTTCTCAGACTCATGTCTTCCCATCTGCACCCTGCCCCAGCCCTGTCTCTTTGCTCCTTCCTATACCAAAACAGCACAGTCCTTTTCATGAGCAGCCCAGCTTCAGAGGTTCTGACCTCATAGGGAGGGGAGGGTCTTCTTCCCCACAGTAAAGAGAGTCAACCTCCTCTCGGACATGGGAGGGGTCTTGGCATACCGAATGACACCGAATCTCCAGTGGCTACCAATCAATCTGCGCATCAGGCAGAAACTCCTCACCCTGGGCTTCAAGGCTCTCCATCACCTCGCCCCCTCCTACCTCACCTCCCTTCTCTCCTCTACAGCCCACCCCGCACCCTCTGCTCCTCCACCGCTAATCTCTTCACCGTACCTCGTTCTCGCCTGTCCCGCCATCGACCCCCGGCCCACGTCATCCCCCGGGCCTGGAATGCCCTCCCTCTCCCCATCCGCCAAGCTAGCTCTCTTCCTCCCTTCAAGGCCCTGCTGAGAGCTCACCTCCTCCAGGAGGCCTTCCCAGACTGAGCCCCTTCCTTCCTCTCCGCCTCGTCCCCCTCTCCATCCCCCCCATCTTACCTCCTTCCCTTCCCCACAGCACCTGTATATATGTATATATGTTTGTACATATTTATTACCCTATTTATGTATTTATTTTACTTGTACATATCTATTCTATTTACTTTATTTTGTTAGTATGTTTGGTTTTGTTCTCTGTCTCCCCCTTTTAGACTGTGAGCCCACTGTTGGGTAGGGACTGTCTCTATATGTTGCCAATTTGTACGTCCCAAATGCTTAGTACAGTGCTCTGCACATAGTAAGCGCTCAATAAATACGATTGATGATGATGATGACGACACCATTTCTCTTTCAGAACACCATCTGATTGGCCCACCTTTCTGAGAGGTACGCCCAATTATACAAAGAAGCAGTCAGAGGTGGAGGATGGGATATCTGTATCACTCCATTCGGGTTTGGGTCCTAAGCCCGTTGAGATGGAGAAGATATGGGCAGTGGGTGCTAGGCAAAGAGCAGTGAGAGTCGGATGAAACATTTTCCTAAGGGATATGGGCCCAGAATGCTTCTGCTGTGCTCCTATGCTATGCTTCATGATTGCTGATGTGATACCCCTGCATCAAACAAAAACTCCTTACATCATCTTTAAAGCACTCAATTACCTTGTCCCCTCCCACCTCACTTCACTACTCTCCTACTACAACCCAGCCCACACACTTTGCTTCTCTAACGCTAACCCTCTCACTGTACCTCGATCTCATCCATCTCACTGCCGACCTCTTGCTCACATCCTGTCTCTGGCTTGGAATACCCTCCCTCTTTTTATCAGACAGACAATTACTCTCCTCACCTTCTGCCAAGAGGTCTTCCCTGACTAAGCCCTCCTTTCCTCTTCTCCCACTTCTCTCTTCATCCTCTTGAATTGTTCCCTTTACTCACCCCCCCATCCCATACTTATGTCCATATCTGTAATTTTATTCATTCATATTACTGCCTTTCTCCCATTCTACTCTCTAAGCGCATTGTGCATGGTCTGTTATATTGTTATACTGTACTCTCCCAAGTACTTGGTAGAGTGCTCTGCGCAAAGTAAGCAGTCAATAAATATGACAGACTCACTGACTGACTCATGTCATGACTGCCCACTCCACCCCACAACTGACTCCATAAACCAAGACTTCCACCCCTCACCTTTTCCCCTCCTCATCCCACCACTGACTCCATAAACTATAACACCTTCCTTCCATCCAGCCCCACTCCACCTCACCACTGAGTCCATAAACTCTAACATCCCTCATGGTGACCCAACACCACACTGCCACTGACTCCACAAATCATAATTCCCACTCCCTACTCCAGTTACCCTTCCTCTTGATTCAGGGTCCTAAGCACAACCCTGCCTCACCTCCTGACTGGTCTGTCCTAGAAATCCCTGATGCACCAGGGCAAAATCAGCTCTGAGCAGTGGTATTAACTTGGAGAAATTTGCCTGAGAGTAGGATTTCTTTCTGTAAAGATGCGTTTTCACTGATAAACAAACTCCTGACTCTGCCCGATGTTCTTTCCACTAGGACACACAGCAGCATTTGTTGGGAGCCTATAGAGAAGCAGCATGTCTCAGTTGAAAGAGCACGGGCTTGGGAGTCAGAGGTCATGGGTTCTAATACCGGCTCTGTCACATGTCTGCTGTGTGACCTTGGGAAAGCCACTTAACTTCTCTGAGGCTCAGTTACCACATCTGTAAAATGGGGATTAATAATAATAATGGCATTTATTAAGCACTTACTATGTGCAAAGCACTGTTCTGAACTCTGGGGAGGTTACAAGGTGATCGGGTTGTCCCATGGGGGGCTCACAGTCTTCATTCCCATTTTACAGATGAGGTAACTGAAGCACAGAGAAGTTAAATGACTTGCCCAAAGTCACGCAGCTGACAGTTGACAGAGCCGGAATTTGAACCCATAACCTCTGACTCCAAAGCCCATGCTCTTTCCACTGAGCCACGCTGCTTCTCTAAGAGAAGTCTAAGAGATTAAGACTCACGTGGGACAACCTGATCACCTTGTATACCCCCCCCCCGCACTTAGAACAGTGTTTTGTGCATAATAAGTGCTTAACAAATGTCATCATTATTATTATTATTGTGTGCTGAGCACTGCTGGAGACCCAATGTGGGCTACCACTCTTCTTTGTGTAATGGTATTGGTCAAGCCCTTACTATTTTCCAGGCACTGTTTATACACTTTTAGGCACTGTACTGAAGCACTGGGGTAGATATCAGCCTCTTGTTGGGTAGGGACCGTCTCTATATGTTGCCGACTTGTACTTCCCAAGCGCTTAGTACAGTGCTGTGCACACAGTACGTGCTCAATAAATACGACTGAATGAATGAATGAATGTCAGATGCCAGTATGTTTTACTCACTTATTAAGTAACAATAGCCCAAGTTGAATTTCAGTCCCGTTTCTGCTTCTCATCAAATGCTTTACTATTATTAACCTCCCCATTCTGCCCATTCAGACCCCAAAACAGCAAATCTCAGGAAGCCTATACAAAGCATATACAAAGTCTGAGACCCAGCTGTCAAACCTGGCCCCTCTATACAGAAGATTATAAAGTCTGATCAATTGATCAATCAATCGATCAAATGCACTGTTTACTGTGTGCTGAGCACTGAACTAAGTGCTTGGGAGACTACAGTATATCAGAGTTAGCAGAAATGTTCCCTGCCCACAACGAGATTACAGTCTTCAGGGAGAGATAGACATTAACACAGATGAATAAATTGTGGATATATGCATAAGTGCTGTTGTGTTCGTGAAGGTTGTAAATCCAAATACTAAGGAGACACAGAAGGGAGTCGAAGAAGAGGAAATGAACGCCTAGGCAGGGAAGGCCTCTTGGAGGAGATCTGCTTGTAATAACGGCTTTGAGGGCAGAGATAGTGATCAGTCATTCAACTGATTTTTTGAGCATTTACTGTGTGCCGTGTACTAAGTACTTGGGAGAGTACAGTACAACAATATACAGACACGTTCCCTGCCCATGACAAGCTCACATTCTAGAAGGAGAGAAAGACATTAATATAAATGAAGAAATTACAAAAATGTACAAAAGTACGGTGGGGTTAGAGGCAGGGAAAAAAAGGGAATAAATCAGGGTGACAGAAGTGAATGGAAGAAGAGGAAAGGAGGGATTAGTCAGAAAAGAGGTCTTGGAGGAGATTTGCCTTTAATAATGTTTTTAAGTGTAAAAGGGTAATTGTTGACTGTTGGATATAAAGAAGAAGAACATTCCAGGATGGAGGCAGGCCATGGCCTGGGGGTGGTGGTGGTGGTGGGGGTCTGTTGTGAGATAATTGATATCAAGGTACAGAGAGTAAGTTGGCATTAGAGGAGAGAAATATGGAGGTTGAGTTGCAATAGGAAATTGAGGAGGTGAGACAGGAGGGGACAAGGTAATTGAATGTTTCAAAACCATTGCTAAGGAGTTTCTGTTCGATGAAGAGTTGGATGGACAACCATTGGAGGTTCTTGAGGAGTGGGGAAACATGGACTGAATGGTTCTGTAGAGAAAACACTGAGTAGCAGTGCAACTTAATGGGTAGAGGACAGGGCTGGGAATCAGAAGGATCTGAGTTCTAATCCCAGTTGTGCCATTTCTCTGCTGTGTGCCCCTAGGCAAGTCACTTCAGTTACCTCATCTTTTTAAATGGGGATGAAGATTTGAGCTTCATGTGGAACTAAGACTTTGTCCAAACTGATTACCTTGTATCTACTCCAGTGCTAGTACAGTGTCAGGCACATAATAAGTGCTGAATAAAAACCGTTTTAAAGAAAAGGAGTTCTGTTTTGGATGAGTTTAATTTCAGGTGTTGGTGGGATATCCAAGTAGAGATGTCCTAAAAGAGGATGGAAATGTGAGACTGCAGAGATGGAGAGAGAACAGGGCTGGAGAAGTAGATTTGGGAAACATCCACATAGCGATGGTTGTTGAAGTCAAGGGAATGAATGAGTACTTCAAGAGAATGAGCTTAGATGGAGAATGCAAGAGGACCCACAACTGAACCTTGAGGAACTCTCACATCTAGGGGGTTGTAGGCACAGGAGTAGCCCACGAAAGAAACTGAAAAAGAGCGACCAGGGGGATAGGAGGAGGCCCAGGAGAGGATAGTGTCAGTGAAGCCAAAGGTCGATAATGTTTCCAGGAGAAGGTGGTGTTTGACAGTGTCGAAGGCAGATGAAAGGTGGAGGAATATTAGGATGGAGTAGAAGCCATTGGACTTGGCAAGAAGGAGATCATTGTCTGCCTTTAAGAGGACAATTTCTGTGACACACAGCGGGTGAAACCCAGATTGGATGGGGGCAAGGAGAGAATTGGAGGAGAGGAAGTGGACGCAGCAGATGTAAACAGCTCCTTCAAGGAGTTTGGAGAGGGATGGTAAGAGGAAGATAACTGCAGGGAGTCATGGGATTAAGGGAGGGTTTGTTTACGATAGGGGAGACATGAGCAGGTTAGAACGAATCAATCATTCAATGAATCCATTAGTTTTATTTATTGAAAGCTTACTGTGTGTAGAGCACTGAACTAATCAATTAGTACAATGTACAGAGTTATTTGACATGTTCGCTGTCTACAAGTTGCATATAATCTATTGGGATAGACTGTAAGAACCAGAGGGTGATGTCTGTATAAGTGCTGGGAGAGTTGGGGGTGAAGGAATCAGGGTAACCGCCCACAGCTCAGGCCACATCAAGAATCTTCCCCTCCCCACTTCACCCTGCGTGTTGTGGGGGTTGCCCAATCTGGCTATAGGGTCCTCTGCTGGGGGGTATTGGGGATGGGAATCGGTAAGTTCTCAGCTCATCATTCGCCCTGAAACTTTCTGAACTTGTCACCTCTCCCAGCCTCCTGCCTGATGCAATCGCTGCCAACCCCATCATCAAGCATGGGACTGACACTGTTGACTAGTGAAACAACTCCCTCCCACTCCTGTCGTCAGCCTCCTGATGAGCCAGCGTCGGCAAAGATGACAAGTTTATTTCCTGTCTGTGTTTTGGTAGAAGGTGCAGAGACGCAGGTGTGGAGCTCCCGGACAGAAACAGTCCACAGAAACAGTCCCCAGAGCTCCCCGACTCCACCAAGGCCACGGGCTCAGGCTGGGACCTGATAAAATGGGAAGGTGGGGGGGGGAGACTGAGTCCTTCCTCGGCAAACAACAAAACTTGGTTTAGTTTTGCTCCAGGCTCAAGGTGGAGGTGGGGTGGGGGTGGGGGTGGGGGACCTCTCGGGAGTATTTCCTTTGTCACCGGTGTCTATCTCGTCTGTCACAGTGAGGTCAATAAGGGTCATCATGCAGGAGGCTGGAAGAGTGATAAGGTCATAAAGTGTCAGGTACTGAGCCTGAGCCTCCCAGACTCCCTTCCCTGGTCCCCAAAGCAGAGGCTACTTTAACCAGGAAAGACAGCCCTCTGGGAGGAGGCCACTCCCAACATCCTGACCTAAGCTGTGAGGTCACCCTGCTTCCTACATTGAGTGTACCTGGCACCAAAACAGACAATGCCACAACGTCACTGCCTGGGAAAGCAGCTCCATTTCTCTTATGTTTTCTCTAACAACATAGCACAGAGTCCATTTGGGGCGTGAGCCTGAACTTCTCTCCCCTAAATTGCCCTCCCAAACTGCACCCCTCAGATCTGGGCTGCCTCAGCTATAATGATGAAGCAAGACAGCATGGCTTAGGAGTTAGAGGAAGTGGGTTCTTAGGAAATACCATTCACGGGCTTAGGAGTTGGAGGACGTGGGTTCTTATCCCAGCTCTGCTACTTGTCTGCTTTGTGACCATGGGCAAGCAAATTCTCTTCTCAGGACCTAAGTTACCTCGTCTGTCAAATGGGGATTAAGACTGTGGGCCCCATTTGGGACAACCTGATTACCTTGTAACTACTCCAGCGCTTAGCACAGGGCTTGGCCATAGTTTGCGCTTAACAAATACCATAATTAAGAGAAGCAGAGTGGCTTAGTGGAAAGTGCCCCGGTTTGGGAGTCAGAGGACGTGGGTTCTAATCCTGGCTCTGCCACTTTTCTGCTGTGTGACCTCGGGCAAGCCACTTAACATCTCAGTGCCTCAGTTACATTATCTGTAAAATGGGGATTAAGACTGTGAACCCCACTTGGTGCAACCTGATTACCTTGTATCTACCCCAGAGCTTAGAACAGTGCTTGGTACACAGTAACTGCTTAACAAGTACCATAATTATTATTATTGTTACTAAGACTTTCCTGGGACCAGCTCTGGATGAGGCTGGTCCAGCATCACGAAAGAATTGTCCAGTAGCAGATTTTCTGTTCAGACACAATCCAGGTACAAGGCCAAAACGTTTCTCAGGAAGAGCCAGTTACTGGTGCCTAACTGTGTCCTGCAGAACCGGATTCGATAGAACAGTGCTTTGCACAAAGTAAGCACTTAACAAATACCGTTATTATTATTATTATGATTCATCCCAGTCCCGCCCCTCACCCCAGCCAGCCAAGCCCCCACTCGGCCTGGTCAACCAAGTCCCCAACTCTCGCTCATCCACAGCCTCATCCTGCACCTCCAGGCAAGGAGAACGTCTTGCATAGCTGAGGTGAGGGGCTAGACAGAGTCTCAGGGCACATTCCCACCATGGGCTAAGGGGGAGGCCACCTGCACTCACAGAGCAAATTCGGATACGGCATGAACTCTGGGCCATGAGCCCCAGACCACAGACTTGTAGGAAAATTGGATAGAAACAAGTGGGACTTGATGGATTTTATCATCTGTGGTTCTTCCTCTCAACTCCACCAGGGGCTTGGGTATTCCCGAGTTGGAGCATGGCCATCCAGAGCTGCACTCATTCTTTCCGAGCCAGGCTAGACTCAGGTTCCATGCTCCTCCTTATTTCTCAGACAGTAAAGCACCTTGATGATGAGTGCCAGATCTCTTATCAAAAAGCAGTGTGGCCTTTGGAAAGAGCGCATGCCAGGCAGTCAGGGGACCTGGATTCTAAATTTGTCTCTCTCTCTTGCTTATGGCTTGACCTTAGACAGGTTGCTTAACTTCTCTGTTTTTCTGGATCCTTAGCTATAAAATAGGATTGAGGATCATGGATTGTGCCTACCACCTGTACTGTAGTTTCCCAAATGCTTAGTATAGTATGTTACCTAAATTAAGTGCTCAATAAGTAGCACTGATTGAAGGTTAATTACCTATTCTCCCTTCCACTTTTAGCCATGAGCCCCCATGTGGTACTGGGGCTGTGCCCCATCTGATTATCTTGTATCTACTCCAGTGCTTGCTACAGTGTTTGTCATACATTAAGTGATGAATGAATACCCCAATTATAATTATTGGTAAGTGAATGAGAGGTGTATTACACAAGGTTGTTGAGAAATGCAGAGTAATGAAATGATACATTCCTGGACCACAAGGTGCTTCCACTTTATTGGTAAGAAAAAGATAATCATATTTACAACCATTACCAGACTCTGGGGACACTGCCCCTCATCCCTTTTATGCATGTGCAGAAGGATGATGCCAGCTTCCTCCCATGTCCACAACCTGGACTGCTTTTCCCAGAATACTTCAGGCTGAGACACTGCCAATCCCCAACTCAATTCGTTGCTGTAGAGATGGGCCCTAGAACTGTGGTTAGACTCAGGGAGATGGGCTGTGAGCCCTATGTGGGACAGAGACTGTTCCAGCATAATTATCTTTTATTTCTTCCAGTGTTTAGTCCAGTGCTGAGCACATAATAAGCAAACAACAAATTATTATTAGGGCTCAGCCTGGGAATCTTTCTGTAGGAGCAGGTAAAGGGAAGGGAGCCTGGATTGGGAGAAGCAACATGGCCTAATAGATAGAGCACTGGCCTTGAAGTCAGAGGAAACTGGGTTCCAATCCCAGCTCTACCACTTGGGCAAGTCTCTAAACTTCTCTGTGCCTCAGTTACCACATCTATAAATTGGGGATTATGATTATGAGCCCCATGAGAACCATGGTCTTTGTCCCATTTGATTACCTTGTATTTAGTGCACTTAGTACAGTGCTTGACACATTGTAAGTGCATAGAAAGTGCAATTATTAGTATCCCCCTTTAAGACTGAGCTCACTTTGAGCAGGGAACGTCTGTTTACTGCTACATTTTACTCTCCCAAGTGCTTAGTACAGTGCTTTCCACACAGTAAGTGCTCAATAAATATGACTGAATGAATGAATAAATGAATGGATCCTATACATATTTAGTGCCTGCTCAGTTCATAGAAGATCCTGGAGCCTGTCATGTTGGCAGCTTATCCAGGCGGTGATCACTGGGTGGTGTCTGTTGGTGAAGGAAGTTCTGGGGCTCCCAAAACTCATTATTGGCCTTTCAGTGTGCATCTCCAACCAGTCACTAACTCTTGTCCGTTCTCCCTTCACAGAATCTCTATAGCCTGCCCCTTCATCGCTGTCCAAATTGCATCCATGCAGGTCCAAGTATATGTCTTATCCCCCAAGGAGGCTCAGCCTCCTCATTGACCTCCCTGCCCCCAGGCTTTCCCCACTCCAGTCCATAGTCAACTCGGTGGCCTTGATAATTTCTCTGAAAAATTATTCATTCATTCATTCATTCATTCATTCAATCAATCGTATTTATTGAACGCATTCTGTGTGCAGACCACTGTACTAAGTGCTTGGGAAGTACAATTCAGCAACAGATACAATCCCTGCCCAACAACGGGTTCACAGTCTAGAGGGGGGAGACAGACAACAAAACAAAACATGTGGACAGGTGTCAAGTCATCAGAATAAATAGAATTAAATCTCGATGTGCATCATTAACAATATAAATAGAATAGTAAATATGTACAAGTAAAATAAATACAGTAATAAATCTGTACAAACATATACACAGTTGCTGTGGGGAGGGGAAGGAAGTCGGATGGGGGGATGGGGAGGGGGAGAGAAAAGAGGGGGCTCAGTCTGGGAAGGCCTCCTGGAGGAGGTGAGCTCTCAGTAAGGCTTTGAAGGGAGGAAGAGAGCTAGCTTGGCCGATGTGTGGAGGGAGCACATTCCAGGCCAGGGGGAGGACGTGGGCCGGGGGTCTACAGCGGGCAGGAGAGAACAAGGCACCGTGAGGAGGTTAGCGGCATAGGAGCCGAGGGTGGCAGGCTGGGCTGTAGAAGGAAAGAAGGGAGGTGAGGTAGTAGGGGGCGAGGTGATGGACAGCCTTGAAGCCGAGAGTGAGGAGTTTTTGCGTGATGCATAGGCTGACTGGTAGCCACTGGAGATTTTTGAGGAGGGGAGGAACATGCCCAGAGCGTTTCTGCTCAAAGGTGATCCGGGCAGCAGCGTGAAGTCTAGATAGAACTGGGGAGAGACAGGAGGATGGGAGATCAGAGAGGAGGCTGATACAGTAATCCAGTCGGGATAGGATGAGAGATTGAACCAGCAGGGTAGCAGTTCGGATGGAGAGGAAAGGGAAAATCTTGGCGATGTTGTGGAGGTGAGACCGGCAGGTTTTGGTGACAGATTGGATGTGAGGTGTGAACGAGAGAGGAGAGTCGAGGATGACACCAAGGATGTGGGCTTGTGAGACGGGAAGGATGGTAGTGCCGTCTACATTCATGGGAAAATTAGGGAGAGGGCAGGGTTTGGGAGGAAAGATAAGGAGTTCAGTCTTGGACATATTGAGTTTTAGATGGCGAGCAGACATCCAGATGGAGATGTCCTGAAGGCAGGAGGAGACACGAGCCTGAAGGGAGGGAGAGAGAGCAGGGACAGAGATGTAGATTTGTGTATCATCAGCGTAGAAATGATCGTTGAAGCCGTGGGAGCAAATGAGTTCACCAAGTGAGTGAGTGTAGATAGAGAACAGGAGGGGACCAGGAGGGGACCCGCGGCGGGAGAGCCGTGGGACCGCGTGCGAGTGACGTGCAGCCAGCCGTTCCGCCCACGCCACCAGTTCGGACTGACCTTCCTCTGCCTCCGCTCCCCGCTGGAATGGACCCAGGAGCCCGGGGCGCCGGCCCCCGGCCAGATCCAGATGGGACTTCACCCTCAGTGGGGCGGAGGCTGGACCCCCCCGGGACCTCGGCCGCGGGAGGATACGCCCGGCTGTGGACGATGGGGTGCTGAGCGTCGCAGTTGCAGTAGGAGGTGGGGTGAGACTTCCAGGGGAGCAGGCAGGGAGGACCAGGACCGCTTCCCGGGGGGCGGGGAGGGGCTAGGGACCCCCCAACTGGGGGCGATTTCAGAGCCTAAGAGGAGTCTTACCTCCTTCCCTTCCCCACAGCACCTGTACATATGTATATATGTTTGTACATATTTATTACTCTATTTATTTATTTATTTATTTATTTTACTTGTACATATCTATTCTATTTATTTTATTTTGTTAGTATGTTTGGTTTTGTTGTCTGTCTCCCCCTTTTAGACTGTGAGCCCACTGTTGGGTAGGGACTGTCTCTCTATGTTGCCAATTTGTACTTCCCAAGCGCTTAGTACAGTGCTCTGCACATAGTAAGCGCTCAATAAATACGATTGATGATGATGATGATGATGATGATGACCAAGAACTGACCCTTGAGGAACCCCTACAGTACGGGGATTGGAGGGGGAGGAGGAGACTGCAAAGGAAACTGAGAATGGACGGCCGGAGACATAAGAACCACCCACCCCTCAAAATACCCCAGGGGTTGCCCATCGTTCTCTGCATCGAAAAGAAACTTTTTGCTATCTGCTTTAACACGATCAACCCTCCCCCTCCTACCTATCTTCTCTAATCTCTCACTGCAACCTAGTCCATACACTTTACTCCTCTAAAGGGAAGTTATTTACTGTATTCCACCTTATTTGTCTCGCAGCTCGCTCTTTGTTCACATCCTCGAAATTCCCTCCCCTTTCATATCTAATAGCCTAGAGCTCTCCCAATCTTTAAAGCTCTATTAAAATCATATCTCCTCTAGGAAGCCTTCCTTGACTAACCTCTCACCTCCCCACTGTAGTTCTCCCTTCTGAATCTCTTTTTCACTTGTGTACGTTCTCCCTAGTACTTTGATATTCACTCCAGAGCCCTAGTATATACATCTTCTGTTGCTTCTCCTGTTTGTAATTGCTTTTCTTAATTGTCTCACTGACTAGACTGTAGGCTGCTTGTGGGCAGGGAGGGTGTCTACCAACTGTATTGTTCACTCCCTAAGGTTTAGAAGAGTGTTCTGAGAACAGAAACTGTTCAGTAGATGCCACTGATTGACTGCAGGGATAAGGGGATAAGAGTTGGCCTTGCTCTGGGGACAGAGAAGATGAGAGTCTGTCTGGCCGTAGTGTCCTCCAGAACTGTTCTGAACCTGAAATGATGTGCCTCAGACTTGAGATACCTTTTGGATAAATTACTAACTGCTTAGTACAGTGCTCTGCGCCCAGTAAGCACTCAATAAATATGACTGAATGAATGAATGAATGAAACTGGGGAAGTCAGAAGAAGCTGTAATTCTAGGAATATCTTTGATCTGACTCTGGTGAGTTTCACTGTGGCTTTTCTGGCCAGGCAGGAGGAGGCTGACTGACACCTTCAACAAAGCCAAGTTCATCATGTTCATTATGCTGGTATTCTATAGTTCCTGGGCCTCCTTCCTCCCCGTATACCAGAGCACCAAGAGGAAGGCCACGGTGCTCACAGAGATCTTTCTTCTTTCATTTAATCATTCAATCATATTTATTGAATGCTTACTGTATGCAGAGCACTGTACTAAGCGCTTGGAAAGTACAATTCAGCAACAAATAGAGACAATCCCTGCCCAACAACGGGCTCACAGTCTAGAAGCAGGGAGACAGACATTATGGCCTCTGGTACTGGGCATCTTGGCTGCAACTTTGTCCCCAAGTGCTACATGATTCTACTGTGGCCAGCCAGGAATATCTGGGAGTAGTTGTAGAGGAAATGATCTCCGGTACATTAGTTCAAGATTGTTGTTTTCATCACCCAACATTTTTCTTAACCCCAATTTTATTGCAATGGCAGTACAAAAGGAGAAGGAAAGCCTGTCAGGGACAACCAACAGGGATTCAGGGGCAGATCTGAATCAGATGTCAGGCCTGGATGCTCCTGTGGATCACGGGGGTGCTTGTCCCATGGCCTCCTGGACTCTTGCCTCCTCCAGGCTGGATTCCTACCATGATGGCTGTTGCCATCTGCCTTGTTGTCTGGGAGAACTCCCCAGGCCGGGGCCAGATGATTCCCAATGCAGTGGAGTGGCTGTTCTGGACACACATCCCCGTGGGTTTGAGCAAATGAAATTGCAAAGCAGGGTCTGGCAGATATAGTGGAGAAACTCAAAGAAGTTCCTGAGGTGGGCAGATGCTTGAAGCCAGGATAGAGGCAGTGCTATACCTCAGAGTCTAATGGGGTGGTGGGAGAGAAACAGGCGCCAAGACCTGCTCCCCACACCCTCCTCCCTATAGGTGGGCTACAGAGGAACCGCCATCTGGGGCAACTCGATCTGTGAGTTCACGGCCCTGAGGGAGGAGGGGTTGAGACTCCCTCTCCTGTCCGGCCTCTGGCTCAAGGACACTAAGGGCCAGGGCTGGGGCTCTGATCTTTCCCTAACTGATGTCTTGGGAGACAGGATCAGAGTGTTTCCCATCATGCTCAAGGACAGACCCTCAGTCTCCCTATGGAAGGTTGCTTGGCTGCATTTGATTCTAGTAGTTGCATTCAATCCCCTGAATTGTTCTCTTTCCTGTCACTCCTCCGTTTCCCAGAGCCCTCAGCCGTGACCCGAACCTGACCCATAACAACTGACTGTACGGCCCTTTGCCTCTTCAGTAGGATTTTGGGCTCGGAGGTGGATGTTACCCTTCCCCTCCCCAAGCTTGTGATCTGGGTCAGAGACGTGAGCCCCATCTGATCTGTAACCCAGAGCCCCACACCTAGAGTCTTTGCTGCTTCGGGGCATCCCCAGGCTGCTTTACCATGGAGCCCAGTCCAAAAGTAGTTTTCCTCGTTGTTCCTTCCCTTCCCTGGCGAAATTGCGGTCTGGGTTGAGCTCTGCTGAGGTGTGGGGAGCGAAATTCAAGCTTCCTTGTTGTCCCCTGGGGTCCAAGGAGGCCCCACAGCATAGAGATGGGGCTCGCCAAAACCGTGATGTTTTGGGGGGTGCCTCCCACCCATCTCCAGGCCACATGGCTCTAATATGGTGGATCAGACCACGACACGGAGATCAATGGACCATTGGAGGAAGAACTAAGCATAATGAACGTTGACTACCAGAGAACACTTAGAACAGTGCTTTGCACATAGTAAGCCCTTAATAAATGCCATTATTATTATTATTATTGTTATGCCAACTTCGTGCTCAATCACCAATGAGAAGTCTCAGAACCTGTCGAACAATACGGAGACTAAGGAGGGTTTGCTCCTGTGGGAGCATCTTCGGAAAGGCCAAGGGGAGCTTCCCATCAACCAGGAGTGGGCTTATGCAACGGGAAGGCTGTGTTAAACTCCCGCCCATGTTGAGAAGCAACGTGGCTTAGTGGAACAAGCACGGGATTGGGAGTCAGAGGTCGTGGGTTCTGATCCCATCTCCACCACTTGCCTACTGTGTGACCTTGGGCAAGCCACTTAACTTCTCTGTGCCTCAGTTACCTCATCTAGAAAATGAGGATTAAGACTGTGAGACTCACGTGGGACAACCTGATGACCTTGTTACCTACCCCAGTGCAGAGAACAGTGTTGGGCACATAGTAAGCGCTTAATCAATACCATAATTGTTATTAAGCCATCTGTGCTCATTTTGTCGACCGCTCATTCTGCGGACAGCTTTGTATGCAGTTCACTTGAGACATACACCACATAAAGCAATTCTGCACTGAACTTCATATATTTATCTTCTGTCACCTCTACTACGTATAATTTATTGTAATGTCTTGCTCCTCTTCTAGAGTGTAAACTCACTGTGCTCAGGGATGGTATCTACCAATTCTATTGTAATCTCCCAGAGTTTTAGTGCAAGCCTAGTATACATTAAGTGCTCAATAAATGTCGTGGATTTTTGGAATTACTGACCTATACATCGGGGTGAAAGTGTCTCCTTTTTTAACCTCTGCCTCCCCCTAACCTCCCACCCTGCTTCCCCATCTCTTTCTCTTACACCTAACGACCTGGCCTCTTTCAATGAGAAAGAACCCTCTTTCAAGATTTCAGTGAGAAAATTGGAACCCTTCAGTGTTGATCCCCCTAAAATCTCCTCTGCTTCTCTCCATTCCCTCCTCCCTCCTGCCCTTGCTTCAACTCTCACATTTTTCCCAGCAGTATCTCAAGAAGAGGTCTTCTGCCTTCTCTCGAAATCCAACCCCACCAACTTTGCACCAGACCCTATCCCTTTGCACTTTTGAAAGCACTTGTCCCCTCCCTAACTGTCATCTTTAACTGTTCACTCTCCAATGGCTTCTTCCATACAACTTCATTCACTCATTCAGCCGTTTTAATTGAGCGCAAAGCACAGTACTTAGCGCTTGGGAAAGTACAATACAGTAATAAAGAGAGACAATCCCTGCTCACAAGGAGCTCACAATCTAGATTGAGGGGGGGCGGAGGAGGCAGACAGCAATACAAATAAACAGACATCAGTATAAATAAATAAAATTACAGATATATACATAAGTGCTTTGGGGCAGTGAGGTGGGAAGAGCAAAGGGAGCAAATCAGGGAGATGCAGAAGGGAATGGGAGATGAGGAGAAGTGGGGCTTAGCCTGGGAAAGCCTCCTGAAGGAGGTGTTCCTTCAGTAAGACTTTGAAGTCGGGGTGGGGGGGTACTTGTCTGACAGTTTTGAGGAGGCAGGGTGTTCCAGGTCAGTGGTAGACCATGGGCCAGGGGTCAGAGGCGAGACAGGCGAGATGGAGGCACACTGAAAAGGTTAGCACCAGAGGAGCCAAGTTGCGGGCTGGGTTGTAGAGGAGAGAAGTGAAGTGAGGCAGGAGGGCGCGCGGTGATGGAAAGCTTTAAAGCCAAAGGTGAGGAGTTTTGTTTAATATGGAGGTGGATAGGCAATCACTGGAAAGTTTTGAGGAAGGGAGGTGACATATCCTGTACGTTTCTGTAGAAAGAAGATCCGTGCAGCAGAGTTAATTAAGGACTGGAGTGGGGAGAGGCAGCAGGTTGGAAGGTTAGAAAGGAGGCTGATGCGGTCATCTAGGTGGAATAGGATGAGTGATCGTATTAATGTAGTAACAAGGGTAGAATTTAGTGATGTTATGAAGGTAAGACTATGTTTCTCCTATCCTAAAATAATCCTCCATTGGCCCTTCGACTACCTCCCATTATTGTTCCATCTCGTTCCTACCAATCCTCTCCAAACCCCTTGAGTGGGTTGCCTACATTGGCTGTTTCTAGTTTCACTCCTCCAATTCTTTTCTTGACCTCCTTTAATGTGACTTTTGTCCCCATCGTGCTAAAGAAACCACCCTCTCAAAGGTCATAATCATCTCACAGCCTAGTGGATGGAGTCAAGGCCTGGGAGTCAGAAGGACCTAAATTTTAGTCCCAACTCCATCACTTCTTTGCCATGTGACCTTGGGCAGTTCACTTCACTTCTCGCTGTCTCAGCTACTTCATCTGTGAAATGGGGATTAAGACTATGAACCCAATGTGGGACAGGGACTGTGTTCAACCTAATTACCTTGTATCTACCTCTGAACTTAGAACAGTGCCTGGCACTTATTATTATTATCAAATCCAGTGGTTTCTACTCCATCCTAATCCTCCTTGACCTCTTAGCTACCTTCAATACTGTTGACCACCACCTTTTCCTTGTCTTCATTGACGCTGACCTCTCCTTGCTCACCTCCTGTCTCTCTAGATGCTTATTCTCAGTCTCTTTCATGGGTTCCTCCTCTACCTCCTCTCCCCTCCCACAACTGTGGGAGTCACTTAAGGTTCAGTTCTGGGTTCTCTTCTATTCTCCATCTACACTCTCTTGAAGATATCATTTGCTCCTATGGCTTCAACTATCACCTCTATACAGATGATTCCTCATTGTGGGCAATGACTGTGTAT
This sequence comes from Tachyglossus aculeatus, assembly GCF_015852505.1. Classification (NCBI taxonomy): domain Eukaryota; kingdom Metazoa; phylum Chordata; class Mammalia; order Monotremata; family Tachyglossidae; genus Tachyglossus; species Tachyglossus aculeatus. Next base: position 2,213,850 of record NW_024044915.1, on the reverse strand, counting down.
TTATTGCTGTTTTGTACTCTCCCAAGTGCTTAGTACAGTGCTCTGCAGATAATAAGCACTCAATAAATGCAAATGAATGAATTCCCAAATCTACAACTCCAGCCTTGATCTCTCTCCTCCTCGGAAGTCTCACATTTATTTCTGCCTTCAGGACATCTCTATTTGGATGTTCTCCCAACCACTCAAACTCAGCATGTCCAAAACAGAACTCTTTGTCTTCACAGCAAAACCCTGTTCCCCCACAATTTTTCCCATCACATCAAGACAGCTCCACCATTCTTCCTGTCTCACTATCCCAAAACCTTGGTGTTACCTATGCCTCATCTCTCTCACTAAAACCATATATTCAATAAGTCACTAAATCATGTTTGTTCAACCTTCAGAGCATCACTAAAATCCTCCCTATCATCTACATCCAAACTGTTACAACATTAATCCTTGGTAATTACCATGGCAAGCCTATTCTGTTTCAGTTTCTATGTCAGCCTCTTTACTAACCTTCCTGTCTCCTGTCTATTCCCATTTCAGTCCTTACTTCACTTTGCTGCCTAAATCACTTGCCTGGATCAAATTCACCTTTGCATGCTTTAACTCTGCCCTCTTCTCTGCCCGGCAAAATTATTTCCCCACCCTAATTGACATCCATGCCTGTTGCCCTCACCAGTTGGTCCAGACATTTAACTCTCCTCTCAAACTCCCCCATCTATCGTCCCTAATGACCTAGCTACCTACTTTATTGAGAAAATAGAATCTCTCAGACTTGATCCCCTTAAAATCTCCCCCGCTCTAGTGTTTGCCTTTCAACCTTCGCGTCGAACAGAAACTCCGTACCATTAACTGCAAAGAACTCAGTTAACTTGCTCCCTAGGCCTCATCTCTTTATCTCCTACCTCATCTCTCTGCTTTCCTACTACAGCTCAGACAACATACCTCACTCCTCTAATGCCAACCTACTCACATTACCTTGATCTTATCTATTTTGCCACTCACCCTCATTCTGCCTCTGGCCTTGAACTCCTTCCATCTTCATATCCAACAGACAATTACTCTCCCCGTCTTCAAAGCCATACTGTAAGCACATCTCCTCCATGAGGTCTTCCCTGACTAAGCCCTTATTTCCTCTTTGCCCACTCCTTTCTGCATTGCCCTTGCAGTTGGATTTACTCCCTATATTTAACCCCCTCAACTTCAAATCCACAGCACGTATGTACGTAGCTGTAAATCATTTATTTATATTAATGCCTGTTTTCCCCTCTAAAATGTAATCTTGTTGTGGGCAGGTAACGTATCTACCAAATCTGTTTTGTTGTTTTATTGTTCTCTCCTAAATGCTTAATACAGTGCTCTGCACAACAGTAAGCACTCAATAAATGACTGATTGATTAAGTTTTACAAAAAAATGGTTCATAAAATCAACGTTAGTTAACCCACCACAGAAAACACATGGTTCCCATTCAAAGTACTTGCTTTTCATCCCATCCCACTCCTGGTCTCCCTGGCCAAAGTTCTTTTGGAACTTATCACCTCTGACATTTTTTGTTTGAGCAGAACTTTCTGCTCTCAGGAGGTGGACAAAACCATGAGACTCACAGCAGTGCTGAGGCCAAGGGGGCACACAGCAGGACAGTTTGTGGAGCTACAGGTGTGGCTCCATTTCTGAAGCCCTTGTGACTGAGTACAACGGGATGGAGAACTACATACATTACTCCCAGGTGCCAGAATTAGGCAGAGCCCTTTCAGATGGGGAGGGTAAGAGAGCCCTAGAATAACCTTGCCAACTTTGAGAAAAATATGGCTGGACCCTTGGAGGAATTTTTTTATGGTATTTGTTAAGCATTTGCTATGTGCCAAACATTGTACTAAACGCTGGGGTAGATACACCAGATTGGACACACTCCAATACTCAGATTGGACACACTCCTCGTCCCAATGGGGGTTCATCATCTAAGAAGGAAAGAGTAGGATTTAATCCCCATTTTATAGATGAAGAAACTAAGGCATAGGGAAATTAAGTGACTTGCCTAAGGACACACAGCAGACAAATGATGGAGCTGATAATAGAAGCCAGGTCCTCTGATTCCCAGGCCCAGGCTTTTTCCACTAGGCCATGATGATTCACTGATTTGCCTAAGTGGATAATGAACGAGGAACGATAAGTTGATCTCTCTTTCTCCCGCTCTGTTTTTTCTCTCTCCCTCTTTTTCACAGCCATACCAAAACTGAAGTCTTTAAATGGGACTCTCAGAGTGGTGGAAAGGGAAACTCAAAATGGGATGGGAGGCGGGGAGGGAGCTAAGGAGCTGAAAGTGACCCCAAGCACCTCAGATATGTCTAACTAGGACTTCAGACAGACAGGCAGGCAACTTCTGGACCACATCATAGAGAAACTAGGTGGCCTTTTCCTGCCCACAAGGTAGTGGTGTTTGTGGGAGCCCTGGAGGGGCCCTGCCCAATAATAATAATAATGGCATTTATTAAGCACTTACTATGTGCAAATCACTGTTCTAAGCTCTGGGGGGGATACAAGGTGATCAAGGTGTCTCACGTGGGGCTCACAGTCTTCATCCCCATTTTACAGATGAGGTAACTGAGGCTCAGAAAAGTTAAGTGACTTTCCCAAGGTCACACAGCAGACATGTGGCACAGTCAGGATTCGAACCCACAACCCCTGACTCCAAAGCCCGTGCTCTTTAGAATGAGCCATGCTGCTTCTCAATATCTTTTCAACTTGAATCTGTCTGTTACCAAAGACCCAGAGCCAGATGTTCAGGCAAGGTCTGATGCCACCCACAGAAACAGTTGAAGAATTCAACAAATGAATATGAATGACAGCAGTACACTAAGCCCAGGAATGGAGATTACAGATTTTGTGAGATAAACCGACTGTTGTTCGGAATTAACTTGGCCCAAGTCAGGATCAACCTAGCAGGCTGGAATTGTGTCCCAGATTCATCAAGGAAAACTCCCCAAACTGGTCCCCTACTCAGGCAGTTACTCTTTTGGAGAGAAGAAAATTGAATTAGCTTCCCTGTTGCCTGACCAGCTAATGGCCTTACATTCTACCTTCAACAACTGGGGCTGGCAAAGATCTACCTGAATCTTCATTCATTCATTCATTCAATTTTATTTCTTGAGCGCTTACTGTGCGCAGAGCACTGTACTAAGCACTTGGGAAGTACAAGTCGGCAACATATAGAGACGGTCCCTACCCAACAATGGGCTCACAGTCTAGAAGGGGGAGACAGACAACAAAACAAACATGTAAACAGGTAAAAATCATCAGAACAAATAAAATTATAGCTATAGGTGCATCATTAACAAAATAAATACAATAGTAAATATGTACAAGTAAAATAAATACAGTAATAAATCTGTACAAATATATACAAGTTCTGTGGGGAGGGGAAGGAGGTAGGGTTGGAGGAGATGGGGAGGAGGAGATGGGGAGGGGAGGGAGATCAGATAAAAAGACGGGCTTAGTATGGGAACCTTAGTCCCTGAAATGTTCTCACAAACATCAGAGGAAAACGGCTCTCCTTCTCTAAACCACAGGCAAGTGGGGACATCATTTCCCATAGTAGTGAATCTCTCCAAACCATGAACAATGGAGGTTGGTTCATGTTCCCCCAAATGCATTGTGTTGTCCTCAATGACAATAATGCATACCTGTCACTTTTCTAGCCATTCGCTCAGCTGAATAAGGTTTCCCTGCAGGTTCTCCCACCGACCCAGCAGGCTAAAAACAGCAGTATTTACTTCCAGCACCAGAGAGGACTCTCCCAGTCCACGGCCGGTAGGATTGAGACCAAACAATTGGTCTGCCTTTGCAGACTCTTGCTGTGGAACTGTGGGTTCTGACTCTTGGAGGACTACCAGATGAACCAAGGTCAGGCCTGATAGAGAACTGCTCCCTCCAGACCAGAGCTGACCTCAGGTTGCTACTTCTGGAACCATCAGCTGAGCTTGCCTGCTGCTCCCCAGGACGTGAGGTTCCACAGACCCTCAGAAAGCCATCTAGATATGAGATTCCAGAGAATGAAATCCTCCTTTAGACTGTGAGCTCATTCTGGGCAGGGATTTTGTCTAGCAACTCTATTGGAGTGCCCTCTTCCAAGTGCTTCACCCACAGTAAGTGGTCAGAAAATGTGATTCGTTGATTGTATGGACCATTCAGGGCAGTTGACATTCTGGGGATTGAATGAATGAATCCTCAGTAGGATGTGATTGTCCCTGGCGCTTCAAGGAGAAGCCAGTGTCCAACAGAAACTGCCATCTTCCACATACCCTAAGCCCCAGGAGCATTTAGGAGGGATTCAGGGAAGAAGAGCTAGCGTGGGAATGGATCGTGGGCCTGTGGCCTTAGAGCCAGAATTATATGGAAGGTGTGGGGGGAGGAGGAAGAAGGGATAACACACTTGATACGATTGATGATGATGAGTGCATTTACTATCTCCGTGCTGTCCAATCTTGTCAGAAGATGGAGCTGCTGATCTTTGGATGTATCCTGGACTGTTGGGATGGTCTGGCAGTGGCCACGCCCACGGTCCTTTGCTCTGGGTAGTGGGGGTAGGTTTGTGTAAGGCCTATGACCTACTTTCTCAAGATCATTTTCTGTCCTTGTCACCACTCCCAGCCTCCTGCCTGATTCAAGGGCTGCCAACCCTGGAGTTGCTGTGGGGACTGGTCACATTGTGGGGCTCAGGGCAGGGAGGTCAGAGCTATGGGAGGCTCCCAATCCTAGAATCATCCCTGATTCCCCCAAACCTATCTATGCTTTCAAACCTCCTGGGGACCCATGAGGGAGGGCAATTTCTAACTGTTTTTTCCACTGGTGTTGGTGAGAAAGTTTCAGGGTTGCAGGTGCAGAGCTCCAGGCAAGGATAATCCCCAGAGCCCCTACATGGCTGATTTCTCTTGTCCCAGACTGGGCACAGGAGAAGCAACCCAGTGTTCCACCCATTCCCAACTACAAGCAAACTATGGCATGAGAACAGAGCCATCATTCTAACTACAAGTCCAAGCAAACTCTCATAACCCTCTCCTCCCAATTTTCCCTAGATTTCAGTTTGTCCTGGATGTGGGCTGCCCAACAGCTTATTGACAGTTTCCCTCTGAGAGGAGTAGATACTGGAGTCCCAGTCGCTTTGCCAGTGGAGAAGGGTCAGTCTCCTGATTCTGGTGATCCTCACTGCTTATCCTAGACTCACCTAACCTGATACTCTCTCAGCTTACCTTGTTGCTGTTCCTCCAGCTTCCCAATTCCACCAGGGATGAAGAGAAGACTCCCTGCTGCTTCGACAGACAGTATCCAGCCACCTACTACATGGATGGGGACCTGGTAATCGCAGGGACGTTATCTCTGCAGACCATGATTGTTTTTCAGAGTGAAAAGGTACACTCTGTAGTTACAGAAAGGACTATATTGTTAGGTAAGTGTTTTGGGTGCTAGTGGTCATATTAAATACATCTAATTAAATTATGGTACTTGCTAAGCATTTGCTATGCAAAGCACTGTCCTAAACACTGGTTGGATACAGTTTCTGTCACCCATGGGGCTCACACTCTGACTAGGTTTTAATCCACATTTTACAGATGAGGTAATTGAGGCACAGAGAAGTTAAGTGACCAGCCCAAGGTCACACAACAGAAATGTGGCAGAGCTGGTATTAGAACCCAAGTCTCATGACTCCCAAGCTTGGCCTCGCTACTTCTTCTGTTTTTTTTTTCTGTTTTGGTGGCACTTGATAATTGAGCAGGGACTGTATTCAACACTGAGTTTCTGACATCTTTTCTGAGACAGGTCCAGCCTGTACTCTGTGCCCCCAGCATTATTTCCTAGTCTGGATTCTCTGTTCTTTCCCTTCAGGTTCTGTCCCTCAGATCGTCCTTCTGGGTTTGAAGGGAAAATATTTCCCTCTACCCCCTCCCTGTCCTCGTAGGCATTGGAGCTGAGACTCAGAGCCAGGGAGGACTTGGGGCTGGGTGGTGCGGGAAACGATGCAGGGTGGCCAGTGCAGGAGGTGATGTGATTCAGGGCCCCGGGCTGGGTGATGCTGCCACTGGACTTTGTACCCTATCTGTTCTCTTGGTAGGACATGTCCCCTGGAATGTGCAGTGGGACACAGGGTAGATCCCGGGGGCTTACACTGTCCTTCTCATTTCAGATGGGTTCAAGAAGACTTCCAGCACTTCCTGGCCCTGCTGTATGCCATGGATGAGATCAACAAGGTTCCCAGCCTTTTCCATAATATATCACTGGGCTTCTATGTCCATGAAATCTACCACAATGCCGAAAGAGCCATGGAGGGTGCCTTGATGGAGATGTCAGGAGGAGGACAGACCATCCCTAACTACAGCTGTGGGAAGCAGGAAAAGACTGTGGCTGTCATTGGAAGAGCCACGGCTGCCCTGTCCATCTCCATGGCGAACATCCTGGGACTCCACCAGTTCCCGCAGGTAGGAGACCATTCAAACAGTCTGGTTCCTTCCTTGTCTAGTTAAGGAATGACCAGATTGGAGATTTGTCTCAGGTAAAGCAGTTTTTGTTTACTTCTTTCAAACCCACAGTGCGCATTGAGAAGAAATGTTCGTGGGTAAGAGCATATTTTCAGACAAAACCTAGAGCTGTGTGTCCTTTAAGGACAAGCCACGTCCTGTGCGTTCACTAATCAAGAAGATGAAACTGTGCAAGTGAATTTCTATCAGAGTCAGTTCCTTTGTTACTTTTTGCTGGCTCCAAGAGCACACCCTGCTCATTCTGCAACTTTCCCTTTAGAGGGGCAAAAAGAAATGGTAAAAGGAAAGTTATAAATATGGGGCATAGAGTCAGGATGTGTGAAGGAGCTAGGGACAGGGAACACAAGGTCACTTTCACTCACTATAGTTCTGGGGTTTCTACCTCTTAATAGGGTTACAGTGGTGCTTGTCACCAGGATTCCAGGGGGATTTCAAACCCCTCCTGAAGCCCCCATTTTCCTCCTCCCTTGAACCCTTTAGGAACCACTGCTATGATCCACCGTCTATCTCCCTACCTGCCAGCTTCAACTGTTCCCTCTCTGAGGGCTCTTTTTTCTCTACCTTCTATCATGTGCAAAGTTCCTTGAGTCTCAGAACACTTTCCCTGGATCTATTATGCACAGCACATATTACTCCATCTTGTCCTTGCTCCCTTTCTTGTCAAGTCTCCTCGATCAGATATTTTGCCCTTCTGCCTCCATTATCTCTTCTCCAACTCCCCTCTTGAACCACTCCAATCTGCTTTCTGCCCACTTTCCTCCACTGAGGAAGTATTCTATAAGAAACCTATTTTATCCTAATATTCCTCTACCTCTCAATCACCTGGGATTCCATGGACCACAACCTCCTTTGGTAATACTACCTGAAATTATTTTCTCTGTCACAGTCTCTTTTGGTATTATTCCTGCCTCTCTGGCTGATCCTTCTCACTCCCTTCCCTTGTCTCTTCTGTTTCTCACCGCCCAACCTTGGGTGTCACTCAACACTCCATTCTTGTTCCCCATGTCATCTCACTTTGCACTTGCTACTTCGGAGAACTCATCCATTACTATGGCTTCATTTACGTTCATTTACCTAGTTCATGTGGTAACTCTCAAATCTGTCTCAATAGCCCCGAATTCCCACTTCCTGTGTCATCTCACATTCCCACATCACTCCCTGAGATCTCTGCAAAGATGGGTCCCTTGGGCATCAATTTCAATAAGAATAAAAGTGAAGTCTTCATTTTCCCTCCCAAGTCAATTTCTCCTTTTAAGTTTCCAAACGAAGTTGATAGCACCACCATCCTCTCTGTCACCAAGACACTCAGTAGTGGCATGAACTTTGATTCTTTGTTCTCTTTCATCTCTCACATCCAGCCTGTTGATTGATGCTGCTGGTTTTTCCTCCACAACATTTCCCCAAACCGGCTACTCCTATTCCATCCAAATGGCCATCAGCTGGTCTGGCCACCCATAGTTTACTAGCTAGGATCCTGTATTGGCCTCCTTACTGATTTCCCTAGACTGTAAGCTAGTTCAGGGCAGGGAATCTTTTAATCTGCACCAATTTTGTCGTCACCATGCCCCATTTGGTCTCTATAATAATAATATTAATGGTATTTATTAAATGCTTACTATGTGCCAAGCACTGTTCTAAGCGCTGGGATAGATACAAAGTTACCAGGTTGTCCCGCATGGGGCTCACAATCTTAATCCCCATTTTACAGGTGAGGTTAACTGAGGCACAGAGAAGTTAAGTGACTTGCCCAAAGTCACACGGCAGGCAAGTGGCAGAGCCGGGATTCGAACCCACGACCTCTGACTCCCAAGCCCAGGCTTTTTCCACTAAGCCGTGCTGCTTTCCACGCTGCTCTATACCCAAACTACCTACCCTTATTGCACAAAGTGATACCCTCATCACCACCCTCTATATTGAAATCAACTCGCTCTCTCCCTTAACCCTTCACCTGTCTCATACCACTAACCCACAGCACTGAATCACCTCCAGAGCACTCTTCCTTTGCTCCCATGGACATACCGTGGAGGGATGCTGGCAGAAATCCAGAGATCACACCAACTTAATCCATGTCAAATGCATTCTTGCCACTCTAACCTGGCCTCTCCCCTGCCTGGTAACAATATTGCTCCATCCTTATTGACTCCCATGCTCATTGCCCTTGCTAGGTGCTTCAGACACTTAATTCCCTCCTCAAACACCCTTCCACCCCACCCCACCTAACCTTTGTCCCTAACTTGGCCACATATTTTATGGACAAAATTGAAACCATCAGGAATGATCGCTCGAAAATCTCCCCTGCTCCTGTCCAGTCCGTCCCTCTGTCCCTTTTTTGACTCTCCCATCTTTCCCTATAACGTTCCAAGAGGAGATCTCCTACTTCCTCTTAAAATGTACTCCTTATATTCATTCCTTTCCCATTGCACCTGATCAAAACATTTGCCCTCTCCTTTTTTTCCTCCCTGACCTCCACCTTCACCTGTTCACTCTCCAGTGGCTTCTTTCTCATTGCTTTCCTATGTGCACATGTATTTCCTATCCTAAAAACAAACCTCCTTTAACCCCTCACACGCCGGCCCCAGATCCCTCTGGTTATGGCTTCATCTCCCTCCTAACATTCCTTTCCCAACTCCATCTGTGAGTTGTATACACTCACTGCCTCCACTTCCTCTCCTCCAATTCCCCCTTCGACTCCCCACCAATCTCTACCACCCAATCCATTTACTAATCCCAGGCCCCACCTCCAACTTTCTGAGCCATTTGGATCTCTTTCTCAAATGATTTCTCTCTTTCTCCATCCCTACATTGATCCTTGGGGACTTCAATATCCATGTGGATGTTCCCAAAGACCTTTCCACTGCCTACTTCCTCTTATTCCTCAACTCCACTGACTCGCTTATCACTTTGGACATGCACTCGATCTCATCCTTCCTAGTGATTGTACTAGCCTCACTCTCCCCAACTCTCCCCTCCTCAACTATGACATTTCCCTGTAGTAATAATTAATAATAATTATGGTGTTTGTTAAGTGCTTATTATAGGCTAAACGCTTTCCCTACAAGATGACCAGGTCCCACATGGGGCTCACAGCCTAAGTCGTGGGGAGAACAGGTTTTTTTGAATCACCCTTTGGGAACCAAGGCCTAGAGAAGTTATATGACTTGCCCGAGTGACTTGGAGCTGGGATTAGAACTCAGGTGTTCTCTTTCCACAAGACCACAATCTATCCAAACCCAACCTCCTCACCTGACACCTGTCCTTTTCCTGCCCCCTCAGGGAACTCTCTCCTGTTCTACATCGAGAACTTCATTCTTTTAATCTGCACCAATTTTCCCACGACATTATGCCCCATTTAGTTTCCATTCTCAAACTATCTATCCTTGGTGCACAAATTGACACCCTCAACACGACCCTCTCTACTGGACTCAACTTGTTCACTCCCCTCTCCCTTTACCAATCTCGTACCACTAACCCTCAGTACAGAATCACCCAAAAAGCACTCTTCCTTTTCTCCCATGGACATGCAGTAGAGTTGTACTGGCAGAAATCCAGATATCCGGCCAACCTAGTCCATGTCAAATGCATCTCATCTACTTTACCTTGCCTTCTCCTTACTTGGTGCAAAGCACTGTACTAAGTGCTTGGGAGATACGATATAGAAACATAACAGATTTTCCCTACCCACAACGAATTTACGATCTAGAGGAGGGCTTACAGTCTAAAGAGGAGCAGGAGATCTCTCCTTGGGACAATTCAGAGAAAGATGGGAGAGTCAAAGAAGGGGCAGAGGAGAAAAGGACCAGATAGGAGCAGGGGATAGTAATGCAAGATGGTCGGGTCCTACATGGGGATCACAGTCTAAGTTGTGGGGAGAACAGGTTTTTTGAATCCCCATTGGGAACCGAAGCCTATAGAAGTTAAGTGACTTGCCCAAGTGACTTCGAGCTGGGATTAGAACCCAGGTGTTCTGTTTTCACTAGACCACATTCTATCCAACCACAACCTCTTTGTTATGCCCCATTTACTCTTTCATTCAATCGTATTTATTGAGTACTTACTGTGTACTGAGTCTCCATACTCAAACTACCTATCCTTGATGTGCAAATTGACACCCTCAACACCACCCTCTCTAACAGACTCAACTCACTCACTCCCCTCTCCCTTTACTAATCTTGTACCACTAACCCACAGTACAGGATCACCCCTAGAGCACTCCTCTTTTTCTCCTGCGGACATGCCGTGGAGTTGTGCTGGTGGAAATCCAGATATCAGGCCAACCTAGTCCATGTCAGATGCATCTCACCAGCTTTAACTTGCCCTCTTTCCAACCTGGTAACAATATTGCTCCATCCTTATTGACTACCATGCCAGCTTTTAGACTGTGAGCCCACTGTTGGGTAGGGACTGTCTCTATATGTTGCCAACTTGTACTTCCCAAGCGCTTAGTACAGTGCTCTGCACACAGTAAGCGCTCAATAAATACGATTGATGATGATGATGATGTTTGCCTTTGCCAGTTGTTTCCTTCCTCAATCCCCTTTCACCCTGCCCCACCCATCTCTTTTCCCTCACCTGGACATGTCTTTTTGGATAATATTGGAACTACCAGGGGTGCTCTTTTTAAAATCTCCTCTGCTCCTATCTGGTTTTTCTCTCCTCCTGCCCCTTCTTTGACTCTCCCACGTTTCCCTGAAGCATCTCACGAAGACATCTCCTATTGCTCCTCTAGACCGTAAGTCCACCTCTAGATTGTAAGCTCATTGTGGGTAGGGAATGTCAGTTACGTTTTTATATTGTACTCTCCCAAGCACTTAGTACAGTGTTCTGCACACAGTAAATACTCAATAAATACAAATGATTAATGGATTACTCTCCCAATCTACCCCTTCTATCTGCTCCTCTGGCCCCATCTCTTTACACCTTATCAAAATACGCATCTCTTCCTTTCTTTCCTCCCCTACTGCTATCTTCAACTGTTCACTCTCCCATGGCTTCTTCTTTCCAATGGCTTCTTCCCCACTGCTTTCAAATAGTCTTGTATATCCTCTATCCTAATAATAACCCTCTCCTAACCCCTCATCACTTTCTGGTTCTTGTTCTATCTGCCTCCTCCATTCCTTTCCAAATTCCATGAGTGAGTTGTCCACACTCACTATCTCCACTTCCTCTCCTCCATTTCCCTCCTTGACACTGCACGAAGTTTGCTTTTTTAGTAGTTTCTGTTATATGTTCATTATGTTCCAGGCACTGTACTATGCTCTGGAATAGATACAAGTTAGATTGGGACCCAATCAGTGTCCCACATGGGGTTTACTGTCCTAATCACCATTTTACAGACACGGTAACTGAGGGACAGAGAAGTTAAGTGATTTGCTCAATGCAAGACATCAGACATCTGGCAGAGGCAGGATTAGAACCCAGTCCTTTTGACTCCGAGGCCTGTGTTCTATCCACTAAGCCTTGCTGCTTATGCCAACTTCACTCCATGGAAACTGCCCTCTCAAAGCTCACCTGTGAACTTCTTCTTACTAAATCCAACAGCCTCTACTCCACCATTATCTTCATGACCTCTCATCTCCCTTCGACACTGTGGACCAATTCCTTCTCCTGGAAACATGATCTAACCTTGGCTTCACTGATACTGTCCTCTCTTGGTTCCTTCCTATCTCTTTGGCTGCTGCTTCTCAGTCTCACAGGCACCTCATCTGCCTCCCAATTCCTCAATGTGGGAGTCTTTCAAGGCTCAATTCTGGGTTCCCTTCTCTTCTCCACCTACACTCACTCCCTTGGAGAATCATTCACTCTCATGACTTCAACTACCATCTCTATGCTTTTGATTCCCAAATTCACCTCCCCAGCCTTGATCTCCCTCCTTCTTTGCAGTTTCATATTTTTCCTGCCTTCATGACATCACTACCTGGATGTCCTGCTTACAACTCAAAACAAACATGTCTAAAACAGAATTCCTCATATTCCCCCTCAAGCCCTGTCCTTTCCATGAGTTTTCCATCATGTAGACAGTATCATTTTCCTCTCTGTCTCACAAGCCTGTAACTTTGGCATTATTCTTGACTTGTTTCTCTCATTCAAACCACATATTCAATCTGTTTCCAATTCACAACATCAATAAAATCTGACCTTCCTTCTCCAGCCAAACTGCTACAATGATAATCCAAGATCTTACCCTCTTCCACCTTGGATACTACAACAGCCTACTTGTTGGCTTCCCTACCTCCTGTCTCTGCCCGCTACAGTCCATATTTCACTCTGCTGCCTGTATCATTTTTGTAAAAAACAATTCAGCCCATGTTTTGCCACTCCTCAATGAACCTCTAGTGATTGCCCATCAACTTCCTCATCAAAAAGGAACTCTTTACCATAGACTTCATTATACTCAATCACTTGCCCCTTCCTATCTTACCTTGCTTTTCATCCATTCATTCGATTGTATTTATTGAGCTCTTATTGTATACAAAGCACGGTACTAAGAATTTGGGAGAGTACAATATAAGAAACACATATGCTCCCTGCTCATAATGAGCTCACAACCTAGAGGGGGAGGCAGACATTAATATAAATAAATAAATGAATAAATAAATTACAGGTCTATACATATGTGCACTGGTGATAGGAAGGAGGATAAATGAATGGAGCAAGTCAGGGAGACACAGAAGGGAGTGGGAGAAGAGGAGAAGAGGGCTTAGTCAGGGAAGGCTTCTTGGGAGGAGATGTGCCTTCAATAAGGCTTTGAAGTGGGGGAGTGCGATTATCTGTTTGATACGAGGAGGAAGGGTGTTCCAGGCCTGAGGTAGGGAGTGAACAAGAGGTCGGCAGTGAGAAAGATGTGATCAAAGTACAATGAGAAGGTTAGTATGAGAGGATCGGCGTCTACGGGCTGTGTTGTAGTAGGAGAGTAGGGAGGCGAGGTAGGAGGGGGCAAAGCGATTTAGTGCTTTAAAGTCAATGGTGAGGACTTTTTGTTTGATGCAGAGTTGGATGGGCAGCCACTTGAGTTTCTTGAGGAGTGGGAAAACATGGTCAGAACATTTTTGAAGCAAAATGGTCCGGGCAGCAAAGTAGGGTTTGGAGTGGAATGGGGAGAGACAGGAGGCAGGGAGGTCAGCAAGGAGGCGGATAACATTAATCAAGGTAGGATAGAATAAGTTCTTGCATTAATGTTGCAACAGTTTGGATGGAGAGGGAGGGGCGGATTTTAGCAATGTCGTGATGGTAGAACTGACAGGACGAAGTGAGGGCTTGAATATGTGGATTGAATGAAAGAGAGGTTTCAGGGATAATGTCAAGGTTTATTCATTCATTCATTCAATCGAATTTATTGAGTGTTTACTGTTTGCAGAGCACTGTACTAAGCGCTGGGAAAGTACAATTCGGCAACATATAGAAACAGTACCTACCCACCAATGGGCTCACAGTCTAGAGGGGGGAGACAGAAAGCAAAACAAAACAAGTAGACAGGTGTCAATACCATCAAAATAAATAGAATTATAGATATATACACATCATTAATAAAATAAATAGAATGATAAATATGTACAAATATACACAAGTGCTGTGGGGGAAGAGGAAGGGGGTATGACAGAGGGGAGGGATGTTGGGGCGATAGGGAGGAGGAGAGAATAAGGGAGGGCTTAGTCTGGGAAGGCCTGCTGGAGGACGTGAGCTCTCAGTAGGGTTTTGAAGAGAGGAAGAGGAGCTAATTTGCTGATATGTGGAGGGATGGCATTCCAGGCCAAAGGTAAGATGCTATGTGCTCGATGGCAGGACAGGGTGAGAACAAGGGCACAATGAGGAGGTTAGCGGCAGAGGAGTAGAGTGTGCTGGGCTGGGCTGTAGAAGGAAAGAAGGGAGGTGAGGTAGGAGGGAGCAAGATGATGAAGAGCTTTGAGGCCCAATATTGAGGAGTATTTGTGCTTCAAACGGTGATAGATAGGCAACCCACCGGAGATTTTTGAGGAGGGGGCTGACATTTACAGAGCGCTTCTGTAGAAAGATAATCCGGACAGCAGAGTGAAGTACAGACTGAAGCAGGCAGAGACAGGAGGATGGATAGTAGATCAGAAATGAGGACTGACGCAGTAATCCAGTAGGGATAGGATGAGAGCTTGAACCAGCAAGGTAGCAGTTTGGATGGAGAGGAAAGGGCAGATAATATAGATGCTTGTGGAGGTGGGACAGGCAGGTTTGGTGACAGATTGGATGTGTGGGGTCAATGATAGACCGGAGTCAAGGATGACACCAAGGTTGTGGGCTTGGGAGACAGGAAGGATGGTAGTGCCGTCCCCAGTGATGGGAAAGTCAGGGAGAGGACAGGGTTTGGGAGGGAAGATAAGGAGCTCGGTCATTGATATGTTGCGTTTTAAATGGCAAGCAGACATTCAGGTGGAGATGTCCTGAAGGAAGGAGATATGAGCCTGGAAGGAGGGAGAGATAACAGGGGAGGAGTTGTAGATTTGTGATGACATCAGAGTAGAAATAATAGTTGAAGCAGTGGGAGCGAATGAGTTCACAGAAGGGAGTGAGTATAGATGTAGAACAGAAGGGGACCATGATCTAACCCTTGTGGCACCCACTACTGTAAGAGGATGGGAGGGGGAGGAGGAACCCGTGACGGAGACTGAGAATGAACGGCCAGAGAGATAAGAGGGAGAACCAGGAGAGGGACGAAGTCAATGAAGCCAAGGTTGGATAACGTGTTGAGGAGAAGGGGATGATCCACAATGTGAAAGGCAGCTGAGAGTCGAGGAGGATTAGGATAGAGTAGGAGCCATTGGTTTGGCAAGAAGAGGTCATTGGTGACCTTTGAGAGGGTAGGTTTCGGTGGAGTGTAGGGAATGTATATATACCTGTATATATGTATATACCTGTATATATGTATATATGTTTGTACATATTTATTACTCTATTTATTTATTTATTTATTTATTTATTTATTTATTTGTACATATCTATTCTATTTATATTTTGTTAGTATGTTTGGTTTTGTTCTCTGTCTCCCCCTTTTAGACTGTGAGCCCACTGTTGGGTACGGGGCTGTCTCTATATGTTGCCAACTTGTACTTTCCAAGCGCTTAGTACAGTGCTCTGCACATAGTAAGCGCTCAATAAATACGATTGATGATGATGATGGTGATGAATGGAAACCAGACTGAAGGGGGTCGAGGAGAGAGGTTATGGTTACGGGTTTGTGAGACAGGACAAATAGTGGTGCCCATCAACAGGACAGTGAAAGTGAACAGGTGGGACAGGTGTTTGGGTGGGAAGATAAGGAAGTATTTTTTTAGCCTATTAGTTTGAGGTGAAAGGTGGGACATCCTAGTAGAGATGTCGTGAAGGACAGGAGGAAATGCAAGGAGTGCATCCTAGATAGATGATGTCTTGAAGGCAGGAGGTATTGCAAGATTGTCTAGAGTGAGAGAGGGAGAGTGATCAGGGTTGGAGTTTGTAGATGTTGGGGTGTCAATCACATAGAGGTGTATTTTCTACTACTATCCCTGCTCACACCCTTCCTCACTACTTGTCAACCTACTCCAATGTCCTTTGATCTTGTCTACATCGCTCCTGACCCCTCACCCACATCCTGTCACTGGCCCAGAACTCTGTAGCTCCTTCATATTTGTCAGACGATCATTCTCTCCACCTTCAAAGCCTTTATAAAACCACATCCCTTCCAACGAGCCTTCCCTGAATAGGGCCTTCATGTCCCCTATACCCTCTGACTTTTGCAACTCCTTCTGATTAGCTCTGTACCCTTCATTCATCCCATCCTCCCAACAGCACTTATATAAATATACCATAATTTATTTCAGTGTCTGTCTCTCCTATGTTATCTCATTGTGGGCAGGAAACATGCTTACCAAGCCCTGTTTATATTTAACTCTTCCAATGATTTCCACACAGTAAAATGCCTCAATAAATTGGACTAATTCACTATAACCTCTTTTAGAGTAGGTATAGCTGCTTTTTGCCTTTATTTTATCTTTTCCCGGGTGGTATGAACAGTGTGCTTTCCCAAAGCAGGAGCTAAGTAAATACTATTTGATGGATTTGCTTTACTACTTTCTCACACCTCCCACTTAGTTCTAGTTGTTCTATATCCAGATCACCTATGGCCCATTTGACCCGATCCTGAGTGACAAGGTACAGTTTCCATCTCTCTATCAGGTGTCCCCCAGGATCTCCTCTCTGCCTCGAGGGATGGTCCGGTTAATGGTGCATTTCAGCTGGACCTAGGTGGGGTTCGTGTTTTCAGGTGATATTAGAGGAGAGAGAATCCTCTTGGATGTGACCAGGGAGATGGTCAGGAACATTGTGCAGCTTTTACCAAGAAGATCCCTAGTGGAAAGTTCAACTTATATTCTGCCGGGGAATCTATTCCAGTGTCATGCCTACCTCAGTTTCAGTAATGGCTGCCTATGTGGATGCAGAGTCCCTGAACTTTCTGAGATTTGTCATAGAGATTTTTGGACTGTCCAAGATGGTTTGGGCCACCATCTTTCACTGGGACGTTAGTTTCAGCACGATGTATGAAACAAACAGATATGATTTTCATGGGACTTTGACTCTGGCGAACCTTGCTAAAGAGGTTCCTGGTTTCAGAGATTTTTTACCAGACAGTTAAAACAGCAAAATATCCAGAAGCCAATATCTTGAAGGAATTCTGGAGTCTGTCTTTGACTGTTCCTTTTCATTGCCTGAACTGTGTGGAAGAAAATGCTCAGAAAATGCTTCTTTGGAGATGGCTGCCTATGCACATTTTTTCTCTGACAATATCTGCCCTGAGTTACAGTTTGTGCAATGCCATATGCGTCATGGCCCAGGGGCTCCAGGGACAGTTTTCCTATCCCAGCCTCAGACCTAGAATCTCTGGAAAATGGGGACCTATCTGGTGGCCTCGTCCATGGCAGGTAATATTCTCCCACTGCCATAGAGAGCAGCATAATCTATCAATTGACCAGTGGTGTTTTATAAAGAGCTTACTTCTGTTCATAGCATAGTCCTGAGCATTTAGGAGAGTACATTACAACAGAGTTGGTCTAAACATTCCCTGTGCACAAGGAGCTTTCAGTCTAGAGATCACAAGAGGAAGGCCCTTCCGAAGTTAAGAAGTTTAGGGCCTTGTCGAAACTTACTCCCTTCCAGAGAAACCTCATCCTTTAACCTCTGACATATACAGGACTGGGTTTCAGAGACCAAGTCCTAGAAATCCATGCACTGAAATAAAATCGCAGGTAGGAGAATGGAGAAACACTGCTTAATGCTAGAAATCCCTCTTGGGCATCTGGTTAAACTATAGCTAAGGTTCGGACAATAAAAATAGGTTTCTTTTAATTATAATCAGTGGTGTTTCAACTGGCCCAGCCAGACACATCCTTGCAAAAACAGAAGGTCTAAATCAATCAATTAAACAATGGTACTCTACTGAATGCTTTTCTGTGTGCTGAGCACTGTAATCAAGTTCTTGGGCATGCTACAGCATAACAGATTTGGTAGATACGATTATCTGTCTATTTATATAACTACAAGTCTATTTATTTTGTATTGATGCAACTGATGCCAAGTCTACTTGTTTCAGTTTGTTTTGTCGTCTGTCTTCCCCCTTCTACACTGTTAGCCCTTGTTGGGTAGGGATTGCCTTTATTTGTTGCTTGAATTTTACTTTCCAAGTGTTAGTATAGTGTTCTGCACACAGTAAGCTGTTCAATAAATACAATTATTGAATAAAGAACTTCGAAATTCACAAATATTATTGATGCAAATACTGATTTAGGATGTAGTTTTATCCATTTCAGGGAAAAGAGAACACAGTTCTAGGAGCTGCAAAACGTTAAACTTAAGAACATGACACGGGAGAGCCTTTTTGGCTGGGACCATGCATCTCAGAATGGACTTTTGCAGCCACCCATTTCGCTCAGATGGTGACTATCACCATGAGTACTGCTTTCTTCAAATTTATATCCATTAGAATAAGCCAATGCTGTCCCACTGGAGATGGTCGGGGTTTAGGGGGTGGTCACAGAGCACAGCTTCATATGTCTCCATCCTCATCATCTCAGGTCATCACCCCTGCCCTTGTCTCTCCTGTGCACTGCTCCCTGCTCTCAGTCTCCACAAACGAACTGCAGATTGCAGGGGTCAGCAGGGTAACTTGTACTGGGGTGGGGCTGTCCCCTTATTGTTAGACAACAATGCCCTTCCCCTTCCTCCTCCTTGTCTATGTATGGATGAGATGGAGAATATTCTCATGAGGAGGTCAGTTGTCCCTGGGTTACCTTCTTTGTTCTCTCTTTCATGTCAAGAGAGAGGGAGAGGGAGAGACAAAGACTACCCTGACTCCTGGGAAGGGTGGCTGAGGTGGGAGGGAGGAAGAGGGATCTGGAGAAGCAGAGCCATCAGCAGGGCCAAAGGTGGGGAGAGCAGAAATCACCTCCCTTTGGGATGACTGCTCCAGGCTCCTGGTCTCCTTTTTTGACAACCAGTTTCACTTTCCTTCGGAAGTCATGATGATAATGATAGTTGCTAAATTCTTACTCGGTGCCAAGCACTTTATTAAACATGAATGTTGATACAAAATAATGAAGACAGAAACAGTCCTGTCCCACATGGGACCCACAGTTCAAGGTGGTAGGGAGAAGAGGTATTGAATCCTCATTTTACAAATGAGACAGTTGAGATATAGGAAGTTAAGTGACTTCCCCTAGGTCACACAGCAGGCCAGTGGCAGAGCAGGATTAGAACCCAGGCCTTACAACTCCCCAGGCCCTAGTGCTTTTCCAATAAGTCATGCTGACTTTCAGTTGTCACATAGGGGAAATTTGGCCACCCAATCCCAACCTCTGAATCACTGACCCAACTGTCGGCATGGCCACGGTGGAAAGAGCGTGGCGTTTGAGGAGTCCCGAGGACCTAGGTTCTAATCCCAGCTCTACCAATTGCCATTCCAGTGTTAGTTGTTGTGATCTTGGACAAGTCACTTAACTTCTCTGTCCCTCAGGTTTCCTCAACTATAAAATGCGGGATTCAATTCCTGTTCTGCCTCCACTTAAGACTGTGAACCCCGTGCCAGACAGGGACTGTGTCTGACCTAAATGACTTGCTCCTACCCCAGCACTTGGAAAAATGTTTTACACATAGTAAGACGCTTAACAAGTTCTATCATTCATTCATTCATTCATCGTGATTTATTGAGTTGCTTTACTGTGTGAAAGAGCACTGTACTAAAGCACTGTACCTATCAAACAACCAACTGAACACATCAAACTCCATTGCAGCTAATCTCACCTACCCTGGGGTCAGGAGTCTCCAGAGCTTCCTTTATCCATTTCAGCTCCATGAGGTTTCTGAGCAAAGTCCAGTTTGACAACCCTGCGGGGGAACGAGTGATTCTGATGAGAATCACAGATATAATGGAAAATTTGGAGATTCTGAACTTTGTGATCTTTTCCAATGGAATTTGTGATGTTGGTGATAGTCGGGGAGGTGGACCCCCAGGCCCCCCTGGCCAAGATGTATTCATCAATGAAGCAATAGTCCATATGGCCCGGGGGATCCTCTCAGGTAAACAGCCAATGGGAATTCCCAGCTTTCCCTGGGCAGTAAGTCCCAGACTTCTAGTAAAGATTGTATTGAGGGAGTTCTTACTGTGTGTACAGCACTGTAACCTAGTGGCTGGGAATGAATACTTAGGTGCAAAAGAAACACTGACCTTGATCCTCAAGGGGAGAATGATCTGAGACTAAAAGGGGTAGAGGGGACTGTAGTCAGACACATCAGGGGCAATTAAACCCTCAAACTAGGCCCAGGTGGAGGTGCTCTCGGGGGTCCTATTAATTCTGCCAATCCCGAGGTGAAGGGAAGGAGCTATAACTCAAAATGGTATCGATCCTCTCTCCCCTGTCATATGATGCCATCTGATGCCAGCCTAGTGCCCTCTCTCCAGACTGCTCCCTGCCATAATAATAATACTCATAACAATAATGGTATTTCCTAAGTGTTCACTTTGTTCCAGGGCACTGTACTAAGCACTGGGTGGATACAAGTAAATGGGTTTGAACAAAGTCCATATCCCATGTCCTTATCCACAGTCTCAAGTCCCCATTTCACAAAATGAGGGAACTGAGGCACAGATGAGTTAAGTGACTTGCCTAAGATCACACAGCAGACAAGTTATAGAGATGGGATTAGAACCTATAACTTTCTGACTCCCAGGCCTGTACTTTATTCACTACAACATAGTGCTTCTCCCGTGGCATGGGGTTCTGGGGATGCAACGTAGCAGTCCGGTGAGTGCCACTGATACTGAAGTACCTCAGCTGAGCCTTAAATCCGTACAGCCTGACATGAAGAGATCACCGTGAGAGCTGGGTCCCAGGTGTCCTGGAGGGGAGATGGTAATTGCTGGTGTCTTGCTTGGCCATCTCCTGGGCTGGGTTAGGTAGGATTGGCTCTTTCAGAGGTGGGTTCATGTGGAGGGAAGCCATGAACTGTCATGGCTTCCCTCTAGTCATCTCCTAGGGCTAGAGTTGGTTATGGGTGTGTCACCCTGCCAAAGGGTCACCTGAGGAATGTGATCCCCACGTAGTTACGGTGAGAT
The DNA here is from genome assembly GCF_015852505.1 of Tachyglossus aculeatus. Classification (NCBI taxonomy): domain Eukaryota; kingdom Metazoa; phylum Chordata; class Mammalia; order Monotremata; family Tachyglossidae; genus Tachyglossus; species Tachyglossus aculeatus. Next base: position 2,192,726 of record NW_024044915.1, on the reverse strand, counting down.
CACATACTGATGATCACAGCAACCAAACTTGGTGAACTGGGAATCTCAGAGCAATTTCCCTAGTGAGAATTCCAGGAGTGGAATGACAGCCCCAAGACAGCCAAAGACAAATGAAAATATTTTCGTATTCATCTATTCGGAACCTTGCACCTTCCTGCATGGTTTCTCAGACACCTTTCCGAATACAGTCAAGAATTTAAGGTTTATGCTGTCGGGTTGAGGCGGGGGTGGGGTGGGGGGACGGTGGAGGGTCGGGGAAAGAAACCTTCCTGCCAGTGAACAAGTGTGGGAGGAGGAAGGGGATATCTGGAAATTATTCTTGACCCTTGGGGTAGGCTCAAGGTGACCTTCTGTATGGATTATAAATGGAACTTGGTCCCCCTGGTCCTCTGCAGCACCCAGACTCTGAGCAGGGAGGAGAAAAGCAGGGAGGTTGAGAAGGGGGGGTAGCTGTTAGCCCAGCCCTTGTTGGAGTTCAAACTTGTTGGGAGGTTGTGGGAAGCCTCTGGGTGGGAGGGTCTCAGGATCACCCAAGTGGGTTCGGGGCTGTGGGGCTCCACTCTCACTGTCATTGTCCCCTGTCATGAGAATTCTCAGGCTCCCACGGTCACAGTGCAGCAGAAGCTGTGGACCCGGATTCAGAAAACGTGCCCAGCGAGTTGGTGGGGGGGGGGGGGGCGGCATCTGCTGCTATTTTTGTGTCCCGGTGCCTAGAGGGGGAGGAGATTTCCAACCAGGCCAGGGTAGGTGTGTGCAGAGACTCAGCTCTTTGCATGACCACAGTCCTGCCCCCTAAACCGGGTTTCACTGCCCTACAGCCTGTGGACATGAGCCAGATGGTGAGAGACCTAAAGGCGTGGGGAGACAGAGACAAGCAGCAATAAAAAGCCTGGAGGCAAAGAGATAGCTATGCCTGATGACAGACACGGATGTCCAGGAGTCTTTCCTCAGCAGTTCCCTGCCAATGGACTGGGTGTGACTGCAGGGTGAGAGCAAGGGATGGAAAACACAAACTAGGCACTGGGCGAGGGGTTGGGGGGATAGGGGTAGGGAGAGAGTGTTCAGACCAGACAGGTTGGGTTTGATGTAGAGGCAAAAATCCCAACCTGGGGCTGTGGACCCTGACCTAGGGGAAGGAAATATGTGCTATAGGGGGCAGTAAGACTCTGTTCCTTCTTCTTTTTCTCCTGCTGTATGTACTTGATAGTCACCCTGCCCTCACCCCCAGGGCACTTATGTGCCTATCCATTATTTATCAATTTATATATATTACAGTCTGTGTTCCCTCTTTTACTGTGAACTTCTTCTGGGCAAGTAACATGTCTACCCACGCTGTTGCATTGTATTCCTGCAAGCACTTAGTACAGCATTCTGCACACATTGAGCACTCAATGAATACTATGGATTGATTGAGTGCGTGAATGATTCTTTCCCTTTCAGTTGCAGCGTAGCATGTGAAGCTGTCCTGACGATCAGTATTCAAACATGGAGAGAGATGGCTGCCTCCACAGAGTGGTGACTTTCCTGTCCCAACAAGGAACCTTTGGGGCTGAGTCTGGTCTACAGAGCTCACCTCCTCCAGGAGGCCTTCCCAGACTGAGCCCCTTCTTCCTCTCCACCCTCATCCCCCTCTCCATCCCCCCCACTCTTACCTCCTTTCCTTTCCCTACAGCACCTGTATATATGCTATATATGTCTTAGTACATATTTGTTATCTCTATTTATTTATTATTTATTTTACTTGTACATATCTATCTATTTATTTTATTTTGTTAGTATGTTTGGGTTTTGTTCTCTGTCTCCCCCTTTTAGACTGTGAGCCCACTGTTGGGTAGGGACTGTCTCTATTTGTTGCCAACTTGTACTTCCCCAAGCGCTTAGTACAGTGTTATGCACACAGTAAGAGCTCATAAATACGATTGATTGATTGATTGATTGCATGTCTCTCTCTTTCCCTCTCCTCATAGCCCTGGTTTTTCGGGATCTTCATTAAGCACTGAGATACCCCCCATAGTCCGAGCCAATAACCGCAATCTCAGCTACACCCTTCTCCTCTCCCTCATGCTCTGCTTTCTCCGTGCTCTGACCTTCATCGGCCAACCACACCAGCCACCTGCCTCCTCGACAAATGGTCATTGGGGTTGTGTTCACCATGGCCACCTCCCTCCATCTTGGCAAAAACCTTCACCATGGTTCTGGTCTTCAGGACCCACAAGCTTCGGGGAGCAGGGTCAGGATGAGGGTAGGGACCGTCTCTATATGTTGACCAACTTGTACTTCCCAAGCTCTTAGTACAGTGCTCTGCACACAGTAAAGCACTCAATAAATACGATCTGATTGATTGATTGATTGGGGCCCAGAGTCTCAGACTTCAACAGTTCTGTCCTGTTCCCCTGGTCCAGGTGACCATCTGCAATGATCTGGTTGGGCACCACCCCCCCCCTTCCTGGAGGTGGACACGCACTCTGAGGCCAGATCCATCATTGTTGAGTGTAACAAGGGCTCTGTGATGGCCTTCTACTGCCTTCTGGGCTACCTAGGTGTTTCTGGCCCCTGGTGAGCTTCACTGTGTCTTTCCTTGCCAGGAGGGCTTGCCTGACAGCTTCAATGAGGCCAGGTTCATCACATTCAGCATGCTGGTATTCTGCCAGCGTCTGGGGCTCGTTCCTCCTCGCATACCACAGCACCAAGGGGAAGGCCACAGTAGCCATGGAGACCTTCTCCATCTCGGCCTCTGGTGCCGGGCTTCTCGGCTGCATCTTCGTTCCCAAGTGCTACATGATCCTGCTGTGGCCTGACAGGAAACACTCGGAAGTGTTTGAGGAGAGAAATTACCTCCAGTACATTAGTTGAAGGCTGTTGTTGTTATCCTCCCAATTGTTGTTGTCTCCCCAACATTTTTCTGAACCCTGATTTTATTGCAATGGCAGGACAAAAGGAGAGGGAAATCCTGTCAGGTACATCCAGCAGGGCTTTGGTGGCCAACCTGAATCAGAGGCCAGGACTGGATGCTCCGTGGATCACTGGGGTGTTTGTCCCCTGGCCTTCTGGGCTCTTCCATCCCTGAGGCTGGATTCGTACAGAGAAGGCTGACATCACCTGCCCTGGTTGTCCTGGAGACCACTCCAGATTGGAATCAAATAATCCTAGTGCAGAGCAGTGGCTGCTCTGGAGACACCAGTCAAGGGTCTTGGACAAATTTTCCTTGCAGGACAGGTTCTTGTGGGAATGGTGGAGAAATTCACAGAAGCTCTGGGATGTCAGATTTTTGGAGTGGTCAGGTGGGTTTGGGGTTCGAGGGGAAGGTTATTCCCTAACTCCCATTCTCCTGGAAATGTTATCCAACCCTTGGCTTCCCTGATTCTGTCCCTCTCTTGGTTTTCCTCTTATCAATCAATCAATCGCCATTTATTGAGCACTTACTGTGTGCAGAGCACCTGTACTAAGCGCTTGGAAAGTACAAGTTGGCCCAACATATAGAGACAGTCCCTACCCAACAGTGGGACTCACAGTCTTAGCTCTCTAGCTGTGTTCAGTACTCAGGACTGCCTTCAAACTCGCGCATTACCTCCCCTCTACATCCTACCCCCTAACTGTGGGGGTTGTTCAAGGTTCGTTCTGGGTCCCCCTTCTATTCTCCAACTATACCCACTCCCTTGGAGAACGCACTCTTTCATTCATTCATTCATTCAATTCAATCAGTCGTACTTATATTGAGCACTTACTGTGTGCAGAGCACTGTACTAAGCGCTTGGAAAGTGCCAAGTTTGCAACGTATAGAAGACTGGTCCCTACCCACTAGCGGGCTCATAGTCTAGAAAGGGGGAGACAGACAACAAAACAAAACATATAAACCATAATAAAATAAATAGATATACCATATGTACAAGTATAATAAATAAATAAATAGAGTAATAAATTTGGTACAATACATGTATACATATATACAGGTGCTGTGGGGAGGGGAAGGAGGTAGGGCGGGGGAATGAGGAGGTGGAGTAGGAGGAGAGGAAGGAGGGGGCTCAGTCTGGGAATGAGGGGGCTCAGTCTCATTCGTATGGCTTCAACTACCACCTCTATGAGGTTGGTACCCAAAGCTACATCTCAGCCATGATCACTCTCTCCCTCTCTGCAGTCATATTTCCTTTTGCCTTCAAGACATCTCTAGCTGGATGTCCACCATCACCTCAAGCTTAAAATGTCCAAAACAGAAGTCCTTATCTTCCCACCCCAAATTCTGTCCTTCCCCTGACTATTCTTATCACTGTAGATGGCACCACCATCCTTCTGTCTCACAAGCCCATTACCTTGGCATTTCCTTGACTCTTCGTTTTTCTTCATCCCTCAGATTCAATCCATCACTAAATCCTGTTGTTCCCACCTTCCACAACATTGCTAAAATCCATCCTTTCTTCTCCATCCAAATTGTTACCACAGTAATTAAATCAATTCAATACCTACTCCTGCCTGGATTACAGCAACAGCTTCCTTGCTGACCTCCGAGTCTCTTGTCTCGCTCTTCTCCAGTCATACTTACTCTGCTGGCCAGATCATTTTTCTACCAAAACGTTCTGGCAGTGTCACCCACCTCCTCAAAAACCTCCAGTGGTTGCCGAAACACCTCCACATCAAACAAAAACTCTTCACTATTTTCTTTAAAGCAATTCCACCACCTTGCACCCTCAATCACCTCACCTCGTTACCCTCTCTACAATCCAGCCCACACACTTCAACATGCCCCCTAATACTAACCTCCTCACCGCTGTCTCAGATCTCACTATCTTACCTACCAACCCTCACCCACAACCTGCCTGTGGCACTGAGCACCGTACCACCTCAAACCCGAGGGGACAATACTCTCCCCTCCTCAAAGCCCTTATGAGGGCATATCTCCTCCAAGAGGCCTTTCCCCTGACTAATCCCTCCATCCATCTTACTCCCACTCCCTTCTGCTTATTACCCTAACTTCCCTCCCTTTGTTCTTCCCCCTCCCGGCCTCAGAGCAATTAAATACAGATCTGTAATTTATGTATTTATGTAAATGTCTTTCTACCCTTCTAGACTTGAAGCTTTTTGTGGGCAGGGAATGTGTCTGTTTATTGTTGAACTGTACTCTCCCAAGTGCTTCGTACAGTGTTCTGCACACAGGAAGCATTCAATAAATATGACTGAATGAATGAATGACCCTTGGGGGAAATGCTGTTTTTTGTGTGTGGTATTTGTTAAGCACTTACTGTAAGCCATGCATTGTACTAGGTGGTAGGGTACAAAGATAATAATCAGTTTGGGTACAGTGGCTGTCTCACCTGGGGCTTGGCATCTGGTGCTGGGCTTCTCAGCTGCATCTTCATCCCCAAATGCTACGTGATCCTGCTGCGGCCTGACAGGAACACCCGGGCGTGGTTGAAGAGGAAATGATCTCAGGTACATTAGTTCAAGGCTGTTGTTTTCACCCATCGTTTTTCTCAATCCAGATTTTATGGCAATGGCGGGACAAAAGGAGAGGGAAATCCTGTCAGGGACATTCAGTGTAGAGTGTAGGACTTGTAGTGACTTACTGTGTGACCTTGGGCAAGTCATTAACTTCTCTGTGCCTCATTTACCTCATCTGTAAAATGGGGTTAAGACTGTGATCCCCACGTGGGAAAACATAGTAATAAAAATAATGATGGCATTTGTTAAGTGCTTACTATGTGCAAAGTACTGTACTAAGCGCTGGTGGGGGGGATACTAGTTGATCAGGTTGTCCCACGTGGAGCTCACAGTCTTAATCCCCTTTTCACAGATGAGGTAACTGAGTCCCAGAGAAGTGAAGTGACTTGCCTAAAGTCACACAGCTGACAAGTTGTGAAGCCGGGATTAGAACCCTTGACCTCTGGCTCCCAAACCTGTGGTTTCTCCACAGATCCACGCTGCTTCTCAGTCACATGATTATCTTGTATTCTTCCCAGTGCTTAGAACAGTGCTTGGCACATAGTAAGAGCTTAACAAATACCATTATTATTATTATTATCATTATTATTCTTTTCCATCAACACTGTCCTCATCTTGGGAAGCACTGACAGTCTCCCATCTGAATACTTCAGCCTTTCCCCGACTACTCCAATAGCCTCAGGGTGGTTGGTTCTGTTCCATCGGTTCCTGGGATAATATCTAAAGCCATCACAAGGAACTGGGGGCCATCGTGGGCCACCCCGCAAACACTCTGTGGGTGGTGTCAGTCACTACTTCCCTTAGGGGATCCCGAGTTACTATTAAGTCTTCCTAGGAAGACCAGACTCTCTATATAGGGATCTCCAGTCATTCACTCATTCATTCATTCAATCGTATTTATTGAGCGCTTACTGTGTGCAGAGCACTGTACTAAGCGCTTGGAAAGTACAAGTCGGCAACATCTAGGGATGGTCCTTACCGCAACAGGCTCACAGCCTTGAAGGGGGACACAGACAACAAAATAAAACAAGTAGGCAGATGTCAAAACCTTCAGAATAAATAGAATTATAGCTATATGCACATCATTAATAAAATAAATAGATAAGTAAATATGTACAAGTAAAAAATAGAGTAATAAATATGTACAAATATATACAGGTGCTGTGGGGAAGGGAAGATACTGTGCATGTATATACTATATGGGGAGGGGAAGGGGGTAGGGAAAAGGGAGGGGGGCGATGGGGAGGGGAGGAGGAGAGGAAAAAGGGGGCTCAGTCTGGGAAGGTCTCCTAGAGGAGGTTCTGGGTGAACCTGAGTCACGGCTCTGACCATGGACCCCCATAGGGTTTCTATGGTTCCCATTGGCAAGGCAAAGAAAAGGAGGCTGATGGCGACCTCCGTTCTCTTTCCCTGGCTGAATTTTGGTCACCTTCTGCTCGCCGTCTAGGGCTTTCTGATCTCTGTATTTCCTGAAGCTATTCACTATCCCAGCGAATGACAGTCCACACATTTTCCTTCATGAACTCCCTACACTTTTGTGAGAGGGGCTCCATTTCCATTAGTGAGAGGACACAATATAGTGACAAATGAGGGTAGGACAGAACTGGAGGATAAAGTCCAAAGTATGAGAGGAATCTCCCAAAGAGAGAGCAAGAAGAGAGATGGTGAGGAGATCTCCTGCCTTCTTTAAAACCCAACTCTCCCGTGCATCCGACCCTATCCCTTCACACCTTCTCAAAACACTTTCCTGTCCTTTCTTCCCTCCCTTACTGCCATCTTCAACTGTTCTCTCTCCAATAACTTCTTTCTCCCTGCTTTCAAAGATGTCCATGACTCCCTTATGTTAAAAAAAACACCTTCCCTGGACCAAGACCAAGATTAAGTGGAAAAGGAATGTAGGTCGCTTTCAGCTCCTCCCAGTTATCACCCAACTCCCTTACCATTCCACTACAAAATTCATGAGTGCATTGTCTACACCCATTGTCTCAAGTTCCTAGCCTTCAACTGTCTTCTTGATCCCCCTCCATTCTGGCTTCTGTCCCCTCCACTCCACAGAAACCACCCCCTCAAAGGTCACCAATATTCTCCTTCTTTGCCAAATCGAATTGCCTCTACTGTCCTAATCCACCTCTCAGGTTCCATCGACGCTGTCGACTATCCCTTCTCCTGAAACATTATACAACTTTGGCTTCACTGACGCTGTCCTCCCCTGGTTCCTCCTATCTCTCTAGCTACTCATTCTCGGCTCTTTCACGGGCTCCTCCTCTGCCTCCTTCCCCTCTAACTGTGGGGGTCCTCAGGGTTCAGTTCTGTGTCCCTCTATTCTCCATCTACACCCACTACCTTGAAGAATTCATTCTTTCACATGGCTCCATCTACCCAGCAGCATGGCATAGCATGTTCACTAGCATTATGTAGTGGATAGAGAAAGGACCTAGGAGTCAGAAGGTCAAGGGCTCCGCCTCTTGTCGGCTATATGACATTGGGCAAGTCACTTTCCTTCTCTGTGACTTAGTTATCTCATCTGTAAATATGAATTGAGATTGTGAGCCTTTTGTAACAGGAACTTTGTCCAAGCCAACTTGCTTGTATCCACCCCAGCGCTTACTACAATGACTGGCACATAGTAAGCACTTAACAAATATTATTATTATTACCAATTTTATGCAGATGATTTCCAAATGCAAATCTCCAGCCTTGATCCCTCCCCCTCTCTGTAGTTTTGTATTTCCTCCTCCTTTCAAGACATCTCTATTTGGATGCCCTACCATCATCTTAAACTTAACCTGTCCAAAACAGAACTCCTTATCCTCCCACCGAACCTAGTCCTCCCCAATTGTCCTATCACTGTAGTCAGCACCATCATCCTTCTACCTCACAAGCCCATAACCTTGTTGTTATCCTTGATTGATCTCACTCTCATGTAACCCACACATTCAACATCATCACTAAATCCTGTCGTTTCAACCTTCACGACATAGCTAAAATCTGTCATTTCTCAATCCAAACAGCTACGATGTTAATAAAAGCATTTATCTTATCCCTCCTTGATAACTGTATCAGACTCCTAACTGACCTCTCTTCCTCCTGTCTCTCCCCACTCTGGTCCATACTTCAATTTGCTTCCCAGATCATTTTCCGTTAAAATGTTCAGTCCATATTTCCCATTCTTCAAGAGCCTCCAGTGTTTGTCCCTCCTCTCTGCATCAAACAGAAGCTCCTTTATCTTGGGCTTTAATGTGCTCAGTCACTTTTTCCCCCTCTTACCTGCTTTTCCTACAACCCTGCCTGCACACTTCACTCCATTAATGCCAATTTACTTATTCTACCTTGATCTCATGTACCCTCTTGTACACATTTTCTGTCCTGAAATGCCCTCCCTCTTCATATCCGACAATTTCTCTCTCCTTCAAGGCCCTGTTGAAGACACATCTCCTCCAAGAGTCCCTCCTGTCTAAGTTCTTTTTCCTTTTACTCTACTCTCTATGCATCGCCCTGACTTGCTCCCTTCATTCATCCTCCTACCCAGCCAAAAGGTACTTATGTACAGATCTGCAACTTATTTATTTATATTAATGTCCATCTCCCCTCTAGACTGTAAACTCATTGTGGGCAGGGAGTGTCTGTTATATTGATATATTTAATTCTCCCAAGTGCTTAATGCGGTGTTCTGCACATAGTAAGCACTCAGTAATACAAATAATTGATATGCACATAGTTTTCTCAATAAATCCATTGATTGAAAGCATCTAGGAGAAATACAGAAGATAAATAGGGGACTCTTCACAAATTTTTCTAGGATCCTTGCACAGAAGCCATAGCTAATATTCTCTAGATCTCTTCTAATTTTACTATACATGCTGCCAAAATGAGCAATAGTTTAATAATAATAAATAATAATATTTATTAAGCACTTACTATGTGCAAAGCACTGTTCTAAGAGCTGGGGAGGTTAACAAGGTGATCAGGTTGTCCCACGGCGGGCTCACAGTCTTCATCCCCATTTTACAGATGAGGTAACTGAGGTCAGAGAAGTGAAGTGATTTGCCCAAAGTAACACAGCTGATAAGTGGGGAGCCGGGATTTGAACCCATGACCTCTGACTCAAAGCCCGGGCATTTTCCACTGAGCCATGCTGCTTCTCCATGCTCGCATGCAGTTTTTAAAGTTCACCTTATTTACACCTATTCAGATGACAGTTTTTCTTTTCAATATGTTATGTTTGAGGTGATGAGCAGACATCCAAGTAGC